>NW_026515739.1:0-421218 GCF_025528875.1 Mycotypha africana | reverse complement strand
ACAAGTACAAATTTCGCAACAATCACCATTACAACCAAACAATCCACCAAAGACACTAGCAACACCACAGCACCTGTCCAGGACACTCAACAACAGCTCCCAACAGCCTTAACGACACTCTCAACAGCACCTACAGAAAAAAGTACAAACGATCTTGAGATTGCCATCTCAACATCTGCGACATCTGAAAAGCAGAAAAGCCCCTCATCACTTACAGTAAGCAACCCAAACAACAGTTCTAGCGGCCCTCTCAGCGTTTGTGGCAGCAAAAGAACAGCCACTGAAATCTCCACAGCCTTTTTTTCTGCTGACAACGACCATTTACTTCTTTCCACCATGGGAAAAACGACGGTAACTAGAAAATCCAATAACAAAAAAATCAAGCCCATCTCCGCTCCTGTCCCCTCTGACTCTACTGTCTCACCAACCACCGAGCCAGTAGAAATGCAGCTAGAACGCAACCCGGATGTGCTCAACACTCCTACTCTATTTGGGGAAACCACCCCCATTGGTAGTAGTACACCAATCATCGTTCCACCTAATGCACCAGAGTACATTACGGCTCTGTTCAACATGATTCAGGCGCAAAGCTCTCGCCTGACTCAATTGGAGGCTCTAGTAGCTGAAAACGCCCTTCTCAAGGCTGAGAATGACCAACTCCGTAAGCAATTACAACAGCTTCAGCGTTCTCCTACCTTCAACAACGACGTTGATATGGCTGAAACTAGCGATCCATCTCGTGCTCCAGGTGATTTTACTTTCAAAATCCCTACCAACACACCTATGGGTACAAAGTCCTCCCCTTCGCATATCCTAGTTAGGACACCACAAGGATCACAGGCATCGAAATATGCCAATGATGACACACCCAGCACTACTAGCACTCCTCTGCCTCCCCCTCAAATGTCCCCTTATCAAGCTGCAGCTCATCGTGGTATTAAAGCCAACAGCAATAAGCTCGCTCCACCCAAGGTCACTACTGCTGCTCGAAGAGCTGCTGTACGCCTGTTCCAACCTGCATCATCAAATCCAGGTTACCAATACATTCACCTTCCCTGCCGTGTTCGCCATAAGTTGAAAGAATTACGTGCTAAACTTGCTGCCATACACATCAACCCATCGCGCATCCTGGATATCCAATATCCAGCTAAACAAACCGTCAGCCTATTGGTGCACAACGATTATGCACCTATCGTTAAACAACGTCTCACCAAAGCCAAGGTTCCTATTCTTGCAGACTTTGATCCCTTATCTGGTACTATCCTCCATAATACCGAACTAGCCGCTCTCCCAGAGGCAGAAAAACAAGCCAAAGCTCGTGAGTTCCATACCCTCCGTTGCCTCAGAGCCCTGGATTTCATTCGCACTCCAGTAGCCTACGCTGTAGCCAAGACCTTCTTGATCAACACCTGGATCACTCAAGAACATATAGACCAATTACGAAAGGGCATCCCTTTCTTCCCTTCTTCATCGAAAGATTCCCAGCAATCCCAAACCTCACAACCACCCAGCACACAACTTGACGACGATACTCACATCAATGAACTAGCCATTGATGATGTTGATATGACTCAACAGTCGACCACCACTGATACGACTTCTCCTTCAGGTGCTGGTGAACCTGCATCCCAACAATAATGAGTAGTCGATCACTGACTATCTCATGTTGGAATGCTAATGGCATTGCCAAACACACTATATCTTTGATTACAGATCCACTTATGCATTCTACCCTCATTTTTCTAACTGAAACTTGGTTACTTTCTCCATATAGATATCCTACCTCATGGCAACAATATCACACCTATGGCGTTCCCGTTGAGGGGGATGGCTTCCGGGGACAACAAGGCATTACACTATTGGTTAACCCCAATTGTCCCTACCCTGTCACTCATTTTCCATCCTCATCTCCTTACGTCCTTTCATGTCAAATCTCAACCTTTTTAATCCATTGCTTATATCTCCCGCCCTCTATGCCAGCTCCTGATGCCCTCGAAATTATACGCTCCTTACCCATCAATCCTAACCGCACCCATACCAACACCATCTTCTGTGGCGACTTTAACGCTCGTCATGCCCAGCTATTAGGTGATGCCAAATCCACACAACGAGGCTATGCACTCGCACAATGGCTCAACGAAACAGGCTTACGTTGCTGGAATGCTGAACTCACCTATGGCCAGCCCACATACTACTGCTGTAGACGTAGCACCTCTCAAGGCGCTATATTCCAGAGCATCGTTGACCTCATGATATCTACAGACAACATCCAACAACCCGAGCTTATTGTGCATAGCGATATCAGCGCGGGCTCTGATCATCATCCAATTTCCTTCACTTTCCTGAATCCACGCCCACCACCACCCAAGAGCAAACATCCTCGTCGTCTATGGAACCTTGGTAAATTGAAGAATCCTAACTGTACCTACCAATCTCTCTTTTCAGAGAGACTAGCGTCACTCAAACTTCATCTCCAGCATACATTAACAATCGATAACCTTCCTTCACCTCAATCCACCATCAATGCATTGAACAACGACCTCAACAATCTTGTATCTTCATGCTTAGATGATTCAATTGGCCGTCGCTCTCACACGTCAGCTCATAAGTCATGGTTCTGGACGCCTGACCTTCACCGCTTATCCAAACAACGTGAACACGCTCGTTCACGCTGGAGAAGAGAAACAGACCCCTTCCGTCAACTACGACTATATGATCACTACGAAGCACTAGATTCTGATTTCAAAAAAGAATGTAAGAAACGCCAACGTCATACTTGGAGAGCCTTCTGTCATAAGTTGTCTACAGGTGATTTCACTGAGACCATCAAAACAATCAAAGGGATACGAAAAAGCCGTACCACCACTCCACGTTTCAATCATCCTGATGGACCAGACCAAGCGGCTCTAGCCATGTCACGCCATCTTAGAAATATCTTTGCTGGCGACCATCTTCCCGCTGACCGTCAACCACTCCCCCCGAAACCAACAGGCCCTCATCCCTATACCTTTGATGATGCACCTCAACATGATTGTCCCTTTCATGATGACCAAATTTCAGAAATGATACGAAAAAAACTGTCTCGCAACAAAGCACCTGGAGTTGACCATATTCGTACTGAAATCCTCCTACCTATTGAAAAAGCGCTTACCCCTCTTCTTACCTTATTATTTAGGTTATGTTGGAAATGGGCCTGTGTGCCCACCCACTGGACTATAGCCCAAGTAATCCCAATATATAAGAAAGGCGATCCACTTGAGCCAGGCAATTTTAGACCGATTAGTTTAACTTCTGTTTTTCGTAAATTATTTGAATTATGTCTCCAAGATGTGTTAACCTCAACTGCTCCCCCATTAGATATTGTACAAGGTGGTTTTCGCGTTCATCGAAGTGCATTAGATCAGGCCCTCTGCCTCCATGAGCTATGTGAACAACACGCCAAAGATCACTATGGTGAACGACCCGTCCTTGCATTCCTTGACATCAAGTCTGCCTACGACACCGTCGATAGAGCCATTATTTGGCGAGCTTTAGAAACCCATATCTCTGCTCCTCTACTGGCATTACTACAAAGCCTTTTCGATGAAGTCCTTATTCAAGTATTAGTCCAGAACACGACCTCTCCTAGCTTCCACCCTGTCACTGGGGTTCTTCAAGGATCCATTTTATCTCCCTTTTTGTATTCCATATATATCAACAGCCTTCCAACTTTCCTACGAACAGCACGCATTCCCCCAACAGAGCATTTGACCAACCCATCAACCGAAGATTCAATGGTGTTTGGATCAACAGCCTCCTCTACGCAGATGATGTTGTTCTTATTGCCACTGCCGACCTTATGCCTAGGCTCCTCAAAAAAGCTGAACTTCATTCTCAACAACTAGGCTACAGATGGAACCCCGAAAAGTGTGTAATCCTCAACTCACCTACACCTTTAGGAGCGCCACCACTGAAACTATATGATACCGCTATACCATGTGCGGACTCCTTTGTCTACCTTGGTATTCCGTTTAATCAACATGGCAACCTTGATGCAGCCCTTTTATTGCACCGCAATATTAAAAAAGCTCTTCATGCCATGCGTACTGTCTTACAACCCCTAGGTTTACGCTCTCCCTCCTTCTCAAGATTAACCGCTACCCGCCTCTTCACCATGCTTATCCGCCCAATAATGGAATACGGCCTCGCAATTTCGATCTTTCTTAAAAAGCAAATTTTACTCTTCGAGAAAGCCCAAGATCAATGCCTCCGTATTCTCTTTGGTGGACACTCGAAAAGCTCAACCGCAGTCTTCAAACACATGACTAACATCCCCTCCATGGACCAACGAATACAGAGACTTATATTCAAAATGATTTGCCGAGTATATCATCTCCCGGAGGACACTTTATTGAAAACCATCCTTTCCCACTGCACTACGCCCAACTACCGATGGCCACGTCTACTTAAATACAGTATTCTCTGGAAAAGTCTCCCTACGGATGCCCAACAACGGTTAGCCATATACGACAAACCTTCACTACAAGACCAACATTACCTCCGCTATCGCCAATCCACTCATGACACCATCACCAATCCGACAAATACCCCTCCACCACCTGTTTTACTCTCTGCATGCAGAAGTACTATTGGTATTGACCCCATCCTTTTCCTACCCATGTCCACGTTTGATCGCAGTCGCCTTCTTCGATGGCGCATGGGATGGCTTCCCGCTCGCCCGATTGGCTGTAACAAATGTGAAGCTGCACATGCCTCTCGCCAACACCTCATCTCTTGCCTTGATGTTGCTAATCGTCTCAACATCCCTCCAGAGGTCAAACCTAACCCGATCGATTACTTCCTCAACACTTATCTCCCAACATACAAACCTTCGATCGAGCCTCATGAACGCATACAACCGCTGTCACCTTTACGAAAACACCTGGTCACTTACTGGCCGACCCTGTGCCAAATCATGCTGGAGATTGATCAAATATGTCATCCCAACGAAGAATTCACCGGTACATCTTTAATTGTTAATGGTCTACCTCTACTCCAGTGGTATACGCCGACAGTTTCTGATCACCAATGACCTCATCCATATATACCTCAATAAAAATACAAAAAAAAGCAAAAAACCGGATAAACCGATAAAAAAAAAAAAAAAAACCAAAAAAAAAAAAAAAAAAGAAAATCCACCAAAAACAAACCCCGATACTGACTTTTAATGCTTCTGCTACTTTTTACTTTCATGCTACTTTCTCGTAGATCCTGATCTGATGCACTACCTATGGCGCGTCTACCAACCTTTTTAACCAACTGCCTCGCGTAGTTGAATTTTTTAGCTTACCCTTTACTAACCTCTTATATAGCCATAAGTTTTTACTTTCCATAGTCTTTTCCTTATTCCTATATAAGTATGCTCGAGTGGTATCCATATAGCCCTATAGGGATCCGGATACATACCACGTTAAATAAAACCAACCCCCTTTGTCTATACTACACCGGCTTTTTATACTGTCAAGTGAGGGGGCCCTATTGTGTCAGAATTATCGGTTAGATAATTGGGAACCATTTGAGTGTGTATCCCTCCCCCTTAAGCGAACCTTAAGAAATAGAAAAATAGTCTAAGTAAAAAAAATTTAAGAAAAAAACTTTTGCAGTCGAAGAGCCTATTTTATTATATTAAAAATCCTAAGTCCTTTTATATCGTGCAAATTGCCCTAAGTTAACATAAACATAAAAAAAATATATATAAATAGTCATTTGTGTAATTTGATCTTGAATTCATAGTTAAACATTTTCATAAGCATAGAGGTAAATACCATAAATAGCAAAAGGGAAGAAAGACAAAGGAAAGGGTGCATGCCCGGAGGGCTTGGACCGAAGGCACAAATGTCCGAGGGTTTTGACATCTGACCTACTAAATTGGGCAAGAATTTGAAGCCCGCTGTAGTGAGCCGATAAATTAGCTACGGGACTTGTCAATACCATGATGCATGGCGTTTATATTGTACAAACCTGCTTCCGAATTAATAAGTTCGACCCGGAGTAACCCAGCAGTCCGACACAAAATCACGTATACTATTGAAGACAAACATTTAATACGGACTTTAAATGTTACTTACATAACTACATACATCAATATACATATTAATTTTAGTATAAATTCTATTCATAACCTGATATTAGGAAGTCTCTCTTCTTTTGGGCATTCATATTTTACTATAAACATTTTATTTTGATTATTGGAATTTTGTTAATTTCAAGTTTTATTTTATATTTCAGGATTTAGATTTGTTTACTTCGTTTTCATTAGTTTATATTTTTTTTTTTATTTTTATTGATTCTTTAAGTATTGATCTACATTTTTATACGATCAATCATTTATAGCTAGTATATTCATAATATAAGAAGAACAAACCAGTTAAATTTCCTATATTCATTTTTCGATAGAAACATATTTTGTTTACTTGCTCTCAAATTATAATAATTTTGTCGTATTTGAGGGTAGATGATACACAAATATTAAAGATATAATTCAATTTATGAAGGATAAAGATGAATTATATAATATTGCAAACCAGAAATAATTAGAAACTACATAAACTCTACTATATGAGTACCGTGAATTAAGTGTTATGTTTAGTTGACAGCATCATATGAGATGTGGAGAACTCGTATACAAATTATACAAGATCCTCACACCTCATTACTGCTGAAATAATATATAAAGTAGAGTAGGAAACGAATATAGAATAAGTGATGATTCTTATACGAGATTAGCTACCTCGTATAAGGCTGAACAGGTTGTCATTTAGGATATATAGTTTACTTATTTTGCTATAATACGTTACTATATGACATAGGATATATAGTAGAATTAATATATGGACATGCAGGATATATTGATTCAACACCAAGGTATAATAGGTTATAAGTACTATTCTCTGCCTTCGGCATAAAGAATGATTACAAGATAATAGGTTGTGATCATCCTTTACAATAACTGTTCACTCAACTCAAACACCACGCACGAATACCATTTTCCTAATCAATACTATTTTCCTGCAAGCAGTGCTACATAATGGTTAGCACGGGAAAATAGGTTAGTTGCATGATCACTAGATCAAGCCATGGATACGTTTACAAGTCCATCTGCTCCGGGTAGATGCGTAATCTCCTCAAGGGTGATTACGGTTCAGAAGACGTACGTCTTCTTTGAGTAGAATAACTCAGCTGTCAGTTTCTAGGTTCCGCAATATGAAGAAGATATTTAAATTTTTGCAGTAAATATTTTTTCTTCTCTTCGAACTTAACTTGATTCAAAATAAAAACCTACTAGTTTGATCTCGTTAACTTTTTACTGTTTTTAATTAAGTGATGTTTAACTCTACAAGTCGTCAAATACCACACCAGTAACATCCGAAACAAAAAATTGTCTTGGAAAAAGGTTGAAGAATTACTTGAGAACCGATTTGATATTGCTTCAAAGTATAATACTTTTCAACGCAATGCCATGTTGCATAACCTAAAGCAACGGCGCAATCAATCTGTTGCCGAATATTCAGATATATATCAGCATCATGTTATCGCTGCTAAGGTTAAAGTGGAAGATAATATCTTTTCATCTACTCCTTTGCATCATGAGGATTTAAGAATAAAGGTTCAAAATATACTTAAGGACCATTTTAAGCTTACTCTTCTTGCTAGTTCGACCTTTCTAAGCAAGTACGCAGATATTTCTGACGAGAATTACGTCCCTAGCAATTTCAATGAATTGCATAGCATTCTTTATAAGGCTATGTTCTCTTTGGAAAAAAGTCTTGCTGAAATTGTTAGGAAAGTTGGTCGAAAAGACTCATGAAACCAAAAGAAAAGATTGGAGGACAAAAGATCGTTTCGTAAGCCAAATAAGAAACCTTACAACGGCAAAACAGTAACAACAATACCTTTAATCACCAAAAAAATTAAAGGATATCAAAAATAAACCGGTTCTGTGGATAACGACGAAATCAAGTTCCTTAAAGACAATTATTTCTGTACCTTATGTTGTGTATCCAAATTTTTATCGACCTATTCTGACAAAAATAAATTCTTAGATGCCAAGAAGATAAAAATCAACTGTTGCTGCAGTTAAGACTAAATTGATACTGCTGTTAATGATGTTCATTTTCCTGATGCTAAATCTGAAATTTTTTATCATAGTGAATGCGAAAAACAAGATCTTTCTGCAGTAATAATAAAAAGAACATCTATGAATCAGAAGCAATGAAATATACAATTTAAAATGTTATTGTTGTCAATAAGACAATATGGCGCCCCATTTGTATATAAAATGACAATTTTTTTTTTTTTTTTTTTTTTTTTTTTTTTTTTTTTTTAGCGCGGATACATGAAGAGCAGTACCTATCAAACGGAACGCTTATTTCACAGGAGAGTATATAACACGAAGAGTATTAGTGTTTCCTAATCCACCCTTCCAACCTTGAACAGCAACGACTGGTTCGCCATGCTTGAGTAAACTATACACAGTGATATAACATGATTAGTATTTGAATTGGCTTATACCATATAATAGCAAAGGCGTCATTACCCATATTTCATTGCTTGCTCCATGCCTAATCAAAACAGATAAAGTTAGAATCAATTAATAGAAGATTCAACGTTGAAAGTAAAAAGACATGACTATACCCCATTTAATTCTAGAGTCAACATCTTCTTGCCAAGGAGCATTATCTGCAGGGCTCAACTGAGAGTTGGCTGTTGTGGCTGTTGCAGATAAACGAGCAGCAGCCGATGAAGAGGCCTTGGGATAATGGAAAGGGAAGCAGCCCCTGTACAGATGTACCTGACGTGCAGTTTGAGGATTGCGGGTAACAACGATTATGGGAGCACGGGGTCTGTATTTGGAAATGAGGCGAGCAGAGTTACCAGAGGTTGTCAAAACAATAATACAGCCTGCTCTTTGTTCGTGTGCAGCGGCTACGGCAGCACAGGCGACTGTCTCTGTTGTTTCAGTAGGTAGAGCAGTTAAAGAACGAAGCTCGTTGAAGACAGCAGGGTAACAGAGAACAGACTCTGCAAGTTTACAAATGTCATGCATGGTTTTGACGGCCTCTATGGGATAATTGCCTTTGGCTGTTTCACCAGAAAGCATTACACAGTCAGCACCGTCTAATACGGCATTAGCAACATCAGAAACCTCAGCACGAGTTGGTCGAGGGTTGTACTACAATATATACATCAGTTGCTGTTACGATCTGAAGAAACAAACAAATACAAAATAGTAACTTACAGTCATAGACTCCAGCATTTGAGTGGCGCTATATCAAAATAAACGAACTTTGTCAACATGACTGTAAGATTAATTCGTGGTATTGGGAAGGCTGAACTTTACCAGATAACGGGTTTACCAGCAAGATTACATTTGGTGATCATCATTTTTTGTGCGATAAATACACGCTCAAGAGGAATTTCTATACCCATATCCTATGTTTAAACATACAGAAATTTATATCAAGTTGTTGCCGACAAGCTACAGAATAGAGTTTCTTACCCCACGAGCAACCATAACACCGTCAGTCTCTTGAAGGATCTCATCAAAGTTCTCCACACCTTGATGATTTTCGATCTTTGAAATGATCTTGATATGCTTACCCTCTTCGCCTAAAACGTCTCTGATATCTCTGACATCTTGACCGCTTCGGACGAAAGAGGCAAAGATCAGATCAACCTTTTGCTCAACACCAAATCTTAAGTCAACTTTGTCTTTTTCTGAAAGGGCTGGTAAGTCGACATTTGTATTGGGAAGATTGACTCCTTTGTGTGAGCAAAGCTTGCCGTTGTTTCTGGCAATCACCTTGATACCATCCTCCAAAATTTCAGTCACTTCAAAAGATAACACACCATCATCGATGTATACAAATTTGCCGACGGCAATCACCTTAGGTAAGTTTTTATAATCGATATACATAACTTGATCAGTACATTCGTTAGCGTATTTCTCGTCAACACTGAAGATCATTTCATGACCGGCTTGAATAGGCAACTACACAGATAGAGCCATTCTTTCAGTATTAGTCACATGACTATATTACGTAAATATTCCAAATGCCAGCAATTTACCTCAATGTTATCTTTCATGTTTCCTGTACGGATTTCAGGTCCCTTGTTGTCAAGTGCAATAGCGACTGGACGTCCAGGATAGACTATCATTTATACCAGCACAAAAATTGATATCGCAAATCGCATTTTCGCTTCAATTATATGTAAATTGGCGAAGACTAAAACAGTATACTTACGTTGTGCACTTTTACGTGTATTCTCAATAACAGATTGATGATACTGGTAGCACAGAAAAAAATTAACGATATAGTATAAGCAATTTTTTCATCATCAAATCCGTATTTTACCCTAACATATCAAATATGTAATGCAATTCTTAACTTACTTCATGGGTTCCATGAGAAAAATTCATTCTGACTACGTTCAAACCAGCATTTCGAAGTTGAGTGATCATCTCAACACTGTTTGTTTTTGGCCCTGATAGAAATAAATTATAGAATGAACAACAGTTCGACGAATTGAAGCAGCCCAAGTTACTAGTTCTGACACGTAAAAAAATAAATAACGAGGAAATAAGTTACCAATAGTGCCAATAATAGTAGTCTTACGACCGGCAGTAGGTTCAATATCAACGTTCATTTGTGATATCCATTGAACGTTTGAGGTGATTTCGGGGGTAAAGATTGGTGCCATTATTGCTGATCTTTGGGAGCGAAAAGTAAGCGGAAAAAGAAAAGAAAAGAAGCAGTACAAAAAAATAGCCCTTTTTATAGTTTCAAAGTTCTGCACAACTAAGAAGAACTAGAGAATTGATATATAGACTTTAAGGAACTTACTTTTAATCTTACCTTGTTGGTTGGGGCAACCGAGAGCGACAAAGAGGGATAACGACGTAATTCAACCAATCATGGTTTTATCATTTATCGTCTAGAAGCTGTATTAGGTTAAAGTTGAGTTACACATATCCTCCTCTACAAAGCAGCATAATTTACATGACTTGAGCCAAAAAGTGGAGCAAAATGAAGACAAATTTAGCACTGATAAGCCAGAGCAAAAAGAAAAAAACCTTGAGTAGTAGTAGCGAGAGAATTGTTCATTTATCGAAAACGGCTTCTTCGTTTTGCTCAAATGGTACAATAAAGTGTGTTCTTCATGGCACGAGAAAGAATAAAGACGTTCTGTTACTTAACTGTTTCGATATGCTTTAGTAAATGGCATGGCATTACGTGAGTAAAAGGTAGAAATCATAACAATTGGCTTTATTTGCAGCTTCTCCAACACTCTAATTTAACCATGTAATTGATAACAA
Source organism: Mycotypha africana (assembly GCF_025528875.1). Taxonomy (NCBI): domain Eukaryota; kingdom Fungi; phylum Mucoromycota; class Mucoromycetes; order Mucorales; family Mycotyphaceae; genus Mycotypha; species Mycotypha africana. The sequence continues at coordinate 409,862 of NW_026515739.1, read as the reverse complement.
TAACGAGTAAATTGGCGAAACAACCAAGGTATAATACGTATAGATAGCAAAATAACTTTTCAAAGTAACAAAAGAATTTAAAACTATGACTATGTTGTATGTATTAAGTGTGTGTGTGTGTGTGGTATTTACAATAATAATATTTGATTATGTACAACGCAGGCACTACGCGGAGCTCATAGCCGACTTAGCCCTGTTCTTGGCGGATTGACGGCCAGTTGCTTGTTCGTAGAGTATACCCTCCATTATACCCTGATGTTGCTTCATATTCTAAATTTCAAAGACAAAAGGTTTTAGTTTGCATTACTTGCTAAAACGACTATTGACTTACATCGGTTGCTATTAGAGAATTTGCAAGCATAGCATCTCTTTTACTCAGCTGCTTACGAACAAGCTCAAGTTGCTTCTGTAAATCGAAGTATTTCTCTTTGAGATCTTCATACTTCTTCTTTTGTAAATCCAAAATACTATCTTTGTCATGTAACTCTTTGCGTAGTTCAGTGTTAAGCTTCAGCAAAGTTGTATATTTTTCTGATTCATTGTTCAGTGACTTAACAATAAAGTCAATCAATATCAGATAACTCAAATGCAAAGAAACACAGTCATCTTCTTGAGTTACCTCCTTAGTTTTTTTTGGTTTATCCAACATGTCATTGAGAAGAACATTCTTCTGGTTGGCCGCATAGAGCTTTTGCTTTAAGCGGTTATTGTCATCATCTTGCTCATCTATCTTCTTCTTATATCTTGAAAGCTCAGATTCGAGCTTCATCAGTGCTTTTTGCCATTTCGCGCCATTATTATCCATGAGCTGTTTTTCACGATCTGTCAGTTTTACATACATATTTTGCAACTCTTCTTTCAATAATTGCTTCTCCCTTTGCAAGATATCTTGTTTCGCTTCCATGTCATTTTCCAATTCTGCTATGCTGACTTCCTTATCTCTTACAGCTATTATTAATTTGTTGTACTGACTTTCTAGTGCTTCCTCAAATTCTTTTCTTTGATTCTGGATAGTCTGACGAGCTTTCCTTAATTGTATCTCAACTTCTTTACATTGCTGATCTTTCTTTTGCAGTTCAGTCTCTAACACAACCAATTGTTTTTCATAGTCTTCCAACTCCTCATGTTGTGAGTTATTTAATAAATCGAGCCTCTCTTGCAATACTTTGAGTTCCTGTTCCTTTTCCTGTAAAGCATGCGTTGCAGCCATCACTTCAGCACCATCTGTATCTTCTTGGCCATCCTTTACTTTTTCGATATACACGAGTAACTTCTCTATCTCCTTTTCCAAAGCAGCAACTTCCTGTTCTCGTGATGCAAGAGCAGTCGATAGCTCTTGATTTTCTTTCTGTAGTTGTTCTACTTTTTCCAACCCATCAAGTCCTTTAGTGTTTTCCAAGCGTAAGTCTCGTAGTTGCTGCAGATATTCGTCACATTTTTTTGACTTATCAGCGAGTTCATGTTCTGCATCATCCAAATCCTCTTGTAATTTACCAAGCCTATCCTCTAAATTGTTGATCAATTGATTCTTTCTTTTCAACTCCTCCCGTGCGCGATCTCTTGCGGACAGGACTGAGTTTAGGCGAGCATCATCTGTTTCTCTTTTCTCAATACATGAACGCTGGCCATCGATTTGCTGCTTCTGTTGCTGATTTATTCTTTGTAGCTGATCTATCAGTTGTTGCGCGCGTGAAAGCTTCTTTCTACATTCTGTAAGCTCTTCGTTCTTTTCAAATTGAGATGTTGAGCTTCTAGTTGATCTTAAATGCTTGTTATCCTGACGTAGTTGCTCTAACTCATCGCGCAAACGTTCGTTTTCCTTTCTATAATATTCAGCATCTGATTTATACATATCAAATTGTTGCTGTTCGTCTCTAGTCATTCCACGTGACTGATTAGAAACTTTCTCTTGTAAATTTTCCAATGCCTCATCCATGTCAATTATCAGCCCTTTGTATTTTCTGAGTTCATTAGCAAATAACTCGTTTTGTTCACTCAATTTTTTATTCTGTTAGTATGTAATATTCATTAGATCCTTATTCTTCACCAAAATGAAAGACTATTATTATACCTCTTTTGTAAGCTTTTCAAGATTCGTTGGGTCCATTTTACGCAGTTTTTCTTGAAAATAATATATGCTAAGTTTCAAATCGAATATCTTTTTTTCATACGCATCCAAATTCTAATTTATTACATGACGCAAAGCTTGAATACTCAATTACTCAATAAAATAACTTACAACATTAATAAAATTGTAATATAGCTTACTTGCTCCTGCTTTTGCCTTGCCAAAGCTCCAAGGTGAATATAGTCGCTGTCGGTTCGGTGCAGCTCCCTGCCGTGCATTGCAGTCGAAGTCTCTTTTGCGAAATTCTGCGAAACATTTTCGTCGATCCATGAAACGTAGGAGTCCAGGTCATCGGACACTCGCTTGTTCGTCATTCTTCCTGAAATATTATGCGATATTTCAGTACTGATTGCACTGATTTAGACAGATTGACAGGTTGTAGAGTTTGAGTAACCGAATAGTAGAAAACAGTTATGAGAAAAAAGAAAAGGAAATTGCAAACTGAGGTTCAAAAAGGTGCATTGATGACAGATAAATGACCAAATTTTTTGTTTTTTTATTGATATTGCATGTATGATGAATTTTATTGTATTATTTAAAAAGAAACTATGGCTGCAATAGCTCTTTGTGGTATTCTATCCTTTTCTTCAGAGTTAGCAGCTACACTTATTGTGAATAATAAGTCACTCCTATCTGAGTTGAGATAAACGGGCAATTCAACCATATTTTCTTTGTCCGGTCTTTCGTCTTTTCTGATCCATCTAATTATTGATTTTGGTAACTTTGTGCTTGGTTCTGACGTTAGACGTAATTCATTGTTTTCCCAAGAGGCACCTTCCAATTTCATACCACGGATACAATAACCTAAAGTAGATAACTGCTGCTGATCGATAGCGTCGATATCAATATCTAAAACTAGCTCTTCCAGTGACCATTTGTAACGTTGTGCGGTTGCTTGTCGGGTAGCCGTAATGTAAGCTTCAGGTGTAAACAAACTACCAAGAGATATTTCTATTTGGTCAAAAGCAGTTTCATATGCTAACAATTCCACTTGATCCAATCGAGTTTTCAAATCAGCAATCCAAGCATTTAAAGATAAGCTCTTTGGCACCTTATACAATTTCCAATGCTCTGGTATTAAGCCCTTATTCAACCAATTCAGCAGTCGACGAAGATGGTTCGTTTGCTTCAATTCACCGTTGCAAATCTTTTGCAAAGATGTCAAATCCTCACGAATAACTGACAATAATTTGCGTGCATTCAAGTTCTCACGTTCGAAGAAACGGAATAATGGATCCATAATTACAGATCCATCTTTTTGCATAGGTTTAATGTTTGTTGGCAGAAGATTAAGCCAAGTGGTGATAGATGAGCTCAATGCGCGCATCCAGGCTGGTTGAGCTGTCGATTCGACTTGTTTATTGCCAGCATCAGTATCATTTGTTTCGGAGGAGTAGACTAGTTCGTCATCATCGCTCAAACTCTTCATCTTGCGCACCTTGGATAGCATATTATTACCTTTCATTGTAAGTAATACACGTTCAGCATTAGCAGGTAGACCAAGCCAGGTAGGTGGCTCACGATCAGGTAGGTTTTTGACCCATTCCATAAAATGCTCCATTTTTGTGCCATCAGGCACAACAACGCGTTTGCTATCATTTCCACCGCTTCCTTTAACAAGTTCAAAATCGATATCGTAGCATTCAGGTCTGAATAATGTATTCACAAAAGAGTCGAGAAGACGTTGGTCAAATTCGTTATCGATACGGCCACCATAAATTGATTGTTTCAACAGTGAACGAATAGCATCCCAAGGGATCTTTTCCGGAGAAATGTTGGCTCTGCCTCCCGATGCTGCATCGAGCCATTTATCAATTGTATTAAAAGCAGAGTCTTGATCTGAATCATTGAACTCATAAACCTTCGTCCAACCTAATGGCACATAACGTAAACGTTCCTGAACCACAGCATGCAACCATGCCAGCATAAAGTAGAGGCGAGCGCGTTCTGTGGGACCGCGAGATAAACGTGACGGAGGAATGCTACGGAGCGCTTCTTGAAGATTGGCCTTGATACCTGGTGGAGGCTCAAACATAAGAATGCGAGACATCCGTAGCAAATTGACAGGCACCTTAGGATTAGTCTCCATTGTTAAGAAAAGACGGAAGTTCATGTTCGGTTTCATGCTATGTAATTTCTTTTCGAGCTGTCCAAGCCAAGCTGGAGCTAAATGTACGTTCTTTAACATGACCCAATGACCAGTTTTGATAGCGCTGGATATAGCTTGGTCAGCTAATGCAAAACCTTCTGCTGAGCCCATAGCGACAGATGTACAGCGCATATTGGTCTCACTCACTAAATTATCGACACGGTAGCTAGCATCATAACCAGGAACGGAACAGAGTGCTAATGGAGTGCAGCTATTGACCTCTTCCTGTACAATTTTTTGTAAATTGAGTTCACCTGTATTCATAAACTCATTATTGAAGATCTCTGTTGCGAAGATTCCAGTAGCAGGCAAAAGACGATCAGGTCTGAAGCATTTGATTACTAACATCTTACGCAGAGAGTCAAGATCGCCTTCAATACAAAATTATGAGAAAGACAATCAGTAAAAAGGTGCAGACTTCTCGTTAGTAAATCCTTATACTTACGATTCTCATCCGCAGCTTCCCAACAAACAGGTACAGCGGTCTCAGGTTGAGTATGTTCCATGAATGCTCTCCAGTCATTTTCATTCGCGACAATATGATCTGCTAGCTTATTGAAACAGGCGAGTTTTGTGAATTCTTTGATACGCTGAACAACTTCGTCTGAAATGAAGTTGGGTAAATTCACATCTAATGCACGATTATTGTCGCCAACTACAGCGTCACCTCCACTTAACAAGAAATCATATTCTGTCTCATCCATATGTTCTTGTAGACCACGTATACGTATCTGACAGAGCAATAGAGCATACATAGTATGGTCTTCATGAACTAAAGTGCGAGACGCTCGCTTATAGGCGGCAGAGAATAAATCACGAGTCAGAATGGCCAAACGTTCGTTAGGATCCGTAATTCCTTCTAAGTTAGGGTTAGCATGGATGACATATTCAAAAATCTCATAAAAGAAATCGAGAGAGAATTGGTAGAAGTGATTGATCAAATTGAGTTGTTCCATCACAAAGAAAATAGAGCTACAGGCACTAGCCAATGGAGTGTAAATGGCTGTTGTTTGCTCTACTTCTAACATAATAGCATTGGTTTCATCGACCTTGCGGCTGACTTCAGCAGCTTCCTTTTTGAGAGTTTCCAGTGTATCTATAACTTTATCATCATCCAATATATTGCCTTTAGATTCATTCAAAGCTTGAAGAAGCGACTTTTCCAAATGACGCAGTTTGAGTTGGAATTCTCCCTGCAGTTTAATCAAATCAGTTCGTTTTTGATCAACATCAGGCCTTTCCGCTTTTAAAACCTTGTTCAAACATTGACTTTGTAAACTACCACGTGTTACTGTGAAGTTGACGAAAGTTACGCGGGAGCAAATATCAGGAGCAAAATTGACTGAAGGATCGCGAGTAGAAAGGAACAGCGTAAAAGTAGGAGAGAAATCAATGTCTTGATTACCTAGACGGATCAATACACGGCCTCCGGTGCGACGTAATTCCTTGTTAAGAACAGGATTAAGAATGGGATCCAAATGTTCGACATCTTGAATTAGAATAGGGTTACCAAACCGTAAGGCACTCTCGAGATTCTTGATAAATGAATCATCCAAGAAACTCGTAACTGTGATTTTACGATCCTTATATTCGTTAATTAAGAAATTAGTTGCTTGGCCAGAGGGATCAATGATTAGTGGGTATCTGTTAAAGCGCTTGAGCATGATAGCATTCTCTACACAAAGTTGGTCGGCTGGCAAAGAGTTTGCTTGCCATGAAATACGATCATCAGCGCTCGAAAGATACTCTGTCAAAGAAACTTCTTGTTTGTATTGAATATTTGCTGCAGAAAGATGATCCATCCATTTTTGTAGTAAGATTCCACGATACTGCTGGTCAAAATAACCACCATAAGCTAAGAAAGCAGCAGCTAGAAGTACATCACCAACAATGGTACCCATTTGACTTTCAAAAGCTTGACTAGCAGCTTCCCAGCGGGTCTTTTCAGATGACAAGGAGCTAAGGAGTGTAATACTTCGATCGACCTTAGATTTGACACGTTCCATTTCCGCCTTGATCAACTGAGTTTCACCGACCAAAGCAGCATATTCCTCCTTATAGCGTGCGATACTGACCTCAAGTTCAGAAATCATTTGTTCAATCTCGACTACTTGGTTCTTGGTATCTTCTGAACTCTTTTGTAGTTGATTCAATTCCTCACGAAGTGGCCCAACGCGATCGAGGATTTCTGAGAAGTTTACTTGTGCACTCACCCACTTGAACAAAGGACCACAGGCTTTTGAAGCACGATTCACAATTTCGTAATCGAAGTTTGGATTGTTAAGGAAGTTTTGGCGCATATAGTGTCTTAGCTGTTTAGTAATTTGCAATTCTGTGTTATAGTTGACAATGCTTGAAATAAAATCATCACGACGAATAATACTCTGCACAGTCTTCCAACTATCAATCTTGTGACCAAGCATAATACAAACAGATTCCATAGTTAGCTTAACAGCCTCAGGAGGATTGCTCATAGCACGAACTTCAGTAAGATGCTGTCTTTTGATACTCTTAACGCTTTGTTCTGCCTCTTTAACAGCGGGCTCTGCATTTGCCAAATCTGTATCAACAACAGCACGACGAGCTTCAATTTCCTATATAATTTGAAGCCACTTAATTTAGAGATCTCGATAAACTGCACTTATCATAATACCTACTTTGTTTTGTATTTTGAGATTCTCCTTGATTTGAAGGGAGTCAGCTTTCTTCTGCTCAGCAACCTTTTCGTTTGCAATCATTTGACCTATCTTTTCGTTGGCTTGATTTTGCTTCAATTCCAACTGGTTCTTTTTAATTGCAAGACTCTTTCTAAGCTCTTCCACCTTGATTACTGTATCTTTCAATTTTTCAAGACCAACATTAAGATGACGTTGTTGCTCTTCTAAATCTTCACGCTTTTCATTGTACAAGCGAACATAATGTGAAATAAAGTCAAGGAAGTGGCGTGGTGTAGCATAATTATGACGACCTTGGCGCTTACTAAGCTTTGCATTGATTTCATAGAGTGATTGATGAACATACACAAGAGCATTGACAACGGCTTCACGATGACTTGGCTGTAGAGGCAAGTTGCGGTAGACTATCGGGAAGTTGATACCAGGGGCAAAGTTTGGTACATCGAGATCCAGAGTTTTAGTGAATTCAACCCCCACTTGATAGAAGGCTTGATCTGGCCAATCACCGAACCAGTCCAATACACAACGGTTAAACAAGGCTGGAGACGTAGCCGCTCTTGAAGCTAGGCCACCTTCAGGAGGATTCATAGTAAATACTACATGTAGATTCCTTGCAACTTGTTGGTTGAACCATTTATACAGTTCTTCATTTGAGTCAAGCATTAGACCATCACGTTGAGCGCCTTCTTTACAGGCTGTCATCAAGGAGGCGTATTCATCACCTTCAAACAGACCAGGAACTTCAGCATTAGCAAGAAGTGTATTCATGCGTTCTAAGAATCCAGAGTCGAGAACGTTGGATTCGTCCATAATGAAACATATCTTTTCACCTTTACAACCTGCACGACGTAAGACCGTGCGAAGATCATCATCAAAATCAACGCCTGTGTATTTATTATGAACCTTAATCTGGAACACACTAAGGCCATTCATCCAAGCAACAAATCGAGATAAGGTTGTCTTTCCTGAGCCGCTTACACCAATCAAAAGTAAGTGACCTTGTGGTTGTCTAAAAACACGATCAATACGCAATACATGTTCAAGGACATCATTGAAAAGCACAAGAGGCACATCCAGTTCTTCCTCGTAGAAAACTTTGAGACGAGCCTTTGCAAAATCACGTAATTGTTCACGATTGACTGGTACATAATGTTTTGATAACCAATTAGAGAAGAGAATAGGTCTTTCCAAAGCCTCTTCTTGATTTATAGCAGGGAAGTGTTTTAAAGCAATTGAATCAATCATTTCACTTGTCCATTTACGTTCTTCTTCTGCAACAAGCCTATCTTGGAACAAACGTAAGGCCTCATGTGCCCAAATGCGAACAAGTCCCTCTACAGTTAGCGTTTCTAGAGGTTTGATAGCTTCATAAATACCGCGTACCCAACGTGTCAGCTCACGAGGTGAATAGATGTAATGTGCTTGTATATCTGGAGTAAATCTCTTTTGCGACGCCAAGTATAGCTCTACCATGGCTGCTGTCAAAGGTTCAGCATAACCACGAAGATTAGGCACAACTTTCAACATGGCTCGAGTAAAGGTACCATAAATCTGCATAAGGGACAATTGACCAGCATAATCGACCATTACTAACGGTGCATGACGTAAGAAACGGTGGGAAAGAGGAACACGGCCAGGATCAGTAGGAGGATTACAGGCACCAACAAATTGTATGCGCTCTAAAGTGACCCAAGCCTTGTCTGAAGCTCTCCAAAAGCCATTATATTCTACCAATTGCCTCAAGAACGAAATAACGCGTTGTGTGAAGTATTTATCAGTAGCAGGCAAATTGATTTCATCGCAGAAAACAACCAACCAACGCCCAATCATAGTAGGAGACAATATGACACCATTTGGAGTTTTTCTATATTCACAGTGTTGCTCGAATGTTTTAAGGATGAGTTCTGGCGTAGTTGCACTAGAGAAATTGAGGCCAACAACTTCCATATCAGGTAACTTACGCAGAGCACTGAATAATGTCATGGTTTTACCCGAACCAGGTGGACCACAGAGAATTAAGGGCTTGTGTTCAGATAGCCAAGAGTATAGGACTTCTTCATGACGGATGGTATCAACAGTTGGGATAATGATATCTGCTTCAGATACTTTATGAGTCTCGATCTCAATGACTGGCACTTTAGATTCCCATGGTATCCATGCACCAGTATTAACGGCAATATCGTAATCAATAATGCTTGTTCCATTACCAGTAGGCGGCAATTCATAAGTGGTTACGTTACGCACAAAATCAGCCAAAACGGTTCTGAGTTCCAGCTTAGCATCACCAGAGAAACTCCAAATTATAGAATAAATTATACGTTTGGTAATATACCCTTCTAGATGATCACCGGTCATAGGGAAGTCAGGGTGTTGAGAATTGTACTCTAGTACATTACGTACAGTCTTATTGAGAAGAGAGAAGAAAGTAGATAGAACGCGCATACGGGTAAAGTCCATAATATGCTCTAAAGTAGCAGCATAGTCCAAGCACTTTGCTACAAGACAAGTTTCATCTGAGAGATCAACAGCCATAATAGCAGCAATAGCACGCTGAGTAGCAAGGTTTGGTGAAGTAACTGTGCCATCTTCTGCTACTATATTAGTAGCGTCAGCATTATGATGCGGTGATGGACCCTCTTCTTCAATTTCATCCATTGGAACATTACGAAGAGTTTCGAGATAATTACTGAAAATCATTGGTAAAGTAATAACATCTTCGCTAAACCAAACCATACCACAACGAGAAACAGTAGCCAGTGTGGCATATTTAAGTGTTTCAACTTCAAACATAATACGAACATTCGGTGGTAGATTCAATCGCTCACCATTGGGTAGAGTCAACAGCCTATTATCGTCTAATACTGAGTTTAAGTTTTCAACCCATTCAGGATCAACATCACCATCAAAGATGATCCAGTGTCGCTTTTGGCTTTCTCCACGAACGTTGTCAACAATTTTACGAAGAATATGGGTGAAGAGACCATCTGTCCATTCTCGAGTTGTAGAATCCAAAGTACCATAGAGAGCGTCCTTCGGAATAGCTTTGGGATCTATAGTGTAAGCAATTCCTTCGACGCCTTCAACTCGCTCAAGGGCAGTTAAGAGGGTCTTCCAGGCAGAGGATTTTCCAGATCCTGAAGGACCAACCATCATTAAACCGTGATGTATATTTTGAATTTGATACAACTGTATAACCTTTTCCATCCAAGCATCTCCAGCGACAAGTCGTCGCTCCTCACAGACTTCGCGTAATTTATCTTTAAGACGGTCCAAATTGACAGGAGTGTAAAGTACCCCAGGAAAAACATCAGCAAGTAAACTTGTTAACAAAGGTATATCGTCAGCCACCAATTTGGGCTCAACGGTCTCACGAATACTGGAAATTAAGAGCTGTTGCTCAGGTACTGATTCAGATATAGTTGCGTATTCAGTCTTTTCTGCTTCACCGCTTTGAATAGCTTGACGAACTGTAGCTAAACGATCACGTTTTAAATTACCAGCGCTAACTAAAACACTTTTAAGAGCACGCAAACCAAAATCATAGTGGGATTGAGGTGACAATTGCTCTGCACATAGGTTAAATAATGGAACAACCTTAGAAGCCAAAGTTTCAGCAGTACGGAAACCTTGAGAATAAAGCATAACTTGAGCAATCAATTCACGATCTGGTTTAGTCATGGCCATGCTTCTGAATAGCTTTTTCAGATTATCTGGCAAATTGGAGCGACCAGCATAACCAGGGTTCATTGTAATAAAAATGCCGGTATCAGTATTTACTCGAACAGAACGGCCAACTATTTCAATCTCATGGTTAGGATTTTTGGTTGCTTCCTTCAAACCCAACTGAATCGTTTGAACTTGCTGAGAAACAGCTGATAAAATGCGCTCTTCAAGACGATTGAATTCATCAAAACAACCCCAAGCACCAACTTGACAAAGACCAATAAAGATACGACCCATTGCTTGGAAGTCAAATGTCTCATCACAACAAAAGACAAGAACGAAACGGCCCAACTGAACACCGAGTGCTTTAACAGATTCAGTTTTACCAGTACCAGCAGGACCGAAGGGTGAACCACCAAGTCTTTGCTCTAAAGCTTGTGTTAACGTTAAGTAACAACGATCAGTCAAAGGAGTTTGAACAAGTCTATCAACAACACCAAGATATTCGAAACCGTAGAAGAATTGTGCATTGGCCATGTTAATTGTGAGGCGTTGAAGAGGATCTTCAATCGAATGGTTGAAATAGAAACGCATTTGATATAACCAACTGAAATCTTTTGGCGAAGAAATATTATCAGCGACCAGTTGGCGAGTTACATCACGCTGATGAACAAGTTCAGTGACAAGATGTTCACATTTTCTACGTTTGATAACTTGTAGGTCTAGTAAAACAGCGTCCGCTAAAATGTTGAGATTTCTTTCAATGAGCGTTACAGAGCTAGATAGAGGTTCTAAGTCTCCGGAGGCTGATTCACTGATAGTGTTCAGTGCCTTATCCACAGATTGTGTCCAAATGATCTGTGCAGCAAGGACGACTAATTGGGCTGGGTAACGGTCAATCCATTCCATAAACTCGGGAGAGCTCATCTCTTCGGCATTGTATATGATATCCAACTCAGTGACAGCATCCTTCAATAAAAGCGCAAGAGAAACACGCATTTCTTTTTCTAATAACGTCAACCAGTCGTTGATTTTCGGATTATCCTTAATAGAAACTGGGGTTTTAAACATAACTTCTTCACCTTCTTTCGAAGCCATACCAATAATAGATGTGTGCTCTTCATCCAATAAGATTGTTGCTATACCAGCAAACATCTTCTTGAAGTGCTTTTGAATACGTAAGATGTCCTTGCTATTACCAATAATTTCTAACAGATCTTCATCACCAACAAAATAGAAACGAGGGAATGAGGAACGTTCACGTTCAAGGTACTCTCCGAGTGCTTTTTGAATTTTACTAAGTAAATCAGCCAGACGCTCTAAGGATTTTTGAATATTAGGAATGTTGAGAACATCCAATACAAACGGTGACTTATACACTTTCTTCATAACGGTCAGGAATTCAGTGTTGATGCTCTGGAAGCGGGAAGTTTCAACAGGTAATAAGTGCTTGATATCAACACTTCCGCTAAAAATACCTTCTAAGTAAACCCATTGGCGTTGAACATCAATCCAAACATCAAACAAGACATGAATACGATTCAGTTTGTCTTCCCAAGCGGAAGCATCTTCTTCAAATACTTTATAATAAGGCGATAACTTCATGGCTGTTAGCGAGTTAAGGTGTTCGCTGGATTTGTTGAATAAATCATCCCATCCACGAATCAGTCTACAACGATTTTGGTAATTGACCAAATCCAAGACATAACCTGTCCAGGTCTCCTTTATTTGCTTCAAGAATTCTTCAAGTGCCATTTCACCTTGGGCCTGTAAAATAGCATCTTTGATGACAGTTTCGTTACGCTTCAAGTCAAGATCCCATAAGTGCCCTATGGTCATTTCTGACAAGGTAAAGCGACCCTCTACACGCAGTGATTTAAAGATTTGGCGCCAATGGCGTTCACGCAGAGCTTCAGATTTCAAATCAGCTACGAGAGGATTTACTCGCAAAAGTTGACGAAGAGTATCTTGCATGTATTCATAAGCAGCATATTGACGCATGCGGTTTGGCATCTCTTTAGTGGAGTTGACCAGCTCGTCAATATGCTGGCGAACCTTACGAGGAACAACAGATGTCCAAGGTGTATCTCGAATCTCATAAACAGATTGCCAAACACGTGCAAGAGCTGCCCAAACAGATTTTAGATCACGGAGCTCTTCGAGTACAGGGTCCAAACGATCATCAGTAGTTTGCTCCAAGTCCAGGGCCTCCTTAGCGCGGCATACCATATCATATTCCTCTTTAAGACGTGTTACTCTGCCTTCAAAGATTGATAATGTATTAGTAGCTATATCAGGTTTGATGTCTCCTTGAACTGGCTTTGTCCTCTCCCATTCAGCGCAAATATCACGAATTTTTTGCTCAACCACCTTATCCTCTGCTACAATCTTCATCTGCAAGCCAGCAATTTGTTCTTGAATAGCATTATTCTTTCGACTAAGTATTTCATTGAAGGCGATCCATTCACCATCTACTTGATCAACATAAACCCAATCCGAAGGGAATTGGAAGCGTTGCCGCTCTAATGTCTTCTGACCTTGACGGAAAAGCTCAACATCTTGACTCCATTTGGCTACCTTACGCTTCAAGTCCTGAACAAAAGTGATAAATGTAACAGCTTCTCCCGTAGAGTTACTTTCGATGGACTGTTGTTCCAGCTCATAGCGAGCTTTTGAAACAGAAGCATGGAAGTCTTTCATGGAGGTCCCCAAAAGAGTTCCAAATTTGTTAAGTATTTCACGCTGCCATTGATCATATTTTTGATTCACCTTGCTCTGTACTTGTTCATAGTCAACGACGAGCGGACCAAATGACTGCCCAGTCTCAGAATTATCGAAGGTAGAACGTGCTTTTTTAATTTCGAGCAAAATCTGCTGCCACTTGCCAAGATCATCCTCAAGAATAGAGAACACATGACTTGATTCAAGATCCCATAATGATTGATATTGTAGCCATATATTGACATAGTCGGAAACTTGTCGAATTTTATCTTCTATGATTTGATAAGCATTCTCCAAAGAGCCATCACCCATTCGGGTTAACAAGCTAGAATAAGTCTTTTCTACCGTTGGATTATCCTTCACACTTAAACCACCTTCATAGCGTGAGCTTTGAATTCGGGGTAAATGACAAACAACAGCCAACCAATCATGAAGTTGGAACCACCAGCTTGTACGCGCCTGCTCAATAGGAGGATCAAGATACATGACTTGATTTTTGATACGAATTTCATGCACTAGTGTTTGTAGTGCAGGATTTACTTCAACTACAGACTTTTGCTGTTGTGCATTGCTCTTATCTGCAATAACGGCTATGACGCTATCTCGACCAATCTTTCTTTTGTTACGACGGCTCTTTGATGCGCTTGCTTCAGGTACAACGGCATCTTCAGCTGTCATTCCTTGAAAAGTATTTGTCCAGGAACGAATCGCTTGTTGAAGACGCGTAACTAAGACTGCTTCTATACGCTTATCCAGACCAGCAACCCATTGATCCAAATTGGAGTAGCTTTCCAGATTTAGGCGATCAATCAGTTTTTGAATGCGTCCCAAGACCTCTTCAAATCTTTTTGATTGATAAGAACATGTTTTCATTTCATCAATACTCTTACTAATTTCGTCATAATAGCCAATTAAGGCATCAACTTTATCTTGAAATACAGAAACAACATTGGCAAATTCACGAACAAACATGACATGGCGGTTTTCCCGTGTATCTAGCGGGGTGCCTGTCATAAATGAAAGAGGACGGTGATGGGCGTCATAGGTGTTTACAAAATAATCCCAACGTAGATTGATACCCTTACTAATCATAGTATGCACCTCATGACGATATCCGGCAACCAAAGAAGCAATTTCCTGATTACGATTGACCTTGTGCACTGTTTGAGAGAAAGTACGGACTGTTTCCATTAAGCTGACAGCAAAAGGGTATACGCGTTTGGCATCTTTAGCCACGTTCGAAATAGTATGAGGGACTTGGAAATTCAACCATAGCAAATTACGCACCTCTTTGAACAAAGTGATAATTTGCCCATCAAAGTTGACACCCAATTGAAGGGCGTTTTTTTGGACTCTATTTCTCGTAATCTCGAAAATACGCCCTGATACAGATAGATCACGCTTTGTAATCTCCTGTAGCCAATTGTCATAAATAAGACGTGTATCCAGCTTTTTACGGAAGCTACTGCTTTCGAATTGAAGCTTCTGTCCTTCGGCATATAGTTCCCAACCTTTACCAAGAACATCCTCCACGCGTTTCATATAGAGAGACAACTGACGGTCAATTTGACGGGCCCAGATAATAGTACCAGATATAGGTGGCAAATCACGTAGTTGGGCCATATGGTAAGCTTCTGAGTTTCTGTACTGCATCTTAAACTTATCATGAAGCTTGTTGATATCTTCTTTCACACTATCAATCAACTGTGTTTGATATTCTTGAATGGCGCCACGAATCTTAGGTCTGACAAAAAGAGCGTTAAATTTGCTGAAGACACGGAACATTTCATTTGCGCTCTTAGCCGTGCCCAATCGATCTCGCAAACGAGCGATGATTTGATTTTCAACTCTTGATACACGCTCATTGTAAGCTGTCTCTGCTTGTATCCAAATTTCTGTTCCTTCAAGGGAGACATCCAACACATCAATGTTTTTGACACTTTCATAGGCCAATTTGACTTCCTCAACTGCATTAATGTCACTGATGCTCACACTCTCTTCTTCTTCAACAACACTTTTAACTTGTCCATCAACGATCACAGTGGCCTTTTTGGCACGAGGGCTGGTCATAACACGAACAATAGTCTGGTGAAGTTGTTCATGCTGTTTACGAAAAGCACGAACGAAGTTGACACGCTCTTGTAATTTTGCGTGGGCAGGATTGATCTTGATGGGTAAAAACTTTTCAGATCGCTTACGCGTTACATCTCGAGCAACATTGGTAAACTCTTTGATTAGATCGTCCCAGGTGTGGAAAACAGTTTCGGCGCCGGCTGTAGTGCGTTCAAAATCATCGTATTCCATATACATCATACGCCGACTACCGAGGACTTTGAGCAGTTGATCGTTCAAATCTTTGGAAATCGCTTCCACAAGCGGTAACGCACGGCGAATTGGATAGGGTGACAATTTGAGTTTCTTATTCAAATGTCCAAAGATCATATGTAGTGACTCTCTGATTTTGTCCAGATCAGTAGCTGAGAGGAGCTCGTTGAGAGGGAAATCTTTCATTAACTGATTGTATTTGTGAACTATAGCAGAAATGTAATCTCACGTTAGCTTCTTTGTAGTATAATCCAACATGTATGGTTTATGATTTCGCTTTTCATTACCTAGTTCCATTCCTTCCTTTAGGCCTGTATCAGCAATAAAACTGACAGTGGCATGGAAGCGCTTTGCATGTTTCAGAATATCAAGTGTTAAGGCTGTTGTTGGATGAATGAATTAATTGTTAGTTTGGACGAAAGGTGACTACAAGAGAATATTTCAATAAACTCACTAATATGATCGCTCTTCAATTGCTCGTCGATCTTTTCTAAAGCTCTTTCCATGCTCAACCAAAAATTGATTTCTTGAATAGCTGTTCCACTAGCTGGATCACGAGACATTTTCGTTACTTTTTGAATTTCTTTGATCCAACCATTCACATCACTTTGCAATTTGTTAAGAAAAGAGGAGTCAGAGAATAAAGCGGAATCTACTGCCTCAACAGTGACACGCTTATTCTGTTCACGGCACTATTAATAATAATAATAAAAAAAGCTTAGTAAAAAGAGCACAATGCTTACAGTCCACAGCTACAGTAAGACGGCAACTGCAGCGTACTTACTTTATCCACAGCTCTTTGGACAACGGGATGAATATTCAATGATATTTCAGGTATCTCAACATTTTGTTGTAAATGTAATAAACTTAGTTCCAATTCTGCCATCTTCTTTTTAGCCATAGGCACACCCATTTTATTATCGTCATTTTTGTTGATACTGCTCGTGCCTGTAATTCCTGATCCACTGGTTCCACTACTGGCGCTACCTGCGATAATGCTACCACCGCCTGTTGCACCGCCTTTCCCAGCATTGATATCTGATTTCTTATTGTTATTACCATGTCGAGCATTTACATAAGCGTTAAAATAAGGGCTGACAGCTAAATGAATGTAGGAGTGCAAGAATTCATAGGCACTATTAGCTTCACCTGAACTAGGTGCACCGGGTAAATTGAGTAATTGAAGTTGACTTTGAAGCGGTTTAGAAGGGTCTAACGAAGGGACACGTTTGATAATGGCAATGGATCCTACATGAGTAGGCAAATAAGTAATTTCATGGGAGGCAGTATATGAAAAGCTCTGTGTGTCATCATCTGCATGATCGAAGAGATAAGAAGGGAAATGCTTAGCAAGATATATAGTTCAGTAAACGATAAGCAGCATTTACTCTTTTTCTCTACCTTCATATTTGCCGCCTTCTTTTTCTTTCATAATAAAGATGACAGGCGTCTGAGGATCATTGGCAAATCGCTTGAATTTTTCAACGGTATCAGGATATGAGAATAGGGTATTTTCTAAGTCGGCTAATTCAGCACCGAGCACCAAGGGCAATAGTTGCTCGAGGTAATCTTGAACTTTTCGATGATCGAACACCAAAAGAGGTTCTGTTGGAGTGCTGGTCACTGATTGTGCAGACAGCGCTGTTGATGGATTGAAACTTGAATTCTCGTCAAGCATGTTTCCAAGTTGAAAAACAATAAATTAAGTACTTTCTATGTAAGAACAAGTAATATTATGAATTGTGTGGATGGCGTGGTATGAAATGAAAAGAAGATGGTATACTAAAAAATGATAAAATAAAGTAGAAGCCCAAGTGAAAAGGAACTCACTTACGCGCTTCAAAAGATAATGGAGAGCGTGAAGGTAAGGACACTAAAAGGTGAGAAAAGGTAACTGAAAGGTGAAAAAAATGAGGGGGAGCTGCGAAGGAAAAACTACGCTTGCGTGCTATTGGCCTGCTCTATCAGGTTTAATTAATTTGAACAACATGTTTCAAAAGTATTTCAATAAATGATTTGAAACGTTTTGAGAATCGACACAAAAAGGTATGTGCACAGATATTCATTGTTAGAAAATTATCCATATGTTTAGATACTTTAGTACATCAAGAGATATTGTTATATTGAAAGTTGTCGAGCAGGCATAAAAAGCAGGTTTACTGCCAAGCAACCAAATGCAATATGAATTGCGGTTACTCATGCTTCAGACTAAGCGAAACCCTTCTTCAAAGTATCTGTATCGGTTGACACTGAATAATTGAGTCTCGTTATAGCTTAGTTTGGGACATACATTATGCTCATTGTGTTGCTGGTGTTGCCAATCCCAGCGTTGCTCTTTTCGCAAAATTTTGGCGATATGAGCCAATCAGATTTATGTTCCTGAACTATGTCAAATTTAGCAACACTAACGCGCAAGTAAACTGTGTTCTATAACAAAAATTAAAGTAACAAGAGAATAATACATTATGGGTTTGCGCACAAAAGAGATGGATAGCTTACATTCCATTTCTGGGCTAAATGTATCATATTGAGTGGAGGTCGTTCCAAAAACCACACGTAAGCATACTACAAAAACTGGGTTTATGCAAGTGAGGACTGATGTATTGGGAATGAGGGCGAACCGAAAAACTATAAATACTCCACAAAATTTTTGCGCGATTATGAAAATCATTCAATTAAAGTCACTAAATCAATGCTTCTTGTCGTCAATCCAGCAAAGCCTATTGCAATTAAACAAATATCGTGAGCACAGGGATTTATATACTCCCAGATGTCTTGTGTGCTCCCATTAACATTTTCCATGCTTTTCATTACTATGCTATCAGGTTTAAATCACGTCTTGCAAAAGGTGTGGAAGCCCAACTTGAAGTACATACGTATACTCTTGTAGCTAAAGAGCGTCCCTTTAAATTTCTAACCATCGATTGGAACAATCGAGTGTTCTTTTCAATGTTATCCCATTATGCACAAGCGCCTTTAAAGAGTCTTGGTATCTTGATAGGTAGGTGATGATAGAGACCACCCGTTTATCTACAAATAAAAAGGTTAGAAGTTAGTCTCTTTTTTATCTCTCTACAAACTCGCTTTCCCTTTTTTTTTTCTTTGCATTTAAAAATTCTACTTTTTGGCTTCGACACCAAGCAGCAAATCATTGTGCGGTATTCATACCAAAAACCATCGTGTATTGTTTAACAATTTTACACAACATCAGTGGTTGCCAATATTTGTTCAGAGTATAACACGCTATTGTCACGTTTTTTGAGCAAACCACTTCATTTAAAAATTGCTTGACTTGTCTCTTGGTAATTGTGATATTTATGGTTGTTTTATGCTTAATGAACGCAACTGATAATTGATATATAGACTGAAGGTGAGATGGGTCACCTTCAGTCTTTTTATTATATACTAAAAATGCGAGAGTGGAGTGTTCATAGCGAGCTGAATGTTTTGTATTTGACAACAAAAGAAAGAAGGAAAGGAATTAAATACTCGTTCTTGAAATTCTTAATCAGTAAGAATGCAGCATTACGTATGCGCATGTCTTTAGAGTACAAGGTGACGTGTATAGGTGTTATCACGATTTTATGATCATAATAACGTGTCTAGCATTTGAGGGTGCGTCTAATTTGTCTGTATATATTATAGGAGGTATGAAAATACTACAAGTCCTTTTAAAAAGTAGCAGGTCTGAAAAAGAAGATGATGCTTTCTTTGATTTTGAAACTATATATCTTTTTATATTTTTGACAGTGTTTTGGAGTGAATGTGTGTTGACAACCGTTGAGTGTTTGTATGTGAGTGTTATCTCACGATATAAAATTCATCGTTTAATTGTTGAAACATTAAGTGGGATTGGAGGGTCCCAGGTGAATTTATCAGGATCGTGACAACAGTCTTCGTATCTTTCATCCTACCAAAGCTTTCCTCACCAAAATACAGTGAATTAGCTATCAATTTGTATGGCGCAACAAGTTTCCTAAAGTCTCCAATGCTCGCCTGTGCCTTCCACGAAGCACAAATGGCATGCTTTGCTAACTGTTGAAATACAGCCGCAAATGAAATGGTTGACACAGTTGTTCTCACCACCAAGTTCAAGCTTTACACCCAACGTCTAAACGGCTACTTATACCTGTTCTGGTCATTACCTTTGTTCCTTTTCGCGCGAGATCTAGGCTATTGAACCATTTTGCAAAAATTACCGTGCCTATCCGTCTTACAAGCCGCAGGGATATTTCCATCTCACAACCTGCTGACTCTGTAATAATACCCCCGATACCTTTGAACATATCAAAACAGGCTATCCCCTCACTGGCAGATATGGCAAGAAGGCCTAGTCCGTGTATATCCCCTCAATATGCTTTCATCTTTCAACTAATTAAGCTGCTCTGAGACTACACCCTCACCATCACTACCTTCGGATATCTCGATTTTTCACCGTATGCTTCAGTATCCATTGAGCAATATGGACATCATTCTTCTGAATGATATTTCGTGCCATTCCATTTCATCCTCCATTCGTTCTTTGTGAAGCACATAATGTTATTTCCTTGAGCCTATCTTCTTCGCAGCTTTTGCGGGAAGCGGCTGCTTATGAGTAATCTAATAAATGTAGTCTCCTCCCTTTTCATGTCCCACCCCTTTGCAATGTGTGACTAATTATTTTTCAATAGAATAATCTACAAAAAAAAACAAAACAAACCGTCCTTTGGTGTTGGAACGACTGTATAAAGCTTGCAATTTATCTATTTAGAAATGACCCCGTGGCATCTTGTTATGGATCAGCAGATTCCTTATTGTTTTATTTCGAACAATAACTCGATTTGTGTACTACCAGGGCAAAAAAAAAAAACTAAGACAGTTTTTAATTACTGAGAGGGTAGAGTTATTCATTACTGACCCTCCAAAAGGTATAAAAAAATTATTTAATAGATCTCATGGTGCATTAAAAGCTCAGCTTTTGGTAACTTGAAGTAATTACATTGCACTTATACAATCGGACAAAGTCCAGGCAACTGCATAGTATAGTAACTATCCCCAAACAATGTTGAATAAATGTGTTTATACTATATCGCAAAGTAATAGTAGAAAACTGAATAAAAAGAAACAACTGCCTGAAACGAACAATACGAATATTATAGTATGTGTGTCCTACCATCGGTGCAACATCCTGGATGACTCTGCTTTCTGGTTACATTTTGAACAACCAAAAGTTGAGGGAAGAAAAAATAAAATGGCCCGCGCGTATTCTTCTTTGGGTTTCTTCACTTTTATTATTTTCTTTTCTCAATGATGAGTGATAATATCAATAATCAAGCTGATTTCACCTCAGTCTCTGATAACCGATCAGTATTTGATGCCTTGCGACGGCAACAGCGGCAAGCGCATCCATCTGAGTCAACATTAGAAAATAACTCAGCAGACGTAATGCCAGAACTGTCGGCTCCTTCCAAGCAATACTCTTATCAGCAACACTACCGTGCATCTAGCATGTATGATTATGGCAGTGGTGGTATCCAACCCCCTCACTATCAATTTCAGTTGTACAATCAGGCGGTTGCTGCTAGTGCTCCAATTCAAATGAAAAGATCTTCCACCAATCCTACCACAACAGCAATAGAAGATGCTACGGCGTCCAGAAAATGCACAGGCGGTTTGGTTCATGCTGCCTATTCTCCTCCTTCTACTACTTCCACTTCTACAGGCTACTACTACCATCCATTTGTGGTAGGTAGTGCGCCTACATCTTCTTCTCAAATGACTCATCATCCAACATACTACGCACCATCTCCGATAAATAATAGTAGATCGACGGATGATTTGATATCAGTAGCTACGTCGTCTACTACAAGAAGCCCCATAACAAATCAATTTCCTCAGCATATAAATACTAATTCGTCTGCTGCTACTATGACTCAACTGCAGGATCAACAAGTTGTTGAATACATTGTGAATGATGATTCGAATGAAAGCGGCGCACTTATAGAAGATTATTCCACCCAAGCAAAGTAAAGTGCTTTTCAAAGGGTCAGATATAGTCCAAAACATGCACTAATCCATTACCATATATCTGCTCATAGTATGCAAGCAATCATGGAGAAAAGACGTAGGCGTAGAGAATCACATAACGCAGTGGAAAGACGAAGGCGTGATAATATTAACGAAAGAATTCAAGAACTCGGCACACTATTACCAGAGTACAACACTGCAATAATGACTATGAGTAATATAGAAGCAGGAGGAGACATTGAGAACACTGTAGGAGCTATTTCTGCGTCTGTGCAAAAAATGAATAAAGGTACTATACTACGTAAAAGTGTCGAACAAATAAAAAAGCTGCAAAGTGACATATTGCAGTATCAGCAAAGAATTAGAGAGCTGGAGATGGTTCTACAACAACAGCAACAACAGCAACAACAAAGACAGCAGCAGCATCGATATAATATTTACACTGAACACTCCCATTAATTATAGTGATAAACCTTTAAACGTATACATCATATACCACTTTCATTTTCTTTCTGCACATGCTTAAATGAATACAATTTTCTTTATGACCGATCTCCGAAAAGGACCAAATTCGGGTAGCTGTCGCAAAAAGAACGCGATTTTTTTCGGGATGCAGTGTATAGCTATTGAGCTCTCTAGTAATAGTTCATTATTTACTTTTTTTCTGCTTCTTACCTTAAGTCTTAGTCTTAGAACAAAGCAACAACAAGAAAAATTAAAAGTTGACGTAGATCTCTCTCTTAAAATGACTATCAGTCGGTTCGAAAAACTTTTACACAATTCAAGAGAACTTCCAACTTCTTCCAGCCAAAATGGAATACCTCAGATCAATCGTAATTTGAATCAGATTGCCGAGGAATCGTACATAATGGCAAATAAGATCAACGAAGAAGACATCAATGAAAGTAGTGGCTTGGACAGAAATAGAGGGTAAAGTAATGCAATGGATGGAAAAGACTGTAACTTGTAACTAACTGACATTTCTGACACCTTAACAAAGACATTATTTTTTGGCACAGAGTGGCATGAATGCCCAAGAAACGAGTCGTAAGCTAAGGACGATGGATACGAAATTCCATTTTGAGCCAGTGAAGAAGGCTGTGAAGCATACAGATGTCGAGGTAATATCGGCAGTAATTCGTTTAGGACATGATGTTTCGTAAAGCTATACTTAATACAAATATACAAACATACTTTAGGCTTACCTGAACGAAGTTCAAGAAAAGTTGATGAAAGATACAATTGACGAATCAAGAAAATATGTAAGTGGATAGGCTTACGATCTGAAATCTGTTTCTTTTTTTACTAGTTTCTATTTTGTTAGTTACTATAAATTTGTTGACACTCTTTCTCTTTCTCTTTCTACTGCGATAGACGAGAGAAATGTTTTTAGATAGTATGGATGAACAGTTACATAAGAATTGGCAAAGGTCTAAAGCACAACTATTACAAAATTGGGATCTTGAACAAGATAACAAGTTGTTTGGGCGCGGTATTGGTATTACAGGAAGAAGTAGCAACCGAGAAGCACAGATTCTTCCCTATGCGAATGTGATCAGCGATTTGAACAAAAAGCGACTGACGTACGATAGAATGCCTTTAACGCAAAAATTCCAACAACTGATGATGAAGTTCACCGACGAATATGCTACAAGCTCACAGAGGAAATCACTCGGTCGAGTTTGGGATATTACGACTCATTTCACCATGAAGAATTACATCGACGAAAACCCAGTTAAGAAACGACGACAATTATTGAATTCCTCGAGGCAGTGGTTAGAGAATCAATATAGAGCCATAGTCGAAGATACACTATTTAAGCAAGCTACAGTAGCCAAAGTGGGAGGAGCACCTTCTGTTTTACATAGAATGCACAAATTTATGGAAGTCCAATTTAAAAGCGCAAAAAGCTATACTATGAGACCGCTAACGCACACCGAAGAATATACATGGATTTACCCCAACCTAGAAATTGACCGAAATACATCCACACCTATTTGGCTATTCTTGTATGTTTTATTGAGAAGTGGGCTATCGCAGTTAGCGCTTCAGTATGTAAAGAATCATGTGGAATCATTTCATCGAACTAATCAATTTCCAGCATTGTTTGAAGAATACATTGCCAATGATCAGTTATCGGCAGAGAGCAAGTTTAATGTGTTTGCGGAATATAGACTTATGAAATATGGAAATACACCCGCAGACCCCTTCAAAATTCTTTTATACAAGATCATGGGAAAATGTGAGCTGAATATCAAGAGTGAAAATGATGTGATCGATACTATCGAGGATTATATATGGTTACAGTTCAATTTAATAGATGAGGTAGAATATACGTTAGTAGAACTACAGGAAACCATCTCTGTACAGCATGGCGAAAAGGATTTTGATAAGAATGGTTTGAATCCTTGGTATTATTTCCATATTCTGTTATTGACCTTACAGTTTGAAAAGGCAGTGGACTTTATGTACTCAAAAGAACCCTTCAGATTAGAAGCCGTTCACTTTGGTATCACCTTTGCCTATTATGGACTATTAAATTTCCCCTCTAAACCGAGAGACTCCAGATTTGATTTACTTGTTATAGAAGACAGCCATAAGTACTGCTTGAACTTAGGCCGTTTAATTGAATTATATGTTCGACATTATTTGATGAAGACTCACATGAATGACGATACAGTTATCCAATATATATACCTGCTAACATTATATCCTCGTCACCAAGACATGAATTTACTGGCCCAAGAACAATTCTGCGATTTCTATTCCGTAAAACAGCAACAAGGACATAATTTAGTGGACATGCTACAATATAAATCACTTTTGGGATTAGAGAAGGACGAGGAGTTCAAACAGCATATATTAAATCCTATTGCAAGTCGATTACAAGACAATGGCCGATATAAAGAGGCAATTTCAATATATGATTCCTTTGTTTATAACAGCAACAAAGATTATACAACAGATATACTTCGTATACTGAACCGTCAATTGGATTACACACTTAACCAATGCTTCTTTGACTTTGGAAATGATGCAACAGACAATAAACGAAAACAAGTTAGTCAAGAAATTGTCGATTATTGCATTTCATTTACAAAGAAGAAAGCAACGACTTTCAATGTTATGGATCACCATCTGCAATATAGCGATGATGTCTCAAGAATTCATTACATTTTGTTACATTTCCTTCAAGCGTGCGTAAAATTTGAAAGTGGCCAATACCAGGAAGCATTAGAGGTAAGCTTAGTCGTTGGTATTGGAGAATGATTTATTGCCAGCCATATTTATCCCTCTCTGTTACTTTATAGTCCATCCAAATCACACACGTTCTTCCTTTGAACAATGACTACCAAATGATCTGTAGAGCAGTAGAAGATTACAACGAGTCTAAAGATGATATCATTCGCAATCATATACCTGATATTGTGATTATGACGCTGGATATAGTGTATGAGTTATGGAAGAAGAATAACACCATGATTGTATCACCGAGTCATGAGTCTTACAAAACGGTAAAGTAACTAACCATTTCAAATTATTCTACAGGTACTAACGAATGAAAATTTACGTTTAGTCCTTAACAAAAATGTATGAAGACTACATTAACTCTATCATGGTATTTGTTGGTATGATCAGTTCGAAAATACCTGCCTCAGTACTTCAAAAAATGAATAGAAAGGTGTCGGAAATACATCATTGATGGAAAAAATCCGTTATCGATCGGATGAACAATTATCCTTTGTTACTTCATTTTGTTGACACAAGTTTTTTTACCTTCAATAAACAGAGCTGCCAGCACAAGTAAATCCTTGTCTTTTGTCACCATTAACGTTTTTGAAACGATGCATATTCAAATGCACCTAAAATGTAAAGCCCTTTCTTTTTCAATTTGGTTTCCCTGTGTATTCATCGTAAAAGCTTCTGGAACACCGGAAATGTCCGGCTTTTGCTTCCGTTTTGTTTGTTGAAAATCTCGATTTGAAAATGGTTTTAATTTTTTAATTTTTTTTTTTTTAGAGTCTCGCTTTTCATTTTCTTTCTCAAATAATACTCAACAGTTAGTTGTTGACAATAGAGTAAAATTATGCTATTCGATTCTTATAAAAGCAGTAAAAATAGTACTAAAAGGCAAGAGTTACAGTATACCAGTACAGCGTTTATAGCGAAGCAAGACATGTTGAAACGATTTTTCAAAGCTGTCTCCATCATTGATAACAATAGTAGTATCAGTAAATCTAAGCAGCCTGCTACTTCTAAACCTATTACAACTACAATCACTCTAACCAGAAATGACCATCTCAACAAATTAGTATCGTTCTACATCTAAATATGCCAACAAAATGACTTAGCATCCACTGAACAATATACATCATTACATCACCGAAAAGTCTATTATTTCACTTATCGTGACCTTTGCATAAATCATGTCCAACTCTAGACAGATACACAGATACCAATTCAATTCTTTTCATAACATTTTGTTTTAACTATTCATTATCATTCACCCACCTACTGTTGCCAAAGAAATAAAAGGGGAGTTTGCAACTGCTACTGACGAAAAATATGCAGCAGCCAATGCTTGTTACTACCCTCTAGTTAATCATACAAAACTTTTGACAGTTTCAGCGTTAGCTTTTTAACATGACTTTTCAATATTGACTTTACATGCTCAAGCAATCTATGTGTTGATAAGAGGAGAGAACAACACATACTTCTATATCTTTAATGTGTGCTTTCTTTGTTGGAAAAACAGCACATACATTGTTGTACAAGTAGTCAAATACTTATATAGAAGGTGCGTGTGTACCATTCTAAACTTTAATCAGCAAAACTCACTTTGTATGTACTATATGAGTTGCTGTTTCTTTTGATACTCCTTCTTTGTTTTTCTCCCTTTTTTTTGCACTTTTATTTTATACATGAGTAAGATTTCGACATATAACTGTATTCTACTTGTATCCTCCACACTACTTTTATTCAGCATACCATCCTACGTTGTTGAAGCCTTGATACCAACGCCGCGATATAACGGAGGTTGGTAGATCAAAAACTATCTTAATTTTGCAAAACCATATTTTTAATGATATTACGGAGGTTGTAGGATGCGCGCTCCTCAACCAGCATATTTACTGTTATGGTGGCACTGTTAATCGACAACCTTCTACG
This sequence comes from Mycotypha africana, assembly GCF_025528875.1. Classification (NCBI taxonomy): domain Eukaryota; kingdom Fungi; phylum Mucoromycota; class Mucoromycetes; order Mucorales; family Mycotyphaceae; genus Mycotypha; species Mycotypha africana. The sequence goes on along the minus strand of NW_026515739.1, from coordinate 383,026 downwards.
GACCATTACGTTTTTGATCTTTCTAATGATTTTACTATTGACAGTAAAACAATTGATTCTTGGGCATCAGCAGCTGATTCAACTAACTCATATCAGCTTGAGCCCAACAGCTTATTCTGCATGACTGCTTTAAACGACAATACAGGGTATTTGATCCACGGTGGTCTAGGATATGCATCTTCTACACAGTTTCTGAAAAATACAACAGCTATCTATAATACAACAATTTTATCGTGGCAGCCACTACAGCAGCAGATAATGAATCAATCACAAATAATATCCAGGTACATGGACACCTTGAGATAACTTAGAATGTGATTTGCTAAATAATTCTTGATTTCTATGAAATTTAACTTTCACCCAGTCGTGAAGGATCATGTACGTTAGATAGAATAAACCGATTATGGATCTGGGGAGGTATAAGGTCAGTGAGATATACAAAACACCTATGTGGCAAAATTCTCGCCAAGATAAATTTAATTCCCCACTAACGCGATACATCTCCATTTGCTGATCAATTTTCTATAGTGATAATACAACAGCGCCTAATATAACACAAACGCTATACCATAATGAATTCCAGTTGTTAGATCTTAATGTAAAAAAGAAGCTCTCCTATATTTGCAAATGTGAATAATAGCTCACGCACATTGTTATGGATTTTATAGACGCTCACTTGGTCTACTCTTGCAAAGAACACGAATGCGACAACAGCCATCAAACCTCGGTTAGCTCACACTGCCACACTTAACGAAAAGACGGACCAATCCATCTATTACATCGGTGGATTACAAAACGACGGGGAACATTTATTACCATCTCCTATGAATGAAATTCTAGAGTACCAGATACAAAATGATAGGTGGATCACGCATCGCTCACCTTTAAATACAACTGTTCCTTCTTCGCGAAGACTACATACAGCAACATGGGTCCCTAACTCGGAGGATTTGATATTTGTTTTTGGAGGCTCAGTAATAGACGGCTCATCTACCGTAGCGGATTATAGTTATTTACTGAATATAACCTCATTCGAATGGACACCTGTCAATCTGACAAATACAGCTGCAACGGGTGCAGGCTCAAGATTCGGGCATTCTGGTAAGCATATGAGTTTGTCTATATTTTGATTCAATCTAAGCTCGTCCAGATTTTTGACTTACAATGGTGATCCTTTGATATTTCTGTAGCTGTGCTGCATAAAAACAATTCCTTGTTCATCCTTTTCGGTGCAGATCAGCTTAGTAACTTGAGAAACGACTTTTTTGTGATTGACATGTCCCACTGGCAAACAGTAACTGACTTCAAAGTGAATGGTGAATACGCTCTCATCCCAGTTAACAATAATACCAGTAGTGCACCTTCTTCTACTATCGTCAATAATGGAGCTTCTTCTTCTCGTACGAAAATCACTTCTCTCGCTGCTACTTCAACCAGTACGATAAACATGTGTTTCGGTCTAAGTTTCTTCTCAGCTATATTGATATCATTTTTGTTCAAGTACTAGAATTCAGCTTTGTACAATAATGATCGACCCCTTTTGCCCAATCGCTTTAATCGATTTTTACTCTTATTCTATCCATTTTTTTTACTACATAATTATATTCTTTAATGCCCCTTCCCATATGAAAGAAAAGTTAAAAGCAGCAAATAATATTCTTTAAGAAATAAACGCAACAAGAGTGACATAACCAGGCTTCAATGGCCTACATAAGCTGTTATACTTTCCAATACCAGTATTAACTCTGCAATTGCTTTAATTCGCAGAAACTTCGCTGTAAGTGTGCATACCGTTGTACTACTTGAAAGCATTTGATTTTTTACTTGTTATGATTACAAACGATAGCATCTTTCAACCCGTCTCTGCTCAGAAGAGGCAACATCTTCCAGCTCCAAAGAAGTGCCCGTTTCTTTCAGGTCTCTCCACAGAAAGTACTTACTTTGTAGGAAATGATTTTTAGAGCTCTCATTTAAGAGTGTATGGCCTTTTGTTCCCCATTTATAGGATATGACCTTTTCTTCTGTACTATAGCTTAGGTGTAGTAAACAACCTTATCCTCTGAAGTATAATTAAGTTGCTCCGCTTATAGTATCGAGCGCCCAATCAAATGAATTCTTCTTAAAAGTGGTACAGTATTGTCAATGCTATACTGGTCTCAAACGGAAAGCATAGTGCGCACTCGATATCAGCGAAAATGCAAGCCTAAGGAAGAGACAATCCAATGTGGAATATTCACTTTTGAAAGTTTAACCCAGGTGGGCGTTGGTGTTGTGTCTAGTTAAGGGCAACCGTCTAAAAACTTTGCCTGTACCTTGTACTTGAAAAAAATGGTTTACATAAAGAGTTATTCCAGCGACACGTGTACTATTCTGATAATAGTTTACTATTTGTAGGCTAATGCCTCTGATTGTTCTTTTTGTGAAAAAGTTTAGTGGTGCTTATTAAAGAGTTGACTGCAACAAGCGCTGTCTGCGTAAAGGAATAACTATACTCATTCTATTGAACGCTTAAAGAACACTTTGCGCTTTTTAAAAAGTTCAAACTATCATTTGGGATGGAAAGAAGAAAGAAGACTCAAATCGGTATCCGACTGTATTTCAACCACCCAATCTTCTACCTATTCCAATGCACTTTTTGTTGAACTTGTATAATTCAATTTTTCATCCATGTCCCTGAAGCTCTCAACAGCCCATTTAATTGATTAACCTTCCGTTTCACTTGATTTCATCCTCAACTATTCAATTGCATAACGATATAGGATCTTGAACAAAATTAATACAACAAATAAAAATAATATGATGAAAATTTCCACATCATCCACTGTTAAGTATACAAAGAAGTTGATTGCGCTTTCCTTTTTCTCCCTCAAATTGCGCTTATACGGTTGTATCGAATAATAACAGTCTGTCAACGATTTTAGCGTTACTGCTGCGATAATCTCAGACAGAAAAAAAGATTGTCGTACAAATCCAGGGTATACAAGCACCAAGATTGGCTTTCGAAAGATAAGTCTTCCATATAAGCTGATAGCTCGAAATGGTTTACAGTGCGCTTCGCATTGTTTCACTGACCCTACCAATAGAGTGATTATACTTATTTTCGCTGAAATCGTCAACGTAATAGTCGTTTTTATCATTGAATGGTGCAGAGACAGAGTGAAATCTCATGCACGGAAAAGAGTGCTTCAAACAAGCGTAACTTTCTCTTTAAATACTCATAAATCGGCCAAAAAATTTTTTTTTTGTTTCTTGCTTATCTTTCCCCAGATCAATTCCTTTGATAAGTAGTTCGCACATTAGGCACAGATGGACAAAAAGCACTGAAGTGTTGTTTTGGGCAAGCAAAAAAAAAAAAAAAATTTCTTAAACATAATTCAAGGCTTTTTGCACGGCACGAACTATTTTTCCGAGCTCTAAAATATTGTTAATCACTATTTTTGAATATGTTATGTTTCACTTTTTAAAGGACCGTAGCGTACATACTGTACAAGCAACTTCAATAGCGTGAAAAATTTTACCTCGAAAGAACGTAGGTCGACCTTTTGTAAATGTATATGCTTGTAGCAACAAAAAAAAATCAAAAAATCTTGAAGCTGTTTAGAAGGGTGGGGGTTCAAAGCTGGCAACAAGCCGTTCGTTGCCAACTGCGTGTTGATACAGTCGTTGTTTGTCTTTTGAATGCACCGTGGTAGTGGTACGTTACGTGAGCGACACCTTAGGTTTTCTTTGACACGTCTATCTGTTACACAAAACTGAAGTTGAAAATGGTTTCGAAAACGAAAGGGTCTCTCTTTACTTTGTCATTACTGTCATCTGGAAAGGTAGGTAGGTAGAAGAGGCTAAGAGGGATGTACAATGATACGCGAGGCAAAAAAAAAGAAATACTACTGTCTTTTAAACAAGGAAATGCCTTGTATTTATACTTTTTCTCCACTTATTCGCGTTGAGATATAGTATGGATGAATGAGAAGGCACAAACAGGCGCACGTGTGTGGCCCAGTTTGAGTAAAGCCTGTATTTTCTTTTTTTGGGTCTCGTATAGGTCAGCCTTGAAAATCGATGCTGCGGGAAAGCAAACTTATTCTGAAAGGAAAATCAGAATTTGCAAAAAATGAGAAATGTTGAAAGCCAGATAGAACAATAATACAACTAGTAAAAGACTGAGAGAAAACACGCATCTCTATTAAACAAGCCCATGAATTTCGCTTTTCCCATGTATGCAAACCAATGGAAACCTGAGATCATAACCAAAAGGCAAATAAGAACTTTGACATAAGCTTCCATTGGTTTCAAATATGATAGCAGATAAAGCAAGATTACTGCAAAGACCGTTTCAAAGGCGGCGTATCATCGTATACTTCCATGATGAAATGATAAAATCAAAGCGTTGCACAATGTTTCCAATTGTGGTAACGCGTAGTAAAAGAACGTTTTTTTGTTTTCGTTATCTTTCTTATCTAATTTAGAGTTCGCTTTATCAATGGGTGTGACAAAAACTTAGACAGCGCACAGGCTGCATTTTGTGTTCACTTTATTGACAGGATAATGTTTACTAACGGATCAGATCTAGGAAAGATTGTCTTTAAAAGGCTTAGTTTTCCCTTGGTTTACGTTCCGATGCGAAGTCTTTACTAAATGTAGGAAAACCGTTAGTCTACGAAATGCTAACGTGTGGATGTACCAAGAAAAGTAATCAAGTGGGAACAGGAAGAGGTTATGTTTTATTTTTGGGCAGATCAGATCGTCCAGTCATTTTTGACTTTAATAAGCGAAATGATTTAGCGTAGATATACAATTCAATAACAGTCCAATCAACATGTATAATGCAGAGCTTGATCGTGCAAAAAGACGGTATATTATTGCTGCCGTATAGGTCGAGCCTCTTTGTATTTCAGATGTTAAAAATGGGGTAAAAAACCCCGTTAGAGAGATAACAATCCAATAAACAGATAACGAGTATTTTTTTTCTTCTAATCTCTAACACAAAATTTATGAAATAGGGCATAATATATTTTCCCAGGTGTCAAAAATTTGGCTGAACAAGCGGTAGATAAAAATAAGTCGGAGACGTTACGAACTGAACATCAAACCGACGGAATCTAAAACAGATAAAATCAGATGGCTGAATTTTTAACGTATCGCTTCGAAACAGCATCAACCAAAATACGCAAATAAGAACATCAGAGAAAACTTTTTTCATTCGGTCCCCTCGAGTCCTGGAAAAAGAATTGCGTCCTGAGTGCAATTGACACAAAGGCACATCACTTAGATGATACAATAAACGGCATGTTAAGCCATATGAATTTACTATGTGTTACTATAGGCCGTTTATCATTGACTTTACAAAGTTTTATCTTCTCATTCTAATACGAGCCCTTCACAAAAAGGGATTCTAGAGTTTTGACACTAAGTTTAATAGATAAAAAGATTACTTTAATGTTTTTGAAAAAGCGCAAGTAGTCGGAAGAGTTTGTGGTTGGCCTTTCCTCTTTCTCACTTTTTTTTTACACGGTTAAAGTCAAAATGAAAAATAAAAAATTTGAGACATCAATGTCGCCGGTTAGATTATGAAATGATAAATGGGTAAAGAAGCAAAAAAAGCTATATAAAGTAGTGATTTTATCCACCTTAAGCAGTTTTTTTCTTTTTTTTTTTTACCTCAAGTTTATCAACACTTATTAAAAATGCCTTCTATTGAAATTGGTCAACATCTCGTCAACCGTCTTAAGGAACTCGGTATCGATGTCGTCTTCGGTGTTCCTGGTGATTTCAACATGGTATGTTCCTATCCTTTTCATTTAGCAAGAAAAGAAAAATGGAAAAAAGCGCTTTCTCTAGTAGCTCTTTTGATATGACGGGCTTTTATATATATATGAAAAAAAAACTTTTTTTTGCTAACGACTTTTGAAAAATTTTTCATTTCGATGTTATAGCCTTTGTTGGATATCATTGAAGATACTCCCGGTATGACTTGGGGTAACAACGCCAACGAATTGAACGCTTCTTATGCCGCTGATGGTTATGCTCGTATTCGTGGTGCTGGTGCTCTCGTTACCACTTTCGGTGTTGGTGAACTCTCTGCTGTTAACGGTATTGCTGGTGCTTACTCTGAAATGCTCCCCGTTATCCACATTGTTGGTACTCCTTCCACTGCTTCTCAAGCTGCCAAGCGTATGCTTCATCACTCCCTCGGTGATGGTAACTTTGAATACTTCCACGAAATGTCTCAAAAGATCTCTGTTGCCACTACTCACTTGAAGCCCGAAAACGCTCTCTCTGAAATTGACCGTGTCCTCACCAAGTCTTACCTCTCCAAGCGTACTGGTTACATTGGTATCCCCATTGATCTTATCCACATGAAGGTCGAAGTTCCTCAAATCGCTCCTCTTGAACTTTCCCTCCCCAAGAACCCTGCCAACACTCAACAAATTGCTCTCAAGATCGTCTCTGAAGCTATTGCCAAGGCTAAGCACCCCGTCATCATTGTTGATGGTTGTGTCCTCCGTCAACACATGGAAAAGGAAGTTGATGAATTCGTTCGTCGCTCCGGTTTCCCCGTCTACGTTGGTCCCATGGGTAAGGGTGCCGTTGATGAAACCCTCCCCAACTTCCGTGGTTGTTACACTGGTTCCATCTCTCTTGACGGTATCAAGAAGGAAATTGCCCAAGCTGATTTGTTCATTGAAATTGGTGCTATCAAGTCTGATTTCAACACTGGTATGTTCACCTTGGAAAACGACCCCGCCAAGACCATCACTCTCCACTCTTTCACCACCATCGTCTTCTGTGCTGAATACCAAAAGGTCTCCATGGTTGAATTCCTTCCTCTCTTGACCCAAACCCTCCCCAAGGAACCCAGAAAGTTCGACCTCGGTCCTCGTGTCAAGCCTCTCCCCATCCAAGAAGGTAAGGAAATCACCCAAAACTACCTCTGGAACAAGGTTGTTGAATACATGGATGAAAACGCTATCATCTGTGGTGAAACTGGTACCTCCGAATTCGCTACCATCAACATGGACGGTCCTAAGGGTTCCACCTACATCACCCAATTCCTCTGGGGTTCCATTGGTTTCTCCGTTGGTGCTGCTCTCGGTGCTGCCATTGCTGACCGTAGCCGTCGTCTCTACCTCTTCGTTGGTGATGGTTCTTTCCAATTGACCGCTCAAGAAATCTCCGTCATGATGCACCACAACCTCAAGCCCGTTGTCTTCCTCTTGAACAACGACGGTTACTGTATTGAAAAGCTCATCCACGGTCCCCACCGTGCTTACAACAACTTCCAAATGTGGAAGTACAACCAAACCTTGACCTTCATGGGTGCTCACCTCCAACGTAACAAGGAACGTGGTTGTTCCGAAATCGGTTTCGAAGGCCAAGTCGCCACTCGTGATGAATTCGAAAAGGTCATGACTGAAGTCCAAGGTCAACCCGACAAGATGCACTTCATCGAATTGATCATGCCCGAATTCGATGCTCCTCGTGAACTCGAACTCCTCGTCTCCATGTCCGAAAACCGTTAAACTATTTTATTAGCATAATATCATTTTTTCCATTTTCTACATTTTTATATAATTTATAAAAAAGCATATCCTATCTCATCGTTTATATAGATCATTTTGTTAATCTTCATAATGGATTTAAATTAGAATAAAAAAGTCTAATTTGTTTACAAGGTATACATCGTTGTCCTTTTTTTTTTTTTTCTTTTTATGATGACAGTTTGTACTCTTGCTTTGCGCAGCACTTCTCAACACCTGTCATTTATTAGACGATATATCGCCGTACGCGCGTTCGGTTAGCGTGGATTAAAAGTTTTTGCTTAGTTTCTTAAGGCTTAGCATTCTGCAATCATTGCTTTGACTTTAATCTGAAGCTTGACAATACTGTTCCCTACCCTCTCAGTTCATGTCGTCGAGTTCTTTTTTTTAAAAACAAGAAATGACGATTGAACCTTTCAATTGCAGACCTTGATAAGGAACGGTCAGTCTCTTTTTATTTCGCGGAGGGGTTGTTCAGATGTAATTGAGCGGACAACCTTACCCTTGGCGTTTTGCCTTAAACGCCAAAAGGTTTTTGAAAAAAAAAAGAGCTTAGACAACACCATATGAATAGCATAACCGCTTTATGAAAGTGGACGCCTTTTGATTTTTCCTGAAAACTCTCAGCTGCCTCACTGGAGTTCAATGTTCAACTTATGGCAACAGAATCAGAGACCTGCTCACAATGGCATTTAAAGGCTGAGTTTTGCTATATCCTTGCGGTTCCGTGCCATATTATAGCATAAACTCACGCCGTTTAGGTTGTACCTTTGCTAAATAAGAGACGTGAACCTGAAAATATCTTTTACAAGTTCTGTCATACGAGCGATATTGTCAAAGATGTGTAGAACAGAGAATATGCCGATTAAAATATTCCACATCAGTTAACCTATACGTGAGAACGGATCGCATAAAGTCAGAAGATGGATCTTTTAACCATGCTATTCTTTGATTGGAAAGAATAGCCATCACAAGTTGCGTACTGTACAGCCACACATTTTGCGGTTATAATTGTCGCTCCGACTTGTTTCATGGGCGGAAACCACAGGTATAAAGCGCGCAACGCCCGCTTCTTTGAAAAGCTTCACATTTATCATTTTTGATATTCATATTGTACTCGTTACGATATATGAATGGCATGTCTATAACAAAGAATTGAAACAGGTATAGTAATATTCTCAAGTGAACTATAGGATGGATGGATGGATGGATGGATGTATGGACGGATGGATGCATGCAGCGATGTGCCTCTTTCGTGCAGATGAATTGAAATGATGATATTATAATTTTTAACCTTATCTACATTGCCTGAATCTCCTTTGATTAAAAAAATATAACTGACTCAATTCTTATTGCACAAAGAATGAACGCATTCATCCGCTCCTATTCGAAATATATTTTAGCACGGCTTATTAACTCTTAACTTGATGTTTTTATAGTGATTTTCAAAATGCGTCGTTTCTCTTTGTCCTTTACACAGTTCATTTTAGTTAGTATAACTTGATAGCATTATAATAAAAAATTACGTTCTGCTTTTTACACTTTTTTGTTTATTTTTTTTTTTTTTGATTTGGGTTTTTTCTTGGTTTTTTTTTGTGAGAGATTATATAAAGTTATTTACAGATAGAATAATATATGATTATAAATATGGTCAAGCTACATATTTAGGTCGTTTCTTTTTGCGCAGTTCCTCTTTTATCTTGACTGAGGCGCAATAAGTAATGTCGTTCTTCTCTATCGACTAACTACTGATTATTGTTCACCAGGTCTTTTGGCGTTACAAGCAACAATTTTGACTTTGTCTGCTGAAATTGTATCTTGATCGAATTTAAAATTAGGATTTTCAATTATGAACGTCCAGACTTCATCACAGAAACGATATGTATGCAAGTGTCCCTAAAGAGGTGTAAGGATAATCACAACGTGAAGAATATTGAAACAGGCAAGAGCAAACCAGCAACCAAAGAAACGAAGTAGAATAGAAAAATAAAAACAAGTTAAGATCAAAACACATCATCTCTACTCATCTGTTCTAACTGCACTGCTTTTCTGATTCACACAAAACCCAAAAATCCTATCCTATTTCAAAATCGCAATTATTTCTTTATGCACACCTTAATGTTGGCTTTATTCCTAACAAGCTGTGAAAGTGCTTCTGAAATACTTCTATCAAAAGTCATCAAAACACGCATAGCTAATTGAGGATTGATGTGTCCACTTTGAATCAACTCGTCTAAAGAATCGGTTAAAGCCATGCCGATACTACATTTATGCGAATGTTGCCCGTAATAAGAATCGTTTCAATAAATAGTTATTCAAATGTGTTCAACACATTACGATCAAAGCCCAAAATCAATTTAGACATTTCTAAACATACCTTGAACGACGGTATAATTCATAGAAAGGAGCACTGGACATGATGATACAGTAGGTAAAAGAAGTCGTTGGAAATGCCTTTGTCCGCTTTTTATACTTGGCACAGTTCAAACATTGTCCAATAAAAATGGACCATTTTACGACAGATAGAAAAGGAGTGACGTAGTACTATGGAGCAGCTATGTCTTTTTGTCAATGAAAAAGCTTGGTCAAGCTAAACAAAGGTAATAGAAGTCAGCATGTCTGTTATTTTTGTTTCATTGCTGCAACTCATTCCTCTTGAGATGATAGAGATTCTAGTTGTTTCCTTTCGATTATTTGTTGCAAAGCACTGACTCATATTGCTTTGAAAGCAAAAAGGAACTGACTCTCAATTTATGGCCAATTAACAAACGAGGAGGTTTAAACAAAAGAAGAGTGGAAAGGAAAAGGGGAAAAAAAGGGAAAAAAGTTAATCATAGAAAGCTTTCAAAGTTTCTCTATTTTTTGCCCAGCAATTTTCGCATATAACCGTTTTATTTCATTTTAGAAAAAGGGAAAAAAAAAAAAAAAAAGAAAAAGGCTCGTTAAGTTATCTTTTGTACAAAAGATTATTTCTCTTTCTTTTTCATTTTTTTCTTTCTTTTTAAGCTTTTCACTTCTTTTTTCTCATCACTTTTTTTCTTTTTAATCTTTTTATTTCTACTCATCTTGTAACCGTCAGCCATTTCAGGTTGCTCATTCAAGTGCAATACTTTATTTCATTAAAACATACAACCACAGCCATTTAAAAAAGTGCTAGAACCCAGTTTTAAGAATGTCAACTTCACAATCATCATCAGCACGAACCAGAACGGTTCGTTTGACAGTTATTGCAGCTGACGGTCTTATGAAGAAAGACTTCTTCTTTAAATATCCCGACCCTTTTGGTAATAAGAGAAAACATGATGCGTAGCATGGAGGGTACGGTACTAATGTTTTGACTCTCATACTCTTTTGTTTTATAGCCGTAGTCACTGTCGATGGAGAACAAACACATACAACAACAGTGATGAAGAAAACTTTGAATCCATACTGGAACGAAACGTTTGATTTGTAAAATAAAATTTTCTTTATCAAAAAGGAATGCTCACATTTTTGTTACCATATTTGTAAGTTAACCGTTTTTGTTACAATTTTTTACACAAATTATTTTGACAAATAGGAAAGTAACGAATCAAAGTGTTATTGCGGTACAAGTATTTGACCAGAAAAAGTTCAAAAAGAAAGATCAAGGGTTTTTGGGCGTCATCAACGTCCAAGTATCTAGTGTCTTTGACCTTGATGTGGGAGGAGATGAAATGCTAACTTTGGATCTGAAAAAATCAAACGCGAACGAAAATGTGCATGGAAAACTTATACTGAATCTCTCTACAAACGTCAACGTACCTATTCGCAATGGTACCGATACCCTCGCTCCGGGCACAGCAGGTGCCTTGACATCGAGTGCTCACCATTCCAGGACGCCCTCTACATCCTCCCATCACAATAACGACACTACGAATACATCATCGAGCCATATGAATACGACTGCGAATAATGCAGAGCAACAAGCAACATCTTCTTCCTCCACAGCGACGCCTTCTTCCGCGCAACAACCACAATCCAACGCAAATGATGACTTACCTCCAGGTTGGGAAAGACGAGTAGATCATTTGGGCAGACCTTATTATGTAGATCATAATACACGTACAACAACATGGAAGCGGCCTTCATCGCGAACCGCGCAAGATCAACAGAACCAAACGGAATTAGAACGTCAAAGGCATAATGCGCGTGGATTACCCGACGCTTCACAATCATCCGTAGCGCAGCAAGCCAGTCCATCCCAACAACGCTTATCTCAGCAACCACAACCATCACAACAGCCTCACGTTAATCTCTCTAACTATACAACATCAGCAGGCTCGGGTCCTTTACCTCCAGGTTGGGAAATGCGTACCAGTGCTGAAGGTAGACCCTATTTTGTGGATCACAATACACGTACCACCACTTGGGTAGATCCTCGTCGACAACAATACATTAGTACGATCGGCCCTGGTTCTAACCTCCAGGTGCAAGTACAACCTGTGTCTCAGTTAGGCCCCTTACCCTCCGGCTGGGAAATGCGACTCACGAGCACCGGTCGTGTCTACTTTGTTGATCACAACACCAAAACCACCACCTGGGACGATCCTCGCCTTCCCAGTAGCTTAGATCAGAATGTGCCTCAATATAAACGGGATTTCCGTCGCAAACTGATCTATTTCCGTTCTCAACCAGCACTGCGTCCTGTGCCTGGACAATGCCACATCAAAGTGAGAAGAGATCATATATTTGAAGATGCCTATGCTGAAATTATGCGTCAAGCACCCGCTGATCTGAAGAAGCGTTTAATGATCAAATTTGATGGCGAGGATGGGTTAGACTATGGCGGTCTCTCCCGAGAATTCTTCTTCTTGCTTTCTCATGAAATGTTCAACCCTTTTTACTGTCTGTTTGAATACTCAGCTCATGACAACTACACATTGCAAATCAACCCTCATTCAGGTATCAATCCTGAGCATCTGAATTATTTCCGATTCATCGGTCGCGTCGTCGGTTTAGCTATTTTCCATCGTCGCTTCTTGGACGCTTTCTTTATTGTGTCGTTCTACAAAATGATTTTGAACAAGAAGATATGTGTATCGGATATGGAGAGCGTAGATGCTGATTTCTACAGAAGTTTGATGTGGATTTTGGACAATGATATCACAGACGTGTTGGATTTGACATTTTCGACGGATGACGATCGATTTGGTGAGGTGGTGACAGTCGATTTGATCCCGAACGGCCAGACCATCGAAGTAACAGAAGAGAATAAGAAAGAATATGTCAACTTGATGACAGAATGGCGTATTTCCAAACGTGTTGAGGAGCAATTCAAAGCCTTCAAAGAAGGTTTTAATCAGTTGATCCCACAAGACCTTATCAACGTGTTTGATGAACGTGAATTGGAATTGCTGATTGGTGGTATTGCTGAAATAGACATTGAGGATTGGAAGAAACATACAGATTACAGAGGTTATACCGAACAAGACGATGTGATTCAGTGGTTCTGGAAGTGCGTGAAAGAATGGGATAACGAGAAGAAATCAAGATTGTTACAGTTCACAACAGGTACATCACGTATTCCTGTCAATGGTTTTAAGGATTTACAAGGCAGTGATGGGCCCAGACGATTCACAATTGAGCGATCGGGTGAAGTGACAATGCTGCCTAAAGCACATACTTGCTTCAATCGTATTGATATGCCACCCTATACAGATTATGATACTTTGGTCCAAAAACTGAGTTTAGCAGTTGAAGAAACAGTCGGTTTTGGTCAAGAATAAGTTATATCTTTTTTTTTTTTTCTTTTTTTTTTTTTTTCTATTTTTGTGAAAGCTTTCTTCTTCCATTCGTATTCCATCTACATATGAGAGACTCATCATAATACCTCCCTATCTCCCGCTTAGAAATATGTTTTATCTCCTCATAAATATCCTTGATTCCTTCTTGTCATAAACAACTCATTTTTTGAATACATAGTACAATATAAATTCATGCATTGCTTCATTTTATGTCGGATCAACGAATGAAAATATGTAAGCCTAAAAAATCCTGCATTCATTTTTTGTGGATCATACAAAGTGGGCGGGGATGAAAGATTTGCAGTTCTACGAAAAAATGCAGTATAGAATTGGGGTTGCAGCAAGTGAACATGGACCAAGAGGACTAAGAACTACTCAATTTTTACTGCTAATGTAAGGCAGGAATATATCGTTTGTATTATTATTATTCACAACTCCAGCTGATTTCAAACACGCAGCTTAAGGGTGAATTTCTTTTAGGCCTTTCATCTTTTTTTTTTTTTCTTTTTTTTTTTGGGTAGCTGTATCATTTGCTTTATTATTATTTTTCAGAAAACTGTACAAAGGGTGGGTAGGGTTGGTCAATCAGATGGGAATAAATAAAGAAGAACAAAACAGAGAGGTTGGATAGAATAAGATGCGATTTAGATACCGCGACCACCAGTCACTTCAAGAGTATGACCGGTAACGTAGCTTGTCAAAGGAGTACAGAGAGTCAAGACAGAGCCAGCGACTTCATCAGCGGTACCAGCACGACCCAAAGGAATGTCAGCAAAAGGATTAGGTCTAGCACCCGACTTGTTACCAGTAGGGATACCAAGAGCGACCTTTTGACCGTCGACCTCAATAGTAGCACCAGCCTCCTTGGCACGAGTCAAACGAGTGTCGACCCAACCGAAAGCAACCGTGTTGCAACGAACGCCAAACATACCCCATTCTTTAGCAATGGTCTTGGTTAAACCCACAATACCAGCTTTAGCAGTAGCATAGTTGGCTTGACCGACGTTACCGTGAAGACCCGAGGTGGAGGAGACGTTGACGATGGATTTGTTTTGCCCATCCTTCTTGCGAAGATACTTGGCAGCAGCACGAACAATTCTGAAAGGAGCAGTGTTGTGGACAGCAAGCATGACATCCCATTGCTTATCCGAGATCTTATGAAGCATACCATCGTAAGTAAAACCAGCATTGTTGACAATATGGTTGATCTTGCCAAAGGCCTTGACAGTCTCTTCCACTAAACGTTCGGGGAAACTGGCGTCAAGAACATCACCGGGAATGGAAATAGCCTTACCACCGGCAGCGTTGATATCAGCAGCCACTTGATCCGATTTAGCTAAGGGTGTATGTAGAGGGAGCGATAGAAAAACAATGAGTTTACTTTTGTTCCACAACACTTATGCTTTGTGTTGTTTCTCTCTTTGGCCATAAGCAGCATCACTTCTCCACGTTTTCGTTTGGTCTCTGGTACTTACAGGCATCAATATCGGTAACAACAACGAATGCACCTTCACGAGCAAAGACTTCAGCACAGCTTTTACCAATACCTTGTCTAATAGTAGAGAGCAAAACACAAGTGAATGGTTATTTTTTTACCTTCTATTAACCCAATTTCCCTGCTGCATGTACAACTTTTGATGATAATTTACCCAGAACCTGTGATAATAGCAACTTCACCAGCCAATAAACCTTGAGGATAATTACCAGACAAGTGACCCTTAATGGTATTCAAACGATCAGTGGCAGACATGTTTACTGAAAGAGATGGGATAAATACGATAAAGTGAACCAAATGCGTACTACAAAAAAAAAAAAAAAAGATAAAAAATGTGGAGTAAAAAAAGAAGTTTAAATCTTTCTTTTCTGTGGTGTGTTATGTCCTACCTTATTTTGTCAGCATGAATGCTTTTTGGGAAAAACTTTTCATCCACTGTATCTTGGGTAAATTTCAGACATTTTCAGAAAATTTATTTAGACAGGTTCTCCATTTTTTTCAGAAATAATGTCTACATTTATTTCAGACAACCTATTCGGACAACTTAATCATGGATAGGATTACATCAATTTTAATCCAGCAGCTGAGCCCAACAGTGACCTACTAATGAATCTATGGACATTGAAGGCTTGTCAATACAGTACGGTGATGTTACTCCTTGCTGAATTACTGATATGCCCATAGAAAGAAGGCTTCACTGTTGCTAAATCTGCTGAGAAAATGTGGAATTCCAAGCAGTATGGCTTATGGATAGCATCCACAGCTTACCGACAGCAATAATGGAAACACCTTTACCGGAAGCCTAAAAAGATAATTTAAAAAAGAAAAGAAGGGTCTGATTGGACCCAATTTGCAAAACCGTTGATGTTTAAAACTTTACAAATTGAGCAGTACTACATAAAGTAATTGAGTTAAAAGAATGAAGCAAAACGAAGGGATGCAATGGAAGTGATGACTGGTGTTTGCTTTCCTTTTGCAGATGGTGTAGATATGTCATAATTGTTGCATTTGACGGACGGAAAGGGTTAGCGTGAATGGTAACAATTGAGCTGATTTCTCGTGAAGGCACACGTTCCAGAGGGCTGATGAAGCAGTTGTCAAACACTTGACTTGTGCGATGAAAAGCGAGAGTTGTTTTGAAGACATTGGCAATTGAATATGGGTAAAATGACAATGATTGCATAGATAATGGATATGTATATGCTATCAGACAGTTTGCAGTTATTTAATGTTTGTATACAATTTTAAAAGATATAATATAAATATGTATGTATATATTATTAACAAGCTAGTTTTATTGTATAATCATATCAACTGATGACGTATATTCGATGGGTATATCCGATGGTTCTTTGTCTTTTTTTTTATAGGTACGTATACTATTGTTGGTAATTTTCTCTATAGATGGAATGAGTTCAATAAAAATCGTTGAGTATCCAATAATTTCTAACGAATGCAAAATAAGTATAGCTTTTGAGTAAGTGACACATTTTTCCTTGATGGTTTAGGGTATAATGAAAAATATCACGAAAATAAGTTATAGTATGCGATCGTAAAAGAATTCGACGTGTTCAGGTAGGTATATTTGATGTAAATTTAGAAAGAATGGACAATATCCTACGTGAGTATACTTGCCGTGCTTCATCGACTATTTGACCTTGCGCGCCAAAAGTATCGCTAGATATATAAGGTAATATCACGCAAAGTCTCTCCATGAAGCGTTCTTAAGTTGTGAAGACAAAGCAATGTTGATTTTTGACTTTCATACATTCCTTTAATACTGTCGTACTTTGTTATTGTACAGCGGGATAAGGATATTTAATCGATTATGGTAAATCCCTACCCAAATGTTGAAATGTCTCTCTAAACAAAAAAGTTGAACAAATATCTTGACAGATTTTCTGAAAAAAAAAAAAAGAAATGTTTCTCGAATGTCTCCAAACACTGCTGTAGGTAATATGCTGTAATGGCGTTGCTGTTTGTCATGCTAGATTAAAATTGATGTCATCCTATCCATGACAGAGTTGTCTGACTACGCTGTCTGAAATGAATGTAAATGTTATTCTGAAAAAAAATTGAAAATCTGTCTAAATAAAACATCTCAATACGTCTAAATAAAAAGAAGTGAGAGTGTTTGAAATTGAACCGAAAATACAATAATTTTTTCCTTAGTAGAGGAGGGTGAAATCGTTTCGTCAAAAGAATAAGTTGAAAATTGGCATTACTAAACTTTGATTACATGAGAGAATTTCTCACGTCAAATCACGTATGCGGCCCCGCACCCACTTTATTTTCAAGTTCTGTTGTGCTCATAGAAAGACCTTTTTCATTTTCATTTTCATTTCGTAGAAACTACTGGCCATTATTTTGTTTCTCAACAAGAGAGATATCCTATGGCATTTAGTCTCCAATAGCTATCGTGCTTTTATTTAAAGCAGCTACTGTAATCATGCCTTTTTTTTTCAAAATAGCGTTGCCAAACAGGAGGAGATACCTGTGTATGGATGCAATCAGCCTGAAAGAGAGTGCTAAGTAAAGGAAGACCTTTGAATGGCATCTCTTCATTTTTGGTTTTTTTTTTTTTTTTTTTGCCCCTTAATCCGATTTATCTATTTTTTTTTTCCTGACTTACAAATCATGAGTAAACGGTTCTTTGATTCGCTCACAAGTCTTTGTTCAGCTTTTTTTCATTTAAGCGAGCGTCCCCTTTTGTCCCGCTTTTTTTGGGGTTTTTTTTTTCTTGGGTTATCTTCTTCATCTTTTATTATATTAATCATCATGGATGCCCCTCGCACAGCCACTATTAAACGAAAGACAAACGAAACAGACATCAAGATATCTCTGAATTTAGATGACAAGCTGAATCAGAAGATCGACATCAACACTGGCATTGGCTTTTTAGATCATGTAGGTTCTTTGAGATGAATAACGTCTTTTTGAAGAATAGGATTTTAAACTGTAAGATTCGAATGGTCAACCTTCTAGATGTTGCATGCTCTTGCCAAGCATGGTGGTTGGTCCTTGAGTGTTAGCTGTAAAGGGGATCTTTGGATTGACGATCACCACTCTGCCGAAGATACGGGTATTGCTCTCGGGATGGCTTTCAAAGAAGCACTCGGTGTTCCCAGAGGTATCAAGCGTTTTGGCTCAGCTCACTGCCCGTTAGACGAAGTAAGTTTGATGGGGGGGGGGAAAGAGTCTTGAGAGCTGTTTTTTTTTTTACTCAAACTCTTTGTTGTTTCTCTTAGGCACTTTCTCGAGCAGTTGTTGATATTTCAGGACGTCCTTTCGCCGATGTGAACCTTGATTTGAAACGTGAAATGATTGGACAGCTGTCGACGGAAATGATCCCTCACGTTTTAGAATCCTTTGCTGGTGCTGCGGGTATTACTCTTCATGTGGATGTGTTGAAAGGCAAAAACGATCATCACAAGGCAGAGTCTGCATTCAAGGCGTTGGCCGTTGCTATCCGTGAAGCTACCACAAGAACGGGCACCAATGATATTCCTTCCACCAAGGGAGTTTTATAGATCGAAACACAATTCCCGAACATCCTTAGAGCATATGAGGCCTATGGCTAGATATGGATACTCATTGTTTTTTTGTACAAATAACAGCATTTATTATCATTCACTTGTAGAAAGGATGGGTTAAGGACTGCTTTTTATTGATCAGCGTAACATAGAGATGGAGGGGGGGTGTTATGTTCCAGGATATAGTTCTTTATAAATGAAATCATTTTGATGGGAGGGAAAATAAATACATAAATTAAGTTGGAAGGAAGAGAGAGTATGACTTGTACAAAAAAAGAAAAGTGGACAATGGCTTCAAACATCTTCTATTTTCGCCATGGCTGCGAATAGATGAATAAGTATAAGCATTGGATAGTGCGGAGTGAGGTGTGTGTGTGTCTGTGGGTGAGTTGACGAGGGGAGCGGTGTTTAAGTAGATCTTTTTTCCTGTTTTCTCAACGTTTCCTTGACGGTGGGTTTTTGCTCATTCACGTGGATGCTATAAAGGAGATGGATGGATCTTAGCATCCAGACGAGTTGGGCCCACTTTTTATCCCTCTTACCTATCCTCTTCATCCTCATCATCACTGCGACTGTCTTCAGCATTATTCCCTTGCAAGACCTTGATGATGACTTTGACAATCATAGCAAACCAATAGAACATGAGACAGTTCAACAGAATAAATAATAGGATATAGATCTTTTGAGTAAAGGGTGTAAAGTATTTTCCTTTCTCTGGTTCCCACTTCATATCTAGATACTTTTCAGGTTCAACTATGCATCGCCAGTGATAGATATAAAAAAAAAGAAAAAGACTTGCGTTAATCCCCACTGATCTTTTTATAGTCAAAAAAATGATCATTGACACGCGCGCGCACCTGTAGTGGACCATATAATCATGGAGAATAAACCGTGTCGCGTGATCGGCCATGCTAACGCGAACAGTCCAAAGGCAATATCACACACAAATGAGAAACCGATATATTTTAGCATTTTGGCGAGCTAGAAGAAGGGCAAAGTTCAGTCACCACACGTGGTTGGGTTCCTCTTTTTCACTTTAAATCAATCCTCGCTCCACTTACGGCAAGTAAAATATCAGCAAAATCCATACAGCAAAGGACAGCATTTCCAATACGTGTAAAATTGGTATAGTAGCTAGAAGAGATCAATACGAGCGTGATGATATGATGTGAAAGCATAGCAAAGTGATCCTTTCTTCGTTTTTCAATGTGGATGGTATACAGTTGCTGGATCCAAAAAGCAAATTGCATTAAATAGTACAATTTCATTCGTTTTGACATGAGAATATGTGGGTAACCAATCCAATATTGTGAACTATCGAACCAATGAGGACTATGGTACATAATATTCTTTTTTTACACAAAAAAAAAAAAAAAAAAAAAAAAAATAATGATCTGAGCTTTTAGTTACAGCAAAAAAGAAAAAATCAAAAAAAAATCGAATTTTGTTCTATGCACCACACACCTCCTCCTTCTGCACTTCTTCCCTCCCCAACAAACACACACACACACACACACACACATACGCACACAGACTTACCATGCCAAATGTCCAAAAGACGGTATAGTAGGTAAACATCGAAGCCTGTTCAGCAAATCTCTGTCTTTTAGCATAAGACTTTACATCAAATAATCGAGCCAATGGATGAAAGATAAATCGCATCACAAAGGCACGTAAGAAAGTAAACGCCACAACCCAAAAGCCGACAAAATAGAGATCGTCAGGGCCTTTATCGTACATCACAGCATTTTCATGCTTTACTCTGTAAGACAAATACACGCTTTTCCTTGCTATTGGAAAGCCAGAGACATACCCCAGCAGTGTAAAAGAACATAATAAAGCAGTTATTTCTAAAACATGCAAACATCGAGTGAGTTGGATATTTCGATAGAACCATATCGAAAAAACCAGTCTTTCTGTTCATACCTAGTTCATGTTTTAGTATCCTTTCCTTGATAGGAGTAGATGTAGTTGTTGGTGCTGTTGTTTTAATAGTGGCTCTGGTGTACTTTGTAGGCTTCTCAGGTGACGTTTTGTTATCTGATAAAGCTTCAGCTGTCATCAAATTCTATCTGATTTTCGATTTGTTGAAAAAGAAAAAAGGGTGGGGTTTTTTTTTTACACGCAAAACAAGAAAAGAAAGAATGAAAGAAAAGAAAAAAAAAAAAAAAAAAAAAAATAATCAACAAAAAATAAAAGGGGCGGAACACACATACACCAGCGTAATACACACACAAAAGAAAAAAAGAAAAAAGGGACACACCACACAATTGAAACCTTTTATTTTTAGGTTCCCTTCCAGCAAAAAAAATAGTTTATTATTTAAACAAATCAGTATTCTTTCCTTTTGATGCTAAGGATGAACATCCGAAAAGTAAAGGGATGATACACTTTTCAAGTGGCGTTCTTTATCATTTTTACGCCGAGCCTCGTCGAATAGCAAAGACAGAGGGCTTGAGGGCTTGAATGATTTACCGCGTCCAGTGACAAATATGAGACAAAGCACATAAAAAAAAAACCGTTCCTTTCTCAGCAAACGCATCCTTTTTTCGCCTATAGCAAAGTATATAGAATCATTCGACTTGTTGAATTCGAATTGGCAGTCCCATTCTTTTTTTCCATTAGCAGATGACCTTATTTGAAGTCGTACGAATTATAAGTGGCATCATGCGTGGTTTTTTTTTTTTTTTTTTTTTTTTTTTCTTTTTTCCTTCTGTTATAGAAAGATCTTTACGTAGGATATACCCATCGTAAACAATGCTCCATCTATTCTGGTTGAATCGTTTCTTCCTTGCCGTCTTGATACTCACCTTATCGGAGGCATAAACAGCAAGCGAAAAAGAAAAAACCCCCATACAAAAGAGGGTGTGAGCTTGCATCGAAAAACGAAGGATAGGTAGCAGAAAGCCACCACGTCTATCTCTGTATACAACATAAAACCTTTTTTATATCAAGATGGATATGTTTTTCAGTAAAGGAAGGGTTTCAATGGAAGCAAGCATCAAACTGTGTAAAGGTCGAAATGATAAAAAAGAGAAAGAACCATGATCCACCACCCATGAAGCGCTTACGACAGTCAATGAAGGTTGTACGCTATTTATAGAAAAGGGTATTCGTGAGGAAAAAGACACCCTTTTTCCCTATAAAAATGACCAAAGTGTACAACTTTTTCTGGGTTATTTTTTGTACTTTCTACAAAACAGATTCTCTCATCAAAATCATCCCATTCACTGGTTTTTGTAATACGATAACTTTTTATTTTTTTTTTTTTCCTTTTATCTTGAGAATGGCGGATAATGGGGACGACGAAAGAATGAGTGGGCTTGTAAAAAATATGGATCCGATAGAAGCATTGAAAGATGACATAGGATAAGATGAAATAGAGAGACAAAAAAGAGAGTAGATCCAATGGGAAAGAACAATACACAAAATACAGTGTTTGTATTTTCTAGGGTTAATAAAGAGGGGCCATTTCATGGGGGTTTAGCCTCTTTACAAGGGAGTGGTATCCAACTTTGCAAAATCAACGTGCCCTTCCATGACATCTTTGTACTGATCCATATTCTGTAGCTGAGCTCGGACATATCTGACCAAGAGGGCAAGGTTGTTTGCTTCTACGGTAGCGGTGGTGGCAACCGAGGGAGACAAGACATTTCTCCATAAAGCAGCCGCCAAGACAGTGTCATCTTTACACATGCCTTCATCAAAGGCTTGTACGGAACCATGACACTGAGCAATGTAATCCTTGATATAATTTGTAATCAATCGCTGCTGGTTGATGCCCAGATCAATAATTCGATCTTCAATATCTTCAAAGAATCGATTCACCACTTCTTGCATATATCGCTTGCCATGTTCGTGAGTACGTAAATGAACCATCATCATCCAAATATGCAAATGTGTTACTGAGAACCATGTTTGAAAATTATCGGGTAACTTGCAAACTAAACCAAATAAGAGTTAGGTTCAACATAAACCACCTTTTCTTCTTTTTTTTTTGATTTTTTACCATTGATAAAGAAATCTCTATTCCTTTCCAACTGCAAAGAACAGGGTCTATACAACATGTGACTTTTTAAAATCGCTGTCGATGCCAATGAATTATAGCCAAACAACTTTGCTAGGCCATAAATGCATTTTTTGGTGAAATTTGAATAATGCGTTTGACGAGGATTCTTTTTATACTCTTCCATCAGTTCGTAGGGCGTTAGTTTGCGACGACGTGGGTGTTTCTGCTCACGCATGTGAGGTAATGGTTGATCAGGCAGAGGCGGAGGTATACTTTTATCTGTCTTTGTCGTAGTGGCGTTTGGGGTAGATGTATTCAGACAACGTATTGCTGTGGATCTCTAACAGAAGAAAAAGAAATGAGTGACGCGATGACAACAACATGAACAGGGGCACGACTCTACCACGACATTGGTTTTCAAGATCTGTTGTGGGGTCAGCATAGCATTCTATGATAGACCAAGGGCCAAAAATTGACATGAAAAAAAAAGCGGGGAAAAAAAAATAGAGATTTTAGCTCATGACATCACGTTGTCCGATGGATACCATTTCGAAAAGCAACAAGACGAGGGGCCTACCTTTCTTATATTGGCTGCCAACAGAGTGGTCGTTTGTCTCAAAAAAGCCATGTTTTATACACGTATTTCTAATGCAAGCAGGGAAGTGCAAAAAGAAGGATGAGGTACAAAAAATAAAGAGACAAGGCTGGTTCTTTTTTTGAACGGGCTTGTCTTCTGTGTTTCAAAAACTGCAAAACTTCTATTTTAGGCAGGCATTTTTTCAAAAAAGAAAAAAGCTATTCTAAGGGAAAACAGTAAAACAAGGTATGATCTTTTTCTCTAAACCGTCAGCGATGAAAATGTACATAAAGTGCCAAATGTGTGTGTGTGTGTGGGGGGGGTAAAATAAATAAGTTGTCAAAAGGGAAAAAAGAAGCTTTGGGAGATATGCTTATTGGTTATGATGTTACAATTTTGTTGTCAAAAAAAAAAAAAAAGAAAAAACCAAAAAAAACGGGTCAATCACTAACAACATTCTGTAGCTTCAAAATACTTCTTACATCGGCAGCAAATCTGAGTGCATCCAAAAACGGTAATAGATCTAATAAACTTTCATCGTTGGGGTTGGAGATCCAAGTAGGTAAAGCCACACCATTTTCTATAAAATCAATCCAAGGTGACAGTGTTAAAGAGAGTCATCCCCCAAAAAAGTCAGAAAGAGAGCCAAAAAAAAGGGGCAGGAGGAGAGGGGGGGGGGAGCGGGGGTTTGATTTTTTTTTTTTTTTTTCTACCTTTAAATAAATCAAAAGCAACAGGACTGTTATCTACGAGACACACTTTACATAAATCTTTCTCTGCTAAAGTCAAGTCTTTGAGATAGTTGCCATTGACAATGACACACGACTGAAGAAGAGAGTAATGAGTGAGTGAGTGAGTGAGTGATTGACTGAGTAAGAAAGGAAAAAATCATGGCTGTCCCCTTTTTCTTTACCTGTCGAAAGAATCTTTGTGAAATCAAATTATTCTCTTGATCAAGCCAGTCTATCACGGGGTCGGCATATTCTGCCATGGAAGCTGTGTAAATGACAATTTTATACCACTGACTTATCTATAAAGGGAAAACGATATAAATACACAAAACTGAATGGGAAATAGACAATAATGATGATGTGTATCTTACAGTTTTTAGAAAGAAATCTACGTGGGGTCGTTTGTATACTTCATACATGAGCGATTGTTTATCACAATGAACCTCGATACTCTTACGTACGATGGACGGGCTTATTTTACTACTGTTACTGTTGTTACCGAGTCGAATAGAATGAACCAATGTCTCGTCTAAATCTAATATGAGCGTCTTGTTTTTGTAATATTGGGTGGAGGGTATCGTATTTCTGATATGGACAGTGTTTGATGTATTGGTTTTCGTAGTGCTGTTGCTATTTTTATTCATGGGCGAACGATGTACGGCAGCAGGTGCGGTTGTTTTGTTGGTTGCTTTCTTGCGATCACTGTATCTTATTTTCGTAGTTGTTGTTGTAAAGATATATTTGAATAAAAATGTAATGTAAAAGTATATCTGGCTGAAAAATATTCGTTTCTTGTGCAGCGAAGTCGTCGTCGTCGTCGTCGTCGATGTTGTGGATGTCGCAGGAGAGGGCGTTCTGAAAGCTGTAGTTACTGTGGCCGACATCGTGTGATATAATGTTGCGATAGTGACGAATGATAGATGATTGGTATATAGACAAAGAGGTGCTAAATGTATAAAAAAAAAAAAAAAAAAAAAAAAAAAAAGTCGAAAAAAAAAGGAACAATATTGAACTTTAAAAAGAAAGAAAAAAAACCGTTCATTATATGAAATAATGCAAATTCGAATTTCTATTTCACGTCAATTTGTTCTTTAATTTTGTAATGTCCGTAAACCTTTTTTTTTTTTTTTATTTTTCCTCCCCATAGAAATCACAGATCGAAAAAAAAAGGGGGAGGGAAGATGACTCTTTTCACTTGTTGTAAAGGTCACTCATTCTTCTATAATAGAGAATTGAATGCATGTCTATGTGAATACTACTAGCTTTACAAGAAAAGAGACTTTTGACTGCTTATCATTACCCGTATCTTTATATTTTGTAACATTGTGCAATGCTAACGCGAAACAGACGACTCTTTGAAACGTTGTTAGGATCTTCAAAAAACCTTAACTACTGTATCAGAGGGTTGTCAGATGTGGGCATTGTTGATAGTGATGGAAACAGCGGATGGGGATGAACACCGGAGGTCTTCACCGCCCCTACAGGTGGGATGGGCTGACTCTTAAAATTTCCCTCCCAAGAGCCCACCCTTTATTACGGATAATGTACAGGCCTTGACATGAAAAGACACACAATGCCTCTCTTTGGATCGACATCATAGACCTGCTCCTATTGACTTGAGTTCCAAGAACAACGCTCATCAGAATTTCAACAAAAAAAAGGATAGCAGTAATTTTTCAACTTTAAATGTTGTCACTTTTTTAATTTTTCCGTTTTCTTTTTGCCCAGCTGTTTAGATTTAAGAGCGGAATCAAAAGATGCCTCTCTTTCCTCCCCCCCCCCTTTTTTTTCAAATCTTCTTAATTGCACCCCAAGACAGGAAAATGGGGTGGAAAAACACCCAATTCTTCAGGAAGAAAAGAGACCTTCTCTTCCATGGTTGAAATAGAACCAATCGTGTTCCAACTGTCAGAATTAGAGGAATAAACATATCCAATTGAAATAATTGTCCTTTTTTTTTTTTTTTCATTTGGCCCCATCTACTGCAATGAGATAGCTAGTCCTCTACCCACTTTTGCATAGTGAACAATGATTGTATGAATGGGAATACATGTTGCCACATTAGAGAACGAACAATGTGATCTGTGCGCTTTGGATGGGCAGCACGTCAGACTTTGAGCGATAAAGAGTCGCGTTTTTTATGATGAGGAAAACGTGGCGAGCGTCATCGATGTTTAATATGCCGACTTTATAGGTGCCTCACTCGGGTAGTTTTTTGTCCAAAACGGGACAGCTGGCACTCAGCCCAAAGCCCCCGCCTCTTAGCCCTTTAGAATGAATCTCGAATAAAATTCCCTTTTGTACTGCTTTTCTATTTTCTGCGAGTCTTTTTTTATTATCCATAAAATAGAAATACTTTATCTGCACTCATCATTATTGGCATCAAGCTTCTACTCTTCTTTTTCGGTCACCATTCATAGAATGCCCTTTTCTCATTTATTCGTTTCTAAGAATCGTAAAGTGGACTTTGAGATAACACTTTTCATTCAAGATCTCACTAATGTGCCGCTTGTAAGCGGTCTCTATTATGTCAAATGGAAAATTAAACATGCGGCTAGTAAACATACACATGGATCCACCATGAAGGCCCCCATTCGAGACCATGCCATCTTTTGGGGCCATCCCATCAGCACTATTGCTCACCTTGTGATTTCATCTTCAAAAGATCGTCTATTAGGCGCTTGCGAATTGAAGCTAGAAGTATATCAGGAATTAGGTGGTAATAATAAGAATATCACTTCAGTGGGGACTTTGTCGATCAATTTGTCAGAATATGCGAGTGCCGGATTGGTGACAAGGAGATATTTACTGGATCAATGTAAATTCAACTCGACACTAAAGGTATAATTCTGTTATTCTTATTTTTTATGAGAGCCGGTTTTCATGATAATTCATCTCTATTTATTTATTTTTGTTGTCAATTTTTCATCATTTTAGTTGTCAATTAAAGTCGACCAGAAATCAGATGCATTAACAGAATTCAATACGTAAGTGACATATCATAAGACGGAGACATTTTTTCCATAGAGATTTTCAACAAATTTTTTCTTTTTGCCTACTGTAGTCCACCTCTGAAACGTCAGCAATTATTTACAAATATACCAACGACGATATCCGATAACAACTATTATAATAAATCTACACAGCAACTATTTGATCAAAGATCTCTCAACACGAACAGCATAAACAACAGCAACGGTACTAGTCATAGACCACCCCCCACAGGCTTAGAGCAACAAAACAATGCACATTTACTAAAGAAATCACAATCTGCCATATCCTTAGTAAACTATCCAAATCATAAAAAATAACAGTAAAAAAAAAAAAAAAAAAAAAAAAAAGTATGATTTTCTCACATTCATCTTTTTTTTTTCTCCTTGAATGGTCTATTTTCCCTACATAGCCTCATTATTGTAGACAAGTATCTCCTTTTGATAATGATAGTAGTACAGATGAGCCATCACCAACAGATTTAGTCGAGCAGTTATTCCAGTCCACATCGACACGTAAACAACAACAACAACAACAACAACAACAACAGGAACTGCAACAACAACAACAACAGCAGCAGCAGCAGCAACAGCAGCAGCAGCAATAACAACAACAACAACAGCAATCGACATCGTCAACATGTATGTCACGTGTATATAGAGATGCTACGGTGACGAAATGTAAATCACATCGGACGGCCCTGGCTGTACTTTTCCTATCTCTTTCTTCAGTGAGGGTTGCGGCTGCTGTTGTTGCTGCTGATGCTGCTGCTGATGCTGCTGCTTCTTTTTCTCATCTTCCAGTATTTGTTCGATAGCCAATAAAACCCGTTTTGCTGGATGTTTACCAGCAGCCGTCATAGTCGTACTCGTCGTCGTTGTTGAAGTAACGACGAATTCAAGATAGTAATTGACCAGATCCAAACATGTCATCACTGTAAAATGAGAATCGTACTCAAATAAGCCTGCAGGTCGAGCGTATTTGAGTATCTTGCCTATGGTATCAAATCCGTCGCGCACCAACAATCGATGCTCTTTGATTTCTTTTTGACTTTTGCTCCTTTCATCAAATTTACAGCATTCCCTCATCAATTCCATGATGCGAATAAAGACGTGCTTTTGACAAAGAGGCAGGATCCGTGGCGATAAATTCACCTGACATAGCCCACACAATACAGTGCAAATCATTCTTCTCAATTGATACCACTATGGGATAAAAAAGAAAAAGCCTGATGAATCGTTTTTCTCCTTATAGAAAAAGAAAAGAGAGAGAACCCCTTACCTTCTGCCATGTATACGATCCTTTCGATAAGTGTAATAAATCCGTCAATCGTTTCATCACTTCAGGAACCACTTTGGCCTTCTCCATGGCTGCCTCACTGTGAATTCCTTTCATGCCACACTGCAGCTCTTGTTCTTTTTCAAACAGTCCATCTCCATCCACAGTTGACCAATCCTTATTTCCATTCAACATGGCTTGAATAACAATGAGACAAGAGAACAGTATCTCCATTGGCGTTTCTTCCGATAATAACTTTAAAAATCCCTCGTCTGTCAGAATAAATAAGAAACTACGCATCGAAACATCAGTCAAATGCCTGATCGCCCTCCCCCCCCCTCCTCCACCAACCCAACCCAACCCAACCCAACATCACCCACGAAAATGAGAGAGATATACATACATTGGCTTATTTGGATACTGTCGGCTTACTCTCGTTAATACTTCCAAAATGCATTGAATACTTTTCGTGCTGTAGGCCTCTTTCGGTGTCAACTTGGCCTCGATCGCAGCATTGATGACAGAAGGATACGTCTGATGTTGGTTGACAAGCGTCATGATCTCTGTATACGTGATATCTTCCCTCAACAAGTCTGCATATTTTTCCGTAATGATCTGCTGTTTTAAAGGTGAGGGCTTGCGGTCATTATGGTACTTGAACGTGAAGAGAGAGAGACATTGAACGAGTTGGTAAAGGACAGCATGCGATCGATGGCTGATCATTTCATTGTAGAGCTGTTGAAGAGCTACCGTATGAAATTGTTGTTGGTGTTGCTGCTGCTGCTGCTGCTGTTGTTGTTGTACTGCTTGGTGCCAAGAAGCGGTTATTCGAGCGAGTGTCATACTGATGCATTCGATGATCGTATAGAGCTTGTATTGAATGCAAATGGGTAGGCAGTAACCAAACTGAATAATGAGCGAGCGGATAATAACATTGGCGTCTTGGATTTGACCCGACAGGTAGTAGCGGATTTCTGAAGCGATCATGTTGAGTCGTTGTTCATGGATTTTGTCAAGCGTGAGGGTCGAAGGGATATCTGTAAAGTAGGATGCATATTGCTCACTCCATTGTTGTATGTTTTCTGGCGTGAAAGCCATCAAGTAGTTTTTGGTATATTTGTGTCGTGTTCTATTCCATTCCAGATAGATATCTTCAAAAATAAGCTGCAATAAATCACGCTTCAACAAGTGCAAAGAAAAACACCCTTAGTCCTCTGACAATTGTTTTCATAACGGAGGAAAAAATTCACTTACGTAAGCTTCATTGGATGGAAAGGGTATAAATGGCGTTGTAGGGGTACTGGTTATCGAACGAAAAGAAGGTGTTCCATTCAATGCAGAATAAGGATCATCAGCCTGCTTGACGGGTACTTTGGCTATCTTGAGAGGCGGTTCTTCCTCTATGGACATGGATGTCGATGTTCTTTGTGTTTGAGACAACGACGGTCCATCTTTATACAATCTACTGCTTTCCGCATGATCAGGCAAAACCATGCCACTGGCAGAGCATGATTTAACATCATGTGTCGTAGGCACGACAGTGGCAGTAGAAATCGCATGATCGTCCTCTTCATCACCTTGGGGTGCTGCTCTCATCTGACTATGAAGGGTCATTTTCGACGTTTCATTCGATAGACTGAAAGCACTATGAGGGGACTCGGCGCGTTTCCTTCTATTTTTTGGCTTCCATGCTGGGGCTACGGTGGGAAAGCTGGTTTGTGTGGATCCTCTGTTCGACGGCGGTAGCTGTTGAGTGCCTGCTACAGCAGGAGAGTGTGTGATAGTAGGAGTGCCTGGGTTGGTTCTTTTTTTTTTCTTTGTCAAGATTTGCTCGGCTTCTGATACAATTTTCTAAGTAAATGATAGGGATTAATAGATCGAATGGATGGCTCTCAACATGTAAGCCAAAGATAAGAAAATTACTTCTCGCTTTGTTTGCTCATTCAACTTTCGTTCCAGCATTTGCTTATCAAACTCCAATGCTTGTATTCTATGTTGCAAATCTTCAATTATTCGTCTACTATCCTGCTTCTATTAGAAAAAATGAGCATGAATAGATTTATCTCCGTGTCACTTCAGCATGCCCATATTTACATCGTCTGGCTCTTGTTTCACAAAAGGCCCATCGGTTACATAGCCAGCTGCGATAGTGTGATAGGTGGAAGCCTGTCGCTGTCCATCTTGAGTAGCTGCTGCTTTTTGGTCCCATGGTCTCTGTTGCGTTTGCTGTGTTTGTAAGTAAGTCGTTACTGCCTCGTCTAATTGCTTAATGTCTTCTTCATCGAAATCTAAATCGTCTAGGTCAATAGACTGATTATCATCGTCTGTGTTCATTACGCTCGTTTATAGGAATGAAAGCACAAGCATAAGCTTTGTTGTTACTATGAGAATAATCGCGAAAAAGGTGAAAAACGAGAAGCGGCAAAAGAAATCAACATCGCGTTTTTCTGTTGTCCTCGTTTTTTAAATAGTATTCAAAAATTCGAATCCCCGATACAATTCTACCACAGAAAAACAAGAAGAAGTGTGTTGCCACTTTTTCACTTACTTACGAATAATGTCATCTGTATTCAACCTGTCACCGTCGAGCAGTACATCGAAAAGGCAAGCGCAAAAGCACCCGACAACCGAAAGACCCTCTTCTATACATTCTACGTCGTCTTCTCACAAAAGTTCTGGCCATTTCAACCGAATAGCATCCACTTGGTCAATATTCTCATTGGATCAGTTACCATTTTACAGCCATTCCGCAAAGAACAGTAATGGGAAGAGTAAAAAAGGAACAAGAAGATTATCAAATGCTAGTCATATCAGTCAATTTAGTATAAACAGCAGTAGCAGTCGTGCAACGAGCTATGTGGAAGATGAAGCAACAGCAAAAAAGCTCTCAAAGCAGAGGACCAAAGCTGCTGAAGGTGAGTGATTGGGTTTTTGGGAGGCTCATTTTGAGCAAACCAGAACTAAATCCTTTTGATCAATTTTCCAGTTGTCAAAGGCTTCATGCGTGTATTACTCTTATGTTTAAATGATTGCTCCAATGGTTTTTACAAAATATTTGACCATATTCAACGGCGTGTACCGTCTATCGTAAAGCAGAAAATCGCTGTGAGGGATCTGACTCAAAAAGTGAACATAGCCATAGCAGATATAGAGGATGTCAGAGAAAATGTAATAGAACTAGAGAGACAAATCGAACCTTTCCGTAACATGTATCAAATGATTCAAGCATCCATCACCATGGCATCTGCTACAAATACGAGAAAGAAACAAGTGGATCATTGAGAGATAGACCAGCTACCTGTATCATTCCCGGCGAGGCTCATCTTCCATCATCTAAGCGATCCCTTTTGGGATAGATAGCAGTTCTTAGGTGTTATGCAGGCTTTTTATTCATGATGCATGTCACCGCGAGGGATAGCAAGTCCCTGTTACCGCCAATACTTTCGCCGTTTTTTTTTTTCTGACAAAAAAAATACGAGACGTTGCGTGCTTTTTTATTGTTTGCTTGTTTGTTTTACATAATTAATCATCATCTTGAGCAAAATAAGCCTTGGCTTTTTCTACATCTGGTATGATGGTTTTCTCTCCTCGAATCCAATTAGCTGGACACACTTCTCCATGTTGATCAGTAAACTGAAACGCCTCGACTAGTCTCAGTGTTTCTTGCACACTTCGACCCACTGGTAAATCGTTAATCGTTATTTGACGCAAAATACCTCTACGATCAATAATAAACAAGCCACGTAGCGCAATTCCTGCCCGATCGAGATACACACCGTACTCTTTTGCCACTTGTCTTGGTTTATCAGCCATGATAGGTAGCCGCGTTTCTTTGCCTAATCCGCCTTGTTGCCGTGCACGGTCTATCCAAGCGTGATGAACGTATTCTGACATCATAGAAGAAGAACAAGATTATTTTAAGCGCTCCAAACCCTTTGACCTTGCGCCATCTTATCGCTTACCTGAATCACATGAAGCAGCAATCACCTCACACTCTAAAGCTCGAAATTCATCCAATGCATCATTGAAGGCAATGATTTCAGTAGGACAGACAAAAGTGAAATCCATAGGGTACCATAATAGAACGACGTATTTCCCTTTATAATCTGAAAGTTTGATGCTTTCGACGATTTCTCCATCTACGACGCCAGGTAGATCAAAGCTGGGTGCCAGTTTCTGAACTTGGGCAATCGTGGGCGCCTGCTCTGCAGCGGCCCTTCGTCCTAAAGAAGATGTGGAAGGTTGTGATACTTGCTTCACTTCTAATATTTTCAAATCCACGCAATCCATAAGAAAAAGATAGTTTTAGATTTTTGTCTCTTTTTTCAAGTCAGGCAGTCCTTGTCGTTGATATAGCATTTACCCATAGTAGTCAACAGCAGTAAAGAAATGGGAGCAAAAATCAAAAGGAAAAAGAAAACAAAAAATTGAATGAACTGATAGACAAAGCAATAAAACGTGAAACAAAAATTTCCTTCGCAGCTGCATTAAAAAAAGGCTGCGGACAAAAGCTGTCAAAAAAATAGTTAAACTAAATCTTTTTTTTTTTTTTTTTTTTTTTATTTTTACTCTAGACTCGAATTTAAAAAGGTAACAAAGACATCACCTAAACGATCCACGTCAATAGTTGTATTCAACTTGTTAAAGTTTATAAACTGTTTACGTAATCTTCTTAATTCGGATAGAGTGACAGTACGAGGTGGATTAACGACTTTCGTCTCTGATCTAGGCACTGTCATTGGCATACCTCCGGGCCCTAATTCCTTTTGTCTCTCAACAAATGCATTGATGATTTCTAAGGTTGCTTTATCTAACTCATAAACGTAATTGGTGGCAGACACAGGCTTTGAAACGGTGGATTTGTTGGGCGGTTTAGCTTGTTTATTGATAAGTGCATCCCATATTTTGTCCAAGGGTAGTTCTTTATCGTCATAGATAATTGTGAATAGTGGTGATTCCCATTTATTACGTTCGTCTGGCTCTTCGTAACGTGACACTAATTCATCAAAACTAGACAAAAGAGACAACATTGAGCTATACATCCTCATTTCAACTATTTCACCACTACTGAACTTTACATTTGTCCATCATATCCTTCCTCTCCTCGACTGGTGTTCCAGTCTTTCGCTACTTCCACCGGTGTACCCATATGTACACAGCAAGACGGTGTACCGATGGCCCTCGCCACACAATACATTTGGTATCGATATCCTTTGATATAATTCAATCCATCCGCAATCACGATATCTTCTTTGGACAAATATCTTTCTACAGCAGACATCATCGCTCCTCTTGCTTTTTTTTCTTCCCTAACCTCTTCAACCCAATTGAATAGTAGAATCAATGTTAGAACGATATCGAAAAACGCACGGCAATAAGTTTTCAAAAGGTCATGCCAAATACCTTTATATGCGTCCTTTGTAACGTGGAGGCTCCCATCGTCAATGACGTGAACTCGCAACTGCTTTTTTTCTTCTTGAATCTTCTTTTGTAAATATTCCTTTATCTCATTAACTCTAGTTGTTTTACCACTTGACGGGAAACCAGTGACTATAATAAGAGGCATTACGAGAGTTGTGCTTTATCGTGGTGGCAAAATAAAAAGAGGGAAAAATAGGCTGACAAAAAAAAAAGAGTTAAAAATAAAAAAATGTTTACCTATTTCAATGGCTTTCACTCTCATGATGGGTCGCTCGAAACGCTTCAACAAGAGCTACTTGGTAACTGAAAACTACATTAAGCCACTCACGTTGAAATTGGGAATGATTTGACACCACTTGTGACTGGCTATACTTTTGTTATTAATCTGTCCTGTTTGAAAAAAAAAAATATTTAATTGAAACAGTCAGAGCGATTTTGCAAAAAGCTTGGTTTGTTCCGTTGTATATATCTTTTTGGTTACAAAACCCAATCCAACCCTCTTCCACCCTTTGTATAAATACCGTTCAATAAAAATCATACTGTAAATACTTTAAAATGCCTCATCAAAAGTTGCATATCAGGTAAAAATTAGGTTATAGTTTTCTATCTTGCAGATCCTTGCTGTTGTACAAAAATGCTAAGATCTTCATCCTACCACTGTGTATTAGTTATAATCAAATTCATGAAGCTATTCGTCAATCTGTCGAACGTTTCCACATCAATGAAGAATTCAAACCCGATCTCATGATTGCTATCGGTGGTGGTGGTTTTATCCCTGCCCGAATCTTACGTACATTTTTGAAGAAGACTGAGAAGGGCAAGAACATTCCTATTCAAGCCATTGGTCTCTCTCTTTACGAAGATATTATCACCTCCACCGGTGAAGACGAAAACGGTGCTGTTGAGAAGCCTGGCACTACTGTTCAAAAGACACAATGGCTCAACTTTGGTGCCTCTCACTCTGAAATCTCTTTATTAGGACGTCGTATTTTGATTGTCGATGAAGTTGATGATACCCGTACCACTTTAGCCTATGCTGTTGAAGAATTGCGAAAGGATATTGAAGCTGAAGAGATCAGAAGAGGAATGAAGCCCGGCGAATCCAACACTGTTTTGGGTATTTACGTTTTGCATAACAAGTTAAAGGAAAAGAAGCGTGACTTACCTGAAGAAATCAAGAAGAATTATTTCGCTGCTGTGGAAATGCCCGATCAATGGTTGGTTTATCCTTGGGATGCTATTGATATCGAAACTCACACTGAGCATGCCAACAAGCATAATTAAGGCTTGATCAATTTGATTTATCTAATCATTATTACTCTTAATCAATCGTTACTCATGTTTCTTTTGATTGTATATCATCTATTTTAATCTGTAATTTTCTTTTTCTTTTGTACCTTTAATATCTTATATAATATTAGGGGATTCAGCTGTCTGTGGTAGTCATGCTGTATCTACTATTTTGATTTTTATTATAGACTTTTCAGTTTTCATTATTAAATTTTTTCATATCCGGTTTGAGTGACAATCTCGCGTGTAAAACACGTCTGGTTTTTACTTTTATGAGACTATCCTTCCCGATCAGGTATTCCAGCTTTTTTGCCGGCAGTTTTTTCAATAATTTAACCACTTGTGTCATCACTCGGTTAAACCAGAGGAGAAGCGATTCATACGTTTAACAACCATGGGCATAAAATTTTTAAATCTCTCTATATTGCCGTGCATTACCATGCCATTATCTCATTCTGTAAAGAAACAAACATTCAACCCTATTGTCATTATGCTCTACCATGCTCAAACTCAAGTCAATAATGAACCCTAAGTTTCGTATTCTATGTGGGGCATAAGTGCAACAAATTTAACTCATGTAGAATACCTAACTCTTTTAAGAATGCTTATTGTTTCACCATTCCAAACTGTTGAAAGCACAAGACTTATAGTCAGATGACAATGAAAGAATTGAATGCGTATTAAAAGTTCTACAAAATGATATAAGCGAAGCAGTTGTTTTGTTGAAGCATACAACTGTTGGCATATCTGCTCAACTGACACTTACAATAGACGGTTTTCTCCATTCACTCATCATGGCCAATGTGCCTGTAATAATTTTCACCGCTCAAACATATCGTCGACAAAGAAGTAACGGTTGCTTGAAGTGCTCTAAAAGAAATAACATGGGCTCTTATTGAAGGCGATAACAAACTGAATATTAGAACCATACTGATTCATAACCCTAAAGATATAAATTCAATTACAACTTGTTCGATTAGGATGAGTACCTTGGAAATTATTGATAACATTAATTACTGTGATAAAAATACTCCAGAGAATTGTCAGCAATAATAGTTTTACGTTAGACATTAAAAGAACCACGAAAATTCTGATGCCAATCTCGAAATATGAGTAAAACACATTATTTCTAATACTTTTAATTTGACGCTGTCATTTCCATTTCCTGGACAATTTATTTATTTCTTGGTTCTAAAATAAGAACTCAAATCCTACAACTTTTTCCTAAAAGGAAATGTTAACAGCAAGAGGCGGAAGACAACTCAGGCACAGTAGAATTGTGCAATTTAACCTATGAAACTTATTGCTCTGACGCAGAATGGTTTACAGATATTGATTATAGAACGTAGTATACACAATTCAAAATACTATTGCCTACTACTTTCTACTATAACAATGTTGATTGCTTCATATAGCCCTGCTTGCCGACTGCTCTTCAACATATCATTTTTTGCTCTCCCAGCATATAGAGGATGCATTATGTAAGTATTCTGAAGACCTGACATCTAATCTCACCTTTACATTATTTCAGAAACAAATTAACATTATTAATCCGGAAAACCATATACACTAATAACAGAAATGGAAACGTTTGCTGAGATTCACGAGTGTCAACTCGAAAGTACGGACGAAACAACCAAGATATCTTTCGTGTAATACTTTGCAATGTAAGAGAGATGATAAAAGGCTAGCGAAGTGAGATGACCAAAAAGACTGGCTGGATATCGCAAGAACACTGCTTACGGAGAAGTTCTGATAAAGCGGAAACACTGATGGCCAATACATCCGACCAGTATAAGGGTCTTCTTCTATTTTTAATGATGTAATGCTCGATATTGTTGCTTAAAGGAGCATAGTAATTGCTGAAGACCAACATAAACATTTATTTTTTCCTTCTAGTTTTCACTAGCTCTGCTTAAACCATTAACTGAATAAATCGATAAAAATACACCTTAGAGTCAACTATCCTCACAATTGATGGAATCAACATAGACAATAACTCATGATATACGACATTAGGAGCAGATCAATTCCCTATAACAAACACTGGACCCAGACCATCAATAATGAAACTGTCCCTGAGTTCATCCTTCAGAAGCTCATCGGTTATTTGTTACCGTATTTTACTATTACACTTAAACTGTTCGTATAATGGCTTATGTATCATCCTTTCAATGTAGTGTTGCACAAATTCCACCAGAAATGTACGATACTGTGAAAAACATGATGAGGAATACGATGTCTCACCCACCCATTTCCTTTCTGATTCTGATTCAAATTCAAAGAATACGCGTTTAGTATCAGTAAGAGGCTATTAAAAAAATAACTCAAATCTTATTTCTTATTTTGCATTTATGATTCAAACCAGCTAATTAGTGCATGTGGGCCTAAGAGTCTAATGCATATCTAGCAGGAGGAGTTTTAGGCTATCTCCTTAACAGTGCCAATTTAGAGTATGATTTTATCCAATCAGTACCAACAAAAGCAAACACGTAAATTCAGGAATTCAGTTCCGACTCTTTTTGAAATGAAAGCTGAGATTGACAAAAATTGAAGTAGAGTCCAGGGCGGGCGCTCGACTGCCTTTCAATTTATTGTTGCGAGCTCATACGGCGCGTTACTAACTTCTTACTAAGTTCGAAAGGATGGCCTAGTCGCCGATCTTAAATACTGGAAAGATTGCTGACAACACTTTTAAAGAAAGTCAAAGCGCCGAATGTTGGTAATTTTCATTTATTTTCGAAGGGACAGGTCCCGGTTTATCTTTCCATATGACAATAGTCATTATATTTTTGGAAAGTTTAATAGCGTATTGCCGCAGTCCTAATGGTGAAGTTTAATGTCAATATCTGTACGGTATTCGTAGACTAATGCATATAATGTTTCCATATGTATTCCTTTATCTAGATATTACGGAATAATGACGTGGTTTTTCCGGCTTCTTACGAGATATTTCAAGAAAAAAGTTACCATGAATGCAACATAACCGTTTGATATAATTTTCCAGTTACGAAAGTCACGAAGGATATAATAAACTGTTTACTGCGTTTTTCCAACAAGATAGTAATATTCTTTAATTGAGTCTCATACAATATCAAATATATAAGTTAGCTTCCATAGTTTCCAAGACATTTTTTATTGTGTTTCAAACCAGTAAGGTCGTAACCCAGAATAGAAAACTATTATTGGATTTTATTAATTTCATTGGCTCGTACCTACTTTTTTCGTCCTTATCACGCATCAAACGAGTATACGCTGAGGTATATGATGCCGTAAAGAGATCTACTCTGATACTTTCAAATTTAATGGTACGCTTCTGAAAGCATTTTGAGTAATTCTGATCACATTTGGCATTTTGCATATTTCTTTGAGAATAAAGAGGATTCCAGTATCTTTCTTTTCTTAGCCACAATATCAGATAATCTCTGCCACTGGATATTCCTTATAGAAAAAAAGAAAATGCATTTCTAAAAAAGATCGATGTAATTCATAGCCAGCAGCAGCAGGATCTTCATATATCTAATAGGCGGATACGTTCCATATCGTGTTTTGCTAGAACAAGTATTTAGGACGGAGGTTTCTCAATCCACTACAATTTCTAATTACGCGTAGCGAATAAGGATTTGTTAATTATGAAGCAAGTAACTTTCTTGAATTAAATATCTTTCTCTTCCCTTTTTATTTTTTCTAACTTTTCTTATTATTTATTACCATCTTTGACCGAATCAAATACTACGTATGCAGGCTGTGAAAATTGAATCGATACCGAAATCAGTCACTCGCTTTGCAAAGTTCATAATACTCGCTTATGCACTGTTAGCAGTGGCGCATACAACAATATTCTTCTATAATACAAATGACAGATCCTACATCAAAACTCGGAGGAGCCTTGTAGAAGAAATGAATGCAGATAGTGCATCCCAAACAAAAGAGACAATCATCAAAGCAAATGCCAATTCTGCGCCACAATCTGTTTATGCCAACTCAGGAGGTATATTTGTGTACTTTCACCTTCATTGAATCCTACTGTGCACACTTACCAAATAATTTAATTGTACAAATGTTATGACTAGACTTTCCACAGACCGCAAAGCAAGATCCCTTTTCCACTTCCAAACTATTTTCTGGAGCCATGGGTCCATCCATTGTGCATCCTTATTATTCCAGAGCAACTCACGTAAACAACCCAAAAGATATCACAATAACTACGCTAGTAACAAATGATCGTTTCCCTCTACTAAGCAGATTAGCGTCCAGATATAAAGGTAACTTCTTCCTCTTCGCAGAATTCACTTGAATTATATCTGTTCTACCTACCAACCGATAACTTACTTCGAGTTTTTCTGAATCCTATAATGTATCTACAGGACCCATATCAGCAGCGATCCATATCAACGATAATAGCCAGAAAGAAGAGATTTTAGCTGAACTTAAAGAGATTATCAGCAGTAATTCTCATGTCAGACGCTATGTCGATATCCATCTCATCATTGACAACTACGATCGACAATTGAACATGTGGAGAAATACCGCCAAACTTTACGCACGTACAGACTATATTATGATGCTCGACATTGACTTTTATTTGTGCACGGACTTCAGAAATGAAATACTGACTAATGATACCCTTCTGCAACTGCTCGACAATGGCCATAGTGCGCTCGTAATCCCTGCATTTGAATATATCCTCCAATCAGACGGCTTTGATTACAGAACATTTCCGAAATCAAAAGATGCTTTGCTGAAGGAAGTGCTGAATGAAAAAAAACTGGATATGTTTCATCGTAGCTGGATCAAAGGTCACTCTGCTACCAACTACAGAAAATGGTACGGAGCTGATCAGGTATATAAGGTTGATGATTACGATTTCTCGTACGAGCCCTATGTGATCTATAAGCGAAAAGGCTCTCCTTGGTGTGATGAACGGTTTATTGGTTATGGTGCAAATAAAGCAGCATGCTTATATGAGATGTATATCTCGGGTATTGACTATTACGTTCTTCCTGACGACTTTTTAATACATCAATCGCATGATTATCCGGAAACAACTCGTCGAAAAGAGGTAAAGAATCAAATAAACAAAGGATAGAAGTTGTAAAGTAAGAAATCTGAAATACTAACTACTACAATTACTCAAATGTCTGTTTATAGCGTTCATTCAACCGAAAGATTTACGCTAACTTTAGAGAAGAAATTTGCCTTAGATATGCGCGTCAATTTA
Organism: Mycotypha africana; assembly: GCF_025528875.1. Classification (NCBI taxonomy): domain Eukaryota; kingdom Fungi; phylum Mucoromycota; class Mucoromycetes; order Mucorales; family Mycotyphaceae; genus Mycotypha; species Mycotypha africana. The sequence goes on along the minus strand of NW_026515739.1, from coordinate 343,177 downwards.
TGGCCAACGGAGAGTGGGACACTTCGCTAGCAAATAATGCAAAGTCTGCATGTGGCAGAATCAAAGAGTTCAATCATGTAATTAAGAATATTAATCAATAAGAATCATGTTTGTAACAAGCCCCATCAAGCGCCTTTCTCTAATAGCATCTGTAAATTGGTCATTTATGCTTCATTATCACCCTTTATCATTCATATCGATAATTATTTTCCATAATCTATTCCTATAACGACCCGGTACTATTTATCATTGTCTATTCATTAACACTCCCACCTCATATTTTACATGCTCTCCCAATTGTCACATAATAAACAAAACTTAGAGAAAAAGGCCATACTGGCGAATAAAAAGACCTAAATCAACAATTCATTGTAATTTTAATGAATATTGTCTGGACACACTAAATTGGATTGTCTAATAAATATGATAGGGGAATAATGTCGTGATGGTTGATTAACCTAGCATTTCGGATCCGTCAATTTTGAAAATGCTATCCAGTTGCTCGTGTTTGGGTTTCATGCGGTCATCTTTGACAACTCTAGTTATTCAAACAGTATGATTATGATTCAGCTCTCCAACTTTTACCATGATCCAGCGATATTGATATCCATTTACCTGCTATCCACACGGATATCTTCTGTTTCTAGACGTAATTTAGGCTCTGGAATCACAGCATCTATAACATAGTGGTTATCACAGTGAGGACAATATTCGTCTTCTTCTTCATAGTCGCTAACGAAACCAAACCAAAATAAAATCGTAAAAGAAAGGCAACGATCAGTATTTCTCAAAACGGGTTTAAAGTGCATCTCATCGTAACAACTGATTAACAAGACTCACGTCATATCTTTCCTAAATACTTTTTTGCACTTTTTACACGCAAAAACCATTTCGTTCGTCTTTCTTAGCGGATGATCGGAAACTTCAGCATGACATTCAGCACAATCGAACCATTTCTTACAACATGGAGCTCGTATAGAAACCTGCCTCGTTTAACAAGTCAAAGCAGGGTTAAAAGAGCGTCCCCAAAAAAAATAATTAAGTTGAAGTAGTTCTATTTATTCTTAGCTTTCATATATTTACCTGTGCATTGAGTACGTGTTTGCACATTTGAATGAGAGAAAAAAGGTATTATCTTTAGGCAAAAATAGGAAAGGACAAAAAAGGCAAAATCTGATCTGAAGTAATTTACAGCATGTCTAGGCACATTTCGATTTCCGCCATTATCTATAATCAGATTAATCCTGGTAAAGAGGTACTTGACAAGTAAGTTGACATTGAGTAGGATGTAGTGGGCGAATAGGTGCATCAGAATTCTGATACACATCAAGTGTTAGATAAACAAGAAAAGACAGCTGCTGGTCATGGGTCATGCTACAGATAACGTAGTCTGGCTCTAACGAAACACAACTTAAGAAACGGACAAAATCATCACTACGAATGAGAACGCTGGAAAATTCCTCAAGGTCTCTATCGCTCATATCGTGCCCTTCTAATTAGGTTTAAAGAAAACTTAGAATAATGTGGTGCAGATAAAGGAAGTATACAGTGTTGGTTACCTAACTGTGGATGCTGAAGACCTTCATAAGAGGTAACTGCTGTAGAGTATGCACCCTTGGCTTCAATCTTGAATTTCGACATCATATTGGCAGAAAGCGTCAAACTCCTATTGATAGATTTATAACCTTCTGCTGTGTGTCGTAAATCTGTCAAATCTGGCAAAACAATATATGTCTATACATTATAATGATATAATAGGCTTGAGTAAAGGAAACAAAGATCCAAATTTGTTAACGATAACACAAGAAATAACCTTACATCAGGCATACAAATTGAAGCTGGATTTTCAATTAAAGCTATTCTGTCAGGAGGTATCATTTCAATGATCAATTCTTTCTGATTGTTACAACTAGAATCATAATATGTCTAAATTCAAGAGTTTTTTATTAGCTCCTGGATCCTATCAAAGTGTGTGCCTTTCCTTGGTTTGGCATAAATGTACACTTACTTTGGTTACATAATTAAAAAATAGGACGTTTTGTCCTCCACTTTGCTTCAGTTTAACCTCAATATGCTCGGCATCTTGTAAATCTCTGCTGAATGTTAATAGGTGGGCCCAGCGGAAAGTAAAGACTATTTGATGATCTGCACGACGACTCTCTATTCTATAATTCGAAAATAGGGTAGACTAGAGTGATATAAATCATGATTAGAGGTTCGTGTCAAACAATATGAGAAACTAAACACTCAATTAAAGACTGGTTTTACAGGTTGCATTGTTCTGTAATAATAGCGGGCGAATTGAGTATTGATTGTAGACTTTTCAGACTAGTCTTTGCAATTGAACTTACATCCAGGAGATCATTCCCACTTGATCTGTTTGAAGGCTGAAGAATTTGAGTTCCTTCGTGGAAAAAGAGGCTATACAAACAGGCCCCAGCTTACCCAAGGTCTGGCTAAGCCCTGAAATAAATGATATTAGGCCCTTAATGGTTTATGTTTTGACAGTTTGATATTTTGCTAGTGAGTTATACATACTGTGCAACCCAGTTGGGTTGTTCAAAGTGGCTCTCAAACGCATGAACAAATCTCAAAAGAAAAAAGAAAAGGCACGAATAAAACTCAGTCAGCATTCAAAAACGCGTTCAGACGACCGTCACTTCATGTAAAAGCGATGAGTTCAATAGATAAGCTCTGGTTATATTCAGTTGTATAAAGCATAAATAAAACGATGCATAATCGATACTTTTATTAGAGTAAGTAGGCTAACTCTAAAAAGAGAGCAGTGCAATTTTGATAAACAGAATTCCGAATCGCATTACAAAACAACTACGCATAACATTCAAAGACCTCAGATATCGGTTTGATAGCCATTTTGGCCCTGTTCAAGATGTCTGCCACGCGGTTTTTGAATGCTTCATCCTCGGATTGTACAGACTATTAAATCAATGTAAGTTGAACTGTATGCTTCTTTTCCTCATCATAAACATTTGGTTCATCATACTTACAAATTTAACAGTATCGACAGTTGCCTTAATACCATCCAACATCACGTTGATTCTTTTCTCTTTCTCATCTAAATCTATTTCGTTCTCTCCAAAGTGTGCTTCTAAGAATGCTGCTACATCCAAAAACTCTTGATCCAACTTCTCCGACTCGCTCAATTCATCATGGTTCTTTTCAGAAGGTGCATCATGGCTGTGAGAACATGGCTGTGAACTTACTATAAGCAGTAAATATAAACGTTTTTAAGTTTTCCAAGAAATGGCACATATTTTTTACTAAGAAAAGCGCTCTTTTACCTTTCACACTAGCTGGCGAACTATCAATGGATAAGATAACAGCTAAAACGGAATCTGCTACCATATCATTCATTGCATTCCCGACCCATTCCAACATGATCTGATTGGAATTGGCCGTGTTATGTTTGATATCAATTGTATCCAGTACGCGAAGAACAGTTCCTTGCTGTTGGTCTTCCACTTTTGAAAGATCAGTTTCTGATACTTGTCCGAACATCATTTCTAAATGCCACTTCAGCAGATTGATACCAGCATTGAAGGTTACTACTTGACGTTGCGTAACAACAGTAGTGATCAATCCACCCAATTCATTCAAATCTTCCGAACTCATAATGTTCAATTGAAAGTCTTTCACAACCAATACGCCATTCAATGGCTGGTTCTCTGTGGGATATTTTTCAGCTAATCGACCGATCGTTTTGGCCATCTTTTCGCCACGGAAATGAAGTTTGACTGTGTCGCAGTTCTTAGGTGTGTAAACGGTAACATTTTCTTCTCTTTCTGAATATTTGCTTTGTAAAGCTGATTTTAAACGATACATAGCATTTGCTTCGCCATGAACAAGGATCTATTAAATATATACATTAGAGTTGTTCTAAGTTGGAGTAAAGAGATATATACTTACAACATGAGGGGCTTTGACTTCTTCAATAAATTTACTGTTTTGAGTGAAATCGACGTGCGCTGAAAAAGAAATGTAATCAACGGACATTCTTAAGGGTATTTTACGGCCGTCCATTGCTTGGAAATCAGCCGGTTCATTCATTGCTTGCTAAAATTTGTACAAAATCAAACAAGAGAGTTAATTTCTTGTTCCGGAGATGGGTGATCATTGCAATCCAATATGTTACCCTTGCTGGAGTATTTTCGATACAATAACCAGTAATCACTAAACCATTTCTCTTGTCAGGAGCCCATCGTTCATACAGTTCTCTTGAGAGACCATTCTAGTGAAAATTTCTATGTTACTACAAATGGGAGGGTCTTTTTTTCGAACAAAATGATACTAAGCTTCCGTACCTGAAGCATACCAGGACTTGCCAGGATGACACACGGCCCAGAATCTTCAAACTGTTCTACATTTTTGAGATTGCTAATATGCTTAAAGACAAATGGATTGGAAACGGCAAACTGTTTGCGTATACGAGCATTCATCATGTTGATATAGGTCTGATACACAGCCATACATTTTTTAGCCAAACTAGAAGCATAATAAATAGGTATACTGTCTAAATCTGGATGCGCTTCCCAATATTCATCCAAAATTAGTAATAATTCTTGTGCTCTGCCTAATGCAAATACAGGCATCAAACAACGGCCTCCTCTACCGACGATATTGTGAACCAACGCTTTTTTAAAGAAAGGAATGAATGTATTTAGTTTTAGTGCATAAGGCAAAATGGTTAAGCAGATAAAATCAAATTGACTTACAGGTAAATCGCTTTTCTTTGGCTATTCTTGGTTCATGACTTTGTACACCGTAAGTACTTTCTGTGATCAATACATCCACTGATCCCTCGGGCTTCTCAGCTGCCATCAGATGGCGATCTTCTTCTCTTGAATAATCACCCGTATAGAGTACTTTAACACCAGCTATTTCAATTAGGAACATTGCAGCACCTAACACATGTCCAGCGTTAAAGCTTGTAAATTTGATGCCCTCTACTTCTACTTGCTGATGATAATCGACAGCTTCGATTCGATGAAATGATTTAAGTAAGTCCTCTTCCGTATACAGCTGATCTTCATCGCCAATATTACTGTAAAAAAATTAAGCCAAAGTATGATTATTATTTGCAATATAATCATACTACACGTGTTGTTGAATATCCCCTCCTACCTAATACGTAAGTAATCGTTCATTAGCCATTTATAAATAGCTTTTGTAGGATGCGTCATGAACACACGGCCTTTAAATGTAGTCTATTTTGATAAAGTAATGTTTGAGCCATCTTAAGTATCCAGTAACTAATTCTAACATACTTACTTTCTCCATAACATAGGGTACTGCTGCCGCATGATCAACGTGAAAGCTATTTATTGTTCACATCAATATGATTAGTTCTTTTTTTTTTTTTTTTTTGGCTCTCAAAATTCTATCGCAGAAAGTTTTGCTGCTATTTACTGAGTGACCAAGAGTACATCAATACTTGCAGGATCAATCTCATCGAAAAACGGTAGAGAAGCCAATCCATTATAAGCTGGGTGGATACCGGCATCTAGCTAAAGTTTGAAACATATGAAAAGGTAGAAGGCAATTAACAATCAAAGTTTTTCAACAAGCAATATTCAACATAATGTTGACGGAATAATTATCACTGCAACAGAGACGGTCAGATAGGAATGTGGAATCATTTGTTCTCTTTTATTAATGTTTTGACAATTTCATTTTCGGTTTTAAACTACATTCAACCTCTCTGTCTTTTCTATTTTCCCCCTTCAATGTGAATAATAGTGCGCTACAAATTGTGCACACTTTTTTGTAATTGTTCAACATGTATGTTTCGCTACTCTGTAATCCATTGTCTGCCTGACTCGTACACAGTGATTGTGTATTGTGATAATTATCCATATGCTAAAAGAATTAAACCTACCAAGATAGTTTTCCCTTTGTATTCCAATAAAATGGAAGATCTGCCAACTTCGTTTCCTGCACCCAGCGGTGTAATCTTCAACAGGTCGTTCTCGTCAACAATTGGAATTTCAGCTTTACGTTTGATGCCTGCCATTTTCTTGCAATGTAAATGAATATAAATTGTATGCAAAAGGAGAAATAGAAGGATGCTGAATTCTTTTAGCTGTCAATTTATTGTGCTCACTACTATCATGAAAGAATCACAGTCACCAAAAATCGAATCTAAAATTCACGGCAGAAAAGAAACCCTTTCTCTTTTACCTGTTTGTTCATACAACCAACCACAGAAGCCAGATCACAAAATGCCACCTAAGAAACAGACAAAGAACGAACAGAAGAAAAAAGTCAAAGCTGCCGAGGATAAAACCTTTGGTATGAAGAACAAAAACAAATCTGCCAAGGTTCAACGCTATGTTCAGCAAGTGCAAAATCAAGCTAAACATAATGCTGAACAAGGAAAGAACGTAAGTATTTCATAAAGCTTATTTATCTTTTACCTGACTACTACCTTAGTATAGACTTGATCATTATTATTTCGGAACTGCTACTTAAGTACTTTAATATGTTTCTTTAAAACCATCCTTACAGAGTAAACTTGAGGCCGCGGCACAGAAGAAAGCACTTGAACAAAAGAAAAGAGAAGAATTTGCTGAGCTCTTCAAGCCTGTTCAAGTACCTCAAAAGGTACCCTTTGGTGTCGATCCAAAGACTGTGCTTTGCCAATATTTCAAGCAGGGCAATTGTGAAAGAGGTGCCAAGTGTAAATTCTCTCACGACCTGAATGTCGGCCGTAAAGTCGAGAAGAAAGATTTGTACACTGATGACAGAGCCAATGGTAAAGTTTGAGAGTTGATAGAGGTCTGTGGCGAAACTAACTGGCTTCTGTTCTTTTTTGATCTTTATCAACAAAATAGATACAATGGATAAGTGGGATCAACAGAAGTTGGAAGAAGTTGTTAAGAGCAAATCAGGAAAGCAACCTCCCACAGATATTGTGTGTAAATACTTTTTGGAAGCTATTGAAGCAAGTAAATATGGCTGGTTTTGGGAATGTCCAAATGGTGGTGCCAACTGTAAATATAGACATGCTCTTCCACCTGGTTTTGTTCTTAAATCAAAGGCTGCTAAAGCCGAAGAGAAGGAAGAAATTTCGCTGGAAGAATTTTTGGAAACTGAGGTAAAAGCAAGCTTACTCGCTTTCTTCTAGTTAGACTGAAGCCGCTAACGGATAGTTTTGTAATAGCGTCATAAATTGGGTCCTAACTTAACACCAGTGACACTTGAATCCTTCAATGAATGGAAGAAGAATCGTGTGACTAAGAAGGAAGAAGAAGAGAATAAAGCAAAGAAAGCAAAGGAAAATCGTTTGAAGGCTGGCCGATCACAAGGTATGTCTGGTAGAGATTTGTTCGAGTTCAACCCTGAGCTTGCACGCGATGATGATGAAGATGAGGATGCTATTGATTTCTCTGCCTTTGATCGTGAGGAAGCAGAAAAAGAACGTGATCGTTTGGAAAATGAGAAATTCCTGGCTGAGCATACAGCAGAAATGAGCTTAAATGATAGCAGTAGTGCTCCTGCTGCCACTGAAGTGCAGTGATGAATAAAACTGTAGAGTAGGCAATTGCTTTTTTTTCCTCCCCGTTTTCTAAACAATAAATCTGTCATAGATTGACTGCATTTTAAGAAAATTTACATGCTATTTGTCTCAAATACTGGATGAACGAGAAGGTTTGCCGTTCATGATAATTTAGTCAGTCCGGCCAACACTTAAACTGGATATGTGGGAACTTATTAGCAGCACATTAAGTAACCTACGATTGTAAAGAAGCCCGACAAATTGAGTTACGCGTACATAATTCAGATTCATCTTGTTTCCCCTCCTCTTCTTTTTCTGCTTTGACAAACCCTCAGGCGCAAAGAGAAAAAAAAAATGGCACAAGTCGCTCCTCCACCAACACTTGACTTCAGTATTAACGCTGAACAAGTCGAACAGATTACTAACGACATCATCGCCGCGGAGCTTGCTATCAATGACGCGGTTGCTTCATTAAAGCCAGAAGAACGCACTTACGAAAATATTGTAACTCGTTTAGTTCGCGCCGAAAATGAATTAGCAGGTTGGATACAACCATTTTATAGTGGAATGAACTTGACATATTTACGTGCAAGTATCCTATCCCAATGTTTTTAGGCAAAGCCCAACTCGTCAGCTCCCTGAGCCAAATATCCCCTGACGCTGCTGTCAGAGAGGCTTCAGTTGCTGCTGAAACCAAATACGATCAATTCAGTATCGAGCAAAGCATGCGACATGATCTCTACGTTGTAATTTCTGATTATATGGCTAAAACAGATTTGGATACGCTAGCCTATGAAGATGCTCGATTTTTGCGTAGACTCGAGCGTTCTTATCGTCGTAACGGCCTCCATCTTCCTGAAGATAAGCGTAACGAGCTTAAGGAAATTCGTAAACAACTTAGTGAAAAGTGTATCGAATTTAACAAGAACTGGGCTCGAGAAAGCAGCAGTAAATAATCCTATGGGTTGTAAAATCAATTGCTTAATGATTCTAACATTTGCTTTCTACTTTTGTTTCTATTCATCTCTATTGCCTTTTAGCTGTCAAATTCACAAAGGTATATGAGTTCTTTGAAATATGGTTATTTAACGGTGAATGACTGACTAAAAAAGTATACAGGATGAGTTGGAAGGACTCGACGATGATTTCCTAGGTTTGTCATAGAGTAATTTAAAAAAGGATGTTCATGGAATTATTAACCAAACAACTACATCATTCATAGGTGGATTGAAGACAGTTGAAGAGGATGGTGTTACAAAATACGTCTTGACAATGAAGTAAGAATTAAATAACTCATTCAGTTATAGCATAAGCCGGATTGTACTAAGTTTATGAATTAGGTATCCTGGTAAGAAAATTGGATCCTACTGTTCATATTATTTTTAATAGTCTCATAATGATATTCTCATCAATGCCTTGACTACACTAGATGTCCGTCCTGGTAAGTCATTCTAGCGAACCATATTAAACCTCCTAGTGCTTATGACTGTTTTCTTCGTTGCAGTACTGAAATTATGTAAGAATGAAAATACACGAAAGGTTCATGCCACCGCCTATGAATCTCGTAATAAGGAGAATATTGTTTTGCTTGAAGAAGTATGTTGAGGTTGTGGGTAGTTTCGTAGCCTTTTTTATTTACATAAATATATTTGATATTAGGCTGTAAAACTTCGTCGCAAGGCAGCCAAGGTAAACAAACATACGTGAATTAATGCCAGTAAGAGGAAAATAACAAATTGCTCCTTTAGATCCTGGGTTATGATTCACATGCAGCTTATGTGTTGGAAATTAAAATGGCCAAGGAGGTTGACGCCGTCAATAAAGTAAGAGTCTCAAGAAATGGAATCAGCGAAGGAATAGCCACAGAAGGATAGCTAACAACATTAATAGTTCCTGAACGACTTGACTGATAAATTACATGAGCCTGGCTTGAAGGAAATCGACGAGCTTAAAGAACTTAAGAAGGTAAAGAACGGGTCGACATAATGTGCAATGAACAATTTTTTCTAAAACTGACCTTTACCTTACATTATAATTGAACAGGCTGAAAAAGGTGTGAACTGCAATGTCAGCTGTAATAGAATTATTTGAATATGATGCTAATGTCAATCGTATTTCTAATGTAGCTGAGCGTGGCGAAGAATACGACGGACAATTGAACGCTTGGGACACAAGCTACTATCAACGCATTCTTCTGGAGAAAGAATATTCCGTTGATCAAGAGTTAATTAAGCAATACTTTAGCCTTGAAGCTACCATTCAGAGTAAGTCCTGGCAAACAGCAAGAGTATTCAATGCGGTTGCTGACCAACTCGTCGTTTTATGGCAATAGAAATGCTTGAGATTTATGAAAAGGTATTGGGTCTCAAATTCGTCAAGGTTCCTGCAGATAAAGCTGTTGTGTGGCACCCTGATGTCCAACTTTACGAATGTTGGGACGCTGTTGAAGACAAAAGCTTTTCAGGTTACATGTACCTTGACTTATTCCCTCGCGACAACAAGTGTAAATATCTAAGTCTACCATCTCTGTTGGCAGTTGCACTAATGTCTGTTATATGACGGAAATAGATCCTCACGCAGCCTGCTTCCCTCTCCAACCCTCTTATATTGATGAGAATGGTGAACGTGTCGCTCCTATTGCTGCCATGGTTGCTAACTTTACTAAACCGTATGCTGATCAAATAGTGTATATAGCATAATTCGCAAGATAATATTAATCATTTTTTTCCCCCGAATAGAACTGCTGACAAGCCATCTTTGTTGAAACATGATGAAGTCGTCACCTTATTCCATGAATTGGTAAGCTAAATTTGGTCAAATCGGCTTCAGCAACAGTTAACCAATAATTTCTTTTGTAGGGCCATGTTATGCATCATTTATGTTCTCGTACTAAACTTGCTAGATTCCACGGAACCAGTGTCGAGGGCGACTTTGTCGAAGCACCTTCACAAGTAAACTTCTTACTTTTGTAAGGGGCAATACAAACTAGTATTTAATGCACTTCTTTTTTTGAACTTTGATGTTAGATGCTTGAAAATTGGTGCTACGATCCTAAATCACTCAAATACCTTACTGCTCACTTCAAAACAGGTGAACCTATTTCTGATGAAATCATTGATCGTATTGTAAAGGCCAAGAATGTGGATGCGGCTATGCATAATTTGCGCCAACTCTTCTTCGGTATCTACGATATGACCCTCCATACTTCTGAAGGTATAAGTTACAATAGGACAGAGTCATTTTTGGTGATGTTTTAATCAGTCGCCTTTGTTTTGTTGTAGATGAAAATCTGGATACTTCGAAGTTGTACAATGATCTCCGGAAGAAGATTTCTTTGGTAGCAGCTCCTGAGGTAAGCTGTACTTCCGCACATGCAAATGTCGTTCAGTATACTTATTTGACACTATTTTCAAATAATGTTAGGGTACCTATGGTCAAGCTGCCTTTGGGTAATTTACAAGACAGTATACAATATGTTACATGGTAATGAACTAACCATATACTTCCCTTGTCTAACAATGAATAGCCATTTAATGGGCGGTTACGATGCTGGTAAAATTCATATATTTTGATCATATCGTTATGCTCCGAAATTTTTACTAATTATTGGAAACTCATTTTTGAATTGTAAATGCAAAAGGCTATTACGGCTATATGTGGTCCAAAGTTTTCTCTAGTGATATGTACTTCAGCAAGTTCGAGATCGATACGCTTTCACCCGAGGTTGGTTATTCCTACCGTAAAGAAATTCTTGAAAAAGGCAGCAGCAGGTAAGAAAGAAAAGTTTTTGCTTGGTGAATAAATCAAGTTTATCAACTGACTGACCCTTTTCACATTTCCAGAGATGGTATGGATCTATTGAAGGCCTTTTTAGGTAGAGAACCATCGTCAGATGCCTTCATGAGAGAAGATATTGGAATCGCCAATTAGAGTTATTGCTCGGCAAGCGTTCCTTCTTTCAATACATATGCTACCCTGAAACAAATTTCATTGTTTTGGAGGATATGTTCTGCTACCAAATCAAAACAAACCAAAAAGAGGATGTGTAAGGAACGTTTCTGAATTTTTCACTTAGTTGTGAAAATAAAAAACATAAATATCCTTCTTTTTTACCATCTACGCGATTTTTACCTTGTGTTAATTGTAGACTCGTCGTTGATTGTATTTATGAAAACGAAGGAGCACGTATAATTCACTTAACCACTGTAGATCTCCTATTCAATTAAGCTGATCCCTTAGATATTGCTTACTCATGTTTATTATCAAGACAGGAAAAAAAACTACTTTACATAATGCTTTCGTATGTTAATAATGATGATCAATTTACAAAAGCTATGAGCTCAATTTCTACAGTTATTACTTGTCTCAATTCACGAGCTTCAACGAATAAAATCATACAACAGTGTTATTTGCATATTAGCATTTTAAGTGATGCGAGACTGAAAAATATGTTATTCATTTACTAGATTCTACAATAATAGAGTACAAGATATTCAAGGACTATATACAAGGTTAAAACTTATTGAGTTTATTTCCTCCACGGCCTCCACGGCCTCCACGGCCTCCACGGCCCCCACGACCGCCTCTTCCACCACCGCGTCCACGGTTGCCATTGCCGCCGCGACTAAATTTGCTGAATTTGTTAAACGAAGGTCTGCTATTGACTCTTTCAGAATCATCGCCGCCACTAAAATCGGTACGCACCGGTCGGCCTTCTATATACATTCCGTTCATGCCCTTTACAGCTGCTTCTGCCTGATCCTCTGTTTCAAATTGAATATAGCCAATACCACGAATTCTACCAGTTTCTTTATTCCAAGGTAAACGCACATCTCCAACAATAGTGCCGAACTTTTCAAAAGCTTGTCGCACGCCATCTTCATCTAAACTATGTGCCAAGTTGGCAACAAACACTGTATTCGATTTGGGACCAAAGTTGTTATCGGCTGTACGTGGTTTGGCAGCATCAGCATTATCCACTTTAATAACACGTCCCATAAATTCAGAACCATCTAATTCCATTGCAGCCTTCTTGCCTTCCTCATCTGCAAAGTCGACATAAGCGAAGCCTCGTGACAGACCAGTATTAGGGTGAGTACGAAGACGAACATCATTTACTTGACCACAAGCGCTAAAATGTGCTTCTATATCCTTTTTGGTTGCCTTGAAAGCAAGCTGGCCAACCCAGACTGTATGTCCTTCTGACCCAAATGCTTTCTTTTCAATGGTTTCTACTTTGACTTTCTTGACAGGTTGCTGTTCTTGCGTTTCTTCATCATCGTTCTCGCTGTCACTGTTTTCTTCATCTTGTTCCGAACTTTGACTTTCAGCGTAGGACCGCTTTTTACTATTTGTTTCTTCTTGTTCTTCTTCCTCCTCGTCTGAAGAGGAGGTGCTATCTTCTATTTTAACTGCTTTGTCAGAATCTTCTTGATCAGAAGCTACGGTTGCTTGCTGGGTATCGCTTTCTTCATCGCTTGAATCATTTGCAGCGCTGGAACTGTCCTCATTAGAAGAAGAGACTGCTTCTTCCTTCTTTAAATCTTTAGTTTCTGTAATAGATTTCCCCATTGTATTAGCTCTTTATGTATTGTAGTAAAAAAAAAAAAGTCAATACTTCTGTTTTTTAAGGAAAACAGTCTTTATGCAATAAACCAAAAATTGTGACCACCCGAGCGAAAAGCCACGAAGAAAACTCAGCTTTCCATGCAAATCAAGGAGAATTCAGGAACAATATTGTGTTTAATCCTGTTCTTACAGAAATAATGGGTTTAAGTAGTAGTGTTTTTTTTTTTAATTCTACATTATGTTAAGGTATATTATAAAAGCATGAATATGTGTAAATAGTGTTGCATTAGTTAGTTTGGCTCAAAATCGTCGTTGAGCTATTGAACCCAAACCCAGTTGGTCACCGCTGTTGTTATTAAATAGCATTTTCAATCCTTGTTGTGGCTTTATCAATGGTGAGACGGGGCGTGATGTTTGCATATAAGATGATGAAGACTGTTTCCGACCATTTGCCAAAATAGTAGGTTGGTTGGAATTTATGTCGTGTTGCGAACTTTCTTTAGCCACATCTGTTGAATTAGATATTATTGAAGTAAAATCTCCGTCCGAAATAATACTGGTTCGCCTTGATAATGTCGTTTCTGAAGATGAGGAAGCTATGGAAGCTAATTTTACCAATCTGGGTTCCTGCAACATGTGAATGGTGCCTTGAGCCTGCTCAAGCATTTGTGTATATTCATTCATTCTTTTCACAATATCATGAACATTTCCTTTCTGGTTTTTCTGCTGGTCTTCAATATACTTTAGTCTTCCTTGCAGTTGATTGTTTTCAAAAATGACCTGTATATATGTAGATACAATAAATGGATCAGTAATGATACTTTGAACGCATGAAGGTATTGGGGCTAGATTGATCTTTACAGAAGCTAGATCCGAATACATGCTCTTTATAGCTTGAGTAGCAAATATGTCGGATTCCTTCTGCGTCTTAACTGCTTTCTCTAATAAAACCTGAAGATTGACATTGACCTCCTGCGTAGCTGTCAAATCTTGATCAATTTCCACTTAATTTCGGAGAAATGAAATGTTAATCAACAAAACGCTCTTTAGGAGAATAGAAAAAAAAAAGAAAAAGAGAGAGAGAGAAACCAGCTATCTCTCCAACCTTGAAGATAACTTACATACTCTATCCTTTGATTTTTCCTGTTCAATTCACAAGCATGTTAGTCAAAAACCGATAGCCTTCAATAAAATAGTCATTAAACTTAATGGTTACCAGATCTACAGTCATATTGTCCATTTGCTTCACTAAACCGGCCATATTTCTTCTAAATTTTTCTAGATCTTCCCGCGCCTGTTCTATTTCATTAAGAAATTTAATTCTCTCAGCAGCATCAATTGTTCTGTTGTATTCCTTTTGTTGCGCTACTAAAGGGGTTGATAATGATGAGGTGGGCTAAGATAGAAACAAAAAGCGGTTACAACTTTTCAAAATTAGCAATTACGATTTCAAGAAAGATATTGTGTGGTGACAGTATACCTTGATACTTGGTGGGTTTGGATGTTCGATAGGGTAACAATATTCTATTTCATAAGGGTCCTGAACAACTTCTATTAAGCTGGCTCTTCTTCCATAAAAATGTGAGGTATCTAGAAATAAGGTGAGTTTGCTGTAGTGCGGTGAAATAGCTTATCATCTATAACATAGACTTACCTTTGTTGTGGTTAGCTTGCCAAGGATGCTCTTTACTTTTCTTGGTTGAATGAGGTTGGGCCAAGGACTATTAGGATCATTTTTTTTCTTAGTCTGAAAACTTATTCGCTTGTCACTTTTGTATTCTTTATATTGTTTTCAGCTCAATTTACTCTGATCACCTCGGAATCCATTTAGTGATTCATCAAGAATTGTATAGCACTGATTTGTTGAAAGAAAAAGTGTTGCCGGTATTCAATAACAATTTTCTTATTTTTCCGAAAAAATAGTCCGTTGGATGAAGGAAACTCAATGAAGAAGAGAACTGAAAGAAGGACGAAAATAAACTCCAAATGCATAACTCAAAGGGAAAGAAAGCGGTCATTACCACTGAACATTATTATTACGACCATTCAAACAGCGCATTCTGTAAAAACAAGTGGATCCAAAATCTGGGGTCACTTCCGAACAGATGCATGCTTCCGTCTCTTAATTTTTCCCTTAATACTATGCAATTCAAACTTGCATAGTGCAGTATTCTCTCTCTTAATGAGTTTAAAGTGTTAACAAGACGTAACAAGTATTAATATTGAAGGAAAAATGTTGCATGATTTCAATAGAGTACATCTCAATCTTTATCACGAAAAGCAAGTATGTCAAGTATTACTTCCGACCTGCAGGGCGATAAAAGCGGATCTACTCTTTACAGTGCTTTTGGCTGTCTGTCACCGCTGTACTAGTCTTTTCGCAGCTGATAGGGGGCGGGGTGTGCAATTTAGAGTATTGTACACTTAGAGAAAGTCTGTATTTGAGTCCATGATGTACATTTAGACCTTCCCATTTAAATTGTAGAGTGAAGAAGCAAGGTCCAACGGACTAAACTGTCATCATTTTGTACTTTTATTGAGACCAACTAGGTCTCGTAGCAATGTTATCAGTCATTAGTAGCATAAATTAGCAGATGCTATAGATGTTTATTTGCTTATTTGTTAGTGACAGCTACACATTCGATCTCAACAGAAACATCTTTTGGCAAACGAGCGACTTCAACAGCACTACGAGCAGGACGATGATCACCGAAGAACTATTTCATTGGAAGAATTTGCGTAAGAAGAACGGATCTCAAGAATAAAATCGTAGAGGTATTACCTTAGCGTAGATTTCATTCATAGCAACAAAATCATTCATATCTTTCAAAAAAACTGTAGTCTTCACGACTTTATCAACACTTGATCCAGATTCTTTAAGGACAGCAGCTAAATTGTCCAAACTTTGTTGTGTTTGCTCTTTAATACCACCGTCAATGACATTACCTGAAAAAAGAGAAGAGATTGGATAAGTGTATGGAAAAATTCATAAAGAGAATAAAATTGTGCAATTTTCCAAGTACCAGTTTCAGGAACAACAGGAAGAGAACCGGAAGTGTAGACAGTATCATTTACTTTGATAGCTTGAGCTATTTTATTGTTATGAGTTTTAATGTTCTGAATCAGTTTCTGTTGATGCAAAATGCTTTACCGTAAGGGCCAATAGCAGCGGGTGCAGCCTTCGTTTCTATTTTTTTTTTTAGGGTACGCGGAGAGGTACGAATGATCGTTTAAGTCAATCACTTTCACAAGCAATTAGCATTGGCGATTCGACAAACTTACGAACACGAGTCAAAGTTGACATAGACCTTGTAAGTAAACATAAACGTTGGTTTCTAAGCATATTAGACTTCAAATTGATGAATGATAAAGGAAAAAAAGACAGGTCTTGTTTGAAAGCGTCAACATTTAAGAGTTAAATTAAGGAAGTCTGGGGTAAATGCTTTTCCCAATACTTTGTGAAATTCCACAATGAGATTCGCGCCTTTGTATTTTGGACCCCGAAAATGCGACTGGATCAGTACAGGCTTTTGGCGGTCTATGTCATTTCATTTTGCGGATGTATCTGACTAGAAACTTTAGGATCTGCCACCAGGCAATTTTTGGTGCTCATTGGCTTTTAAAATATTGTAAAACGTAATGAACTTCTATCAATGGAGGCATCTAGCGGATTAGAGAAAGAAGACATGGAGCATACAATGAAGACATGTTTAAACGTTTAAACTCAGCCATACCTTTCATCAACTGTATTGCTCGAAAATATCTCGATGCAAGCTTTTCGACGTTAAAAAGGGTACAAGTATTTAGTGTTCAATCGATCAAACAGACAATAACATTATCATCAACCCAGGTTGACATGACAAAAATGGGCTATTGTCACATTGAGCACCGTAAAGCTGAAATGCCTGTCACGACGAAAAATACAAACGGCTCTGTGTAATGGAGCTGCTTGAAACATTGACAATGTTAATAAGTGAACAAACAAAAACAATGAACATACCAAATCAAGAATAAAATGGAGAAAATTCGCTACCCGGTTCCTGTAGCTATTATTCCTACTTCTATTCCCGTTCCAGTAATCCAAATTTCGCAAGTTACCAACCCTCGATTCATCTATGTCGAACTAACAGATACGGTGCGTTCTAATGTGTCGCTTTAGAGCATTTTTCATGTTTTTATTCAAATTATATATGATTGTTTACAGTATCTACAATAAAAACATTTATACATCTGTAAAATCAGCCTGCAATTGAAAACACTTTACGTCATAAGCCTGAAATTTGTCACTGCGTAATATCATTTATACTAAAAGTCTTATACATAACTTTTTATTGAGTAAGAATGCATTGCTTCTACAAGCTTCTACTGGTAGTCTACCATAAAACAAGACAGGCCTTTGATATAACTTATGTGAACACAGTATTACTGCTGTTTATTGAGAAATGGTAATATTATTACGTTCTGGAACGGTTTAAATACTTAAGTTATTTACCTGGTGTGGGGGGTTTTTTTTTTCCAAATGAGAGAACAAGAACATGTTGACGGAAGAATTTGGATAAATGGCATAATTACATGTCAAAGATAGGATTTTTTCCTAGAATTCAGTTGTATAATATGATATTTTTTTCGGGATCAGGTAGCAGCAAGTTCGCAAAAAGCATTTTCGACTTGACGCAGCCTATTTCGCCCGACTTATAAGAATAAATATGTTGCGTACTTTGACCATTATGTCCTAGGAAGTCACTAAAACATCTGCAATATTCTCTTGGATGCAATACCACTGAGTTTTCAATACAGACGCTGCTTTTCTTCACTACAGATTTGGCTGGGCTTTTTCATGCTTGAATTGCGTTCGTTAGTGTTCTTAAAGCATTCAAAGGAGATGTTTCTCTATTATAACGTACTTATTCAAGTCCTTAATTTTCGCTGGCTACTTGTTTTGTACAGTAAGTATAATCTTTATGTGTTTCGAAACTTTTGTGCGAATGTCACACGACAGCAGGAATTTGAGCATTTGATTGTAAAAGATCGATCCCTTCATTAGTTGATACTCTCTGGACAAATAACAGCCAATAGAGCAAATCACACCTTCTCATTGAAAGATCCAAGGTGATGATACTGTACCAAAGCTGATAAGACGATGAACGGCGATGAACGGCTAAAGAGTAAATATCAACTGTTTGAAATTCACGCGTTTTGGGGATTTAAACCCAACAATTGGCGGAGTGTGCCTTTTGTTACATCCACCAAATGTCGGAAAAAAATAACTGTAAATGTTCTTAAATGGTCAATTTTCTTTCTTTCTGTCTAGCTAGACTTGCAAAAGCCCTTAACAAAAATCAGCTTGTAGGATCGATTCAACCACAACCAACGTGTAAAATTTGAAATGGTCAATTGCAATACTACTACTGTCTTCGCCGCTATCGGTGTAGCGTATATTGGTTATAAGCTTTTGAGTCTGTTGAAAACTGTGTTCGATGTCTATATCGCCAAGGGTACTTCTGTAAGGTTTACGTTTTGTTGCATGAAATGCTTGGCGTTCTTAAAGTCTCTGACACGCTTATGGATTCAATATACGCCGTAAACTAAAAAATTTTATTTCTTTTTTATACAGCTGAAAAAGTTTGGTGCAGGCCAAGGCTCTTGGGCAGGTAAAAAGAAGATTGGTTGACAAATGAGGAATGACGAGTGTGAAGCAGATCCCGCTAACGTCTTGTATGGATATAAATAGTCGTTACTGGTGCAACGGATGGTATTGGAAAAGAGTTTGCTTTGCAACTGGCAAAAAACAAGTTTAATATTTTCTTGATTTCTCGTACACCCGCCAAGTTGGAAGCTGTTGCTAAGGAAATCTGTAAGTTCGAGTAAAACAGGAGACGCAAATGAAAAAGAAAGATAAAAGAAGAGAGAAACGGAGTTAGAGAATAGATGTGTTGTATTTGCTCAGTTATTCTAACCTTTAACGATCAAACAACAACAACCCACAACGAACAGCTGATAAATATGGGGTGGAAACCAAAATTTACGCCATGGATTTCACCAAAGGAGATGCATTGGATTTCAACAACCTTAGTACGCAGCTCAATGCTATCCGTGTAGGTGTTTTGGTCAATAATGTTGGCGTTAATCACGATATTCCTACACCTTTTGTTGAGGAAGATGATTCCGTCATCAACAACATTGTGGAAGTGAATATCAAGGGATTAATGAAGATGACGAAGCTTGTTCTTCCCCAAATGAAAGCAAAGTAAGTTGGCTTACGTATCTGTTGATTTTATATGACAGAGGTTTACATACTTACAACATTATCGGCAATATCGTGATCCATCATCATCAGCCGTGGTGGTTTGATTCTCAATATGGGTTCATTTGCCGGTTTAGTCCCTACACCTTATTTATCCGTCTATTCAGCCGGTAAAGCCTTTTTATCTACTTGGTCTCAAGCCTTGGGTATGGAAGTGATGAAAGATGGCATTGTTGTAGAACATGTGAACACCTACTTTGTCGTTTCTGCTATGAGCAAGATTCGTAAACCCTCTGCTTTGATCCCTATGCCTAAGGATTATGTCGCTAGTGTATTGAAGAAGGTCGGTGTTCCTTGCGGCGCCAATGTTCCTTTCACATCTACTCCTTATCCTATGCAAGGTTTGGCTAACTGGGCTATTAATAACGTTTTTTCCAGACATTTCTGGGTAAAACAAAACAACAGTAAGCTATCCTTCTTCTACCAGTATGCATTACAACAATAATCTCTAATATCATTAACAAAAATGCCGTATCTCCTTTTTTGCATTGGATAGATATTCAATTAGATATCAGAAAACGTGCTCTACGCAAGCGTGAACGCGAAGCTGCTGCTGCTCGTAAGACAGAATAGAAGGATCGCGCAGCGATATATATTTGTATAAAATGTGATCTACGTATTTATATATAAAAGAGTATAAATAAAAAAGCTATCTAATGTATATGTGAAGCAAAAGTATATATTTTCAAGAAATGGTATTTTCTACATGCAACTTGAGTATAGAAGAAAAGAAAGGAAAAGAAAAAAAAAAAAAAAACCAAGAGTAATTTACAATCATAAATTACAATAAAACTTCGTCTAAATGGATAACATAGTTTTCTTAGTAGCTGTAGTGGTATTGTTGGCCTGATCTAACCAAGCCTTAAGAGTTTCGAATTGCTGATTCTGCGCATCTACCAGATATTGAGGACTTTCAGAAGTGATACCAGCATAGTTCTATATGAAATGGAGAGAGAGACGGTATGTATGAGGTATTTATCAACTCACAAAGACGATGACTATGGACTTACAGCACAGTGAGTCGATTTAGGTAAGATGATACTGTTTGCTAAATTACTGTTGCTATTAATTTGAGGACTTAAAACACTCAATTCTCTCCAACTGTCCCATTCACCGTCTATCCAGATCATATTTTGCAAACTACTTCTAATATTCCAGCCGCCATAAATTTGGTTTGTCTTATCAGTATCAGGTAATTCAGGAACATTGGTACTATTACCGAAGTAAAGCTGGCAAAGACGTTGCATACTGGCTACTGCCAATTTACGAGATATGATACTAGGCTCACCGGAAGGAGGAGCCACTTGGAAATAACCAAACTCAGTACATGTCTGCCACAACCAAGAAGCAGTAGAAGGATCTTGCAATTTCTGCTCTTGAATAGACGTAGCATTATGAGTATCAAAACAGGGCTGAAGATCAGTAGAATTCGTGGTATCACAGTAGGTTTGTTCGGAATACGGCTGTAAAAAGGCGGCATAAGCGATGATGTTCTCTTGAACCGTGTTGTTATTTTTAAAGATCTTGTTGCACATGATATTTTCAAAGAGGTTCGTTGTGTCATCTATGCCGTATTGCCAGAATTCAGCCATAGGATTTAGCAAGTAACTAGCGAAATCATCGTCATAAAATCCTTCGGCGCCAAAAAGTTTCTTTAGTTGATCTATGTCGTCAGTGGAATTACCGAAGAGGATGGAATCAATGTAAGCTATAGCATCACGGATATTGCGGATACAATCTGAAGGGCCGTATCGTATGATAGGATCAAAGTATTCATGGAAGTCGGTTTGAGCTTGAACAGGTGCAGATGAGGCAACAGCAGCGAAGACCAAGTCAGGATATTTGTCTTTCATCCAGGCGGCTAGATTACCGCTGTAACTGCAGCCATAGACAATGACCTTTGTTTGCGGGACAGGTAGAACGTTGAGTTCACTCGGGAACTTGGAAGAGAGTAAAGAACATATCAAATATCATCAGCTTTGGTATACTCGTCTTCTACAGTATACTTCAATCGATACTATACCTCGATTGTTTGCAATAAATAGGCCATGTCAGCCAAAGCTTGTTCACTACTCAGATAAGGAATGTACTTGTCCTACGTATGCGATACAATAAAACCAGCAGGTGTTCAGAATGATTTCATTCGTGTACGGCATTGTATAGGTAGTAGTTAAGTATGGCTTTTTTCTATATCCCTTACCAAATCTTGTACACCATTGTTGTTAGTAACAGGAGTCGATTCACCATAAAAGCGATGTTCCATATAGACAAAGATGCCATTCAAGCGCTCTGTCAATTGAGCCATGGTTGTATTAAATAAGACGACAGAGGCACTTTTAACTTCAGCTTCACCGGCGTTGGCGACTAAACAGATGATGTATTATATGTTGAATAGATGACCATATAACGTGTACATACGAAAAATGATGTCAACTTACATATAATAGGACCACCTGGTTGGTAATAATCGGCATTGATCCAGTATCTATTCTTAAATGTAACTCCAGTGTCATTGTTATCGTGATTCAAAGGAACATCGATATAGAAGGGACCATATCCAACAGGTAGAGCAGGCGCAAGTGGAATAGCTGTGGATGTGGTATCATTGTTTGAATAGCCAATGCTGAAATTTTTGATTCTTTTCTTATTGACAAGGTATTCAAATCTCTTTTTATTTTCAAAGGAAAATGCTGTTGATGGCTGAATGAAATGACAATAACAGCACACTAACAATAACAGACATATCTTTGTAAAAATCATAACGTTTTCTTTTCTATGGCGTTGTGGCGTACAAAGTACAATGAGTATAATGAAAAAAGAGAAAGGAACAGAAACAGGAAAAGCAAGATAAAGCGGCTTTATAAAAAAAAGGTGAATTGACTTCAGCAGTGTCTTTATCTTATTTCTCTCTATTATGTGGTCTCAGGAACGATGAATGACAGGTACATCATTTCAGCTTTTTATTTTATTTTATTTTCAGTCTCAATTTTGTTGTCAAAACGGCAAAATACCCAATTGCATTGGACTTTTGCTTTTTTCAGAAAAAAATATGAAATCTGTCGGTGTTTAAATTTTTGAAAGAGCAAAACAGCTCAATTTCAAGTGTTTGATGCATTCATGTGCAGCTCTTTGTAACTTCTTCCTTTCTTTTTTCGCAATTGCTCACTTATCATCTGCTACTATGTTTACAAAATGAGTCTTTTTGCCGCTATAAGTTATTATATTCCTTCACAGTCAGGCAAAAAGTTGATATCCTTCCTAGTGGCTTCATTCTTGTTCCTTTATACCCTATTCTTATTATTCGGTGGATTTCAATTTTTGATATTTCTGATAGTTGGTTTCGCCCTGGGATCGTATAATTCTTACAATAGCAGCAGTAGCAATTATGACAGTCAGCATATACAGTCTTTACAGAAATACGAGCAATATCTTATTGATAAAAAAAAGCAATTACCTATATCGGATGAAACAGAAGAAAAGGTACTGGAATTCCCGTTCTATGCAAGCATACAAATAGCGTTTATTAAATTACAAATAAAATAGATTGACGATAATAATAATGGACGTGTTGAACTATCTTACCCGCCTTTAACAAATGTTATCAATCCGTTGCTAGATTGTATTATGAAGGATTATGTCCTCAGTTGGTGGGATCCGTTGAATATACATCACGATGTGCAATTCCAGAAAATAGCAAGAGAAAGATTGAATTTAATGGTGATTAATGTAGAAAAAATATTGATGAGTCAAGAAAGGAATGACATTGTCATGTCCGTGCTGTATGGATTAGCGAACACCCTCATTATTCACATGAGAGAATGTAGAGCCTTGGAAGAATCGAACTTGTCCATAGAGCAATTTATTTTCCAGAACCCCCAATCACCTTTTGCTCAGCTATTATCAACAGAAGAGCAGCAAATGCAATTAAGAAATCTCAGCACTTTGTTTTTGAAACGTACGCTACCCAATACGACAGATACCCTTCTAACAAGCTTATTTACTGAACTTTTAGCAACTTACCTTTTTGGTGGAATTATCGATACTTTCAGCGATCCAGACTACTTAAATGCTTGGATTGTCGACCTTCTTAAACCAACTATTACTACCACCTCCACTCCTAGTGAATCTGATATGCAAAAAAATACGTTTCTGACGCCACCAGCTACACCAGAGCCTTCTACTATGAACATTACAAATACAACACAGCAAACGGAACTGCAGTCATCACCATCTTCTTCATCTCTTACTACTAATGCTGATACGTCAGTCGTACCAGCTATGATCTTCCCTCTGGGCACTGTCAATTTTACGATCATGGATATTTCACAGCCATCATCCTTGCCTCCAAATAAATCAGAAATGCTCTATATTATACAGATTGAAAGACCTGCTGCAGCACATCAACAGCACCATTCATCCTCTGAAGGCGGCGGATACGTTATTACACGTACTTTTGCTGATTTTGAAAGTTTTCATACTCTATTGAGTGCCAAGCATTTCAACAGAATTCGCACCTTGCAATTAAAACTACCTTCCTTTCTAGCATCCTCTCCTCCATCCTCACACTCAGCATCATCATTGCTCCAAAAGGGCAATTCACAACAAACTCAGCCTAAGGACATAAGTCAAGAATTAGAAAATTATATTGATAAGATTGTGCAAGATGAAGAATTAGGTACAGAACCTATCATTTTATCCTTTTTAGGAAAAGAAAGTCAATCCAAAGAACAGAATGTATCGTTTGCAGAAGAATACAAAGCAGAGGTCGCCAATGCTTACTCGATTCTTCTATCGTCCTCTTTGTCAAGCAACAGTACGTCTTTGCCGTCACTTGCGAAAACAAAAATATCCTCTTCCAAAATCTCCTCTACCACTTCTGCTACGGCCACCAATACTGTTATAGAGAACGGAAGAACATCCACATCAAGCATTCGAAGCAATACCCCATCTTCATCCTCATTATCATTACCTGAATTACCAGCTATTGTAACTGACCCACATCCAATGATAATTTCTACATCGTCATTGTCGTCCCCTTCGCCTCCATCCACAGCAACAACACACCAAAAGCAGCCTGCTATGCCGTTATCTACCATGGATGTGGAGCTTTTAATTGAAACAACGTATGCTCTTGTTATTGAAACTTTTCAACTATCAGCAGGATTTAATACCACGAATAAAAAAGCAACGTGGATGAGACGGTCTATTTTGAATCTGTTGAGAGAAATCGTACGCCGATCTTATACTCAATTTATTTCTGAACAGTACAATGATTTTGTTGAAGCCTATATTTCACCAGATGCCATCGTACACATGTTGGACCAATTGCAAAATAGTTTTTGGCCAGATGATACAGAAGAAGCTGGAACAGCTGCAGCAGACCAACGTAGTAGTCATTTGTACGATGATGAGGTGAAGGAGCGAGGAGTAGGAAAAGAAAAAGTTAATACAAGTGACAGTGTTCAGCCAACAACAAAAACGAACGACAAGCAGAAGCAGTTGGCCAGAGAATTGCTGATGACAGAACTAATACCATCCACTGTTAGACAACTTATTGGTGACCAAAATTGTAATATGGCTATGCATCGTATCTGGGCGAGATGTCAAGATCCTCAGTTAAACCGTGTTTTGATTTTGCAAATATTAGAACGTATCGTAAAACCCATTTTAGGTTAAATAAACCATTGCTCGTAATAAATTTAGACAGATAATGCAATGGACACAATACACAAAGTTGGTTTTTGCACAGAATACGACATTACATATTTTTACATGTGTAACGCTAAATGTTATTAAATTCTTCCTCTTGTGCACAATGGATAAGTTTGATCTTATACTTTTATCTCGGCTTTCTGCTTTTCTTCCTTCACTATACCTTTACATACGTTTCAGTCTATCATTAGAGATCACCAATAGTCGTCGGTCATCAACCGATCATTACATAACATTAACAACGATAGCAACGACGATATATAATTCTGTATGAATCCATCTCGTTATTTAATACTTCTCTTTGTATGTGCGGTTTATTTAATCACCGTCAGCGAAGCTGCAAAGACCAAATACTGGAAGTTCTACAATTGGAATAAGTATGGCAAAAAAGTCACCGTAGGCAAAGGCAGTGTCTGGGACAAAGCCTGGGGTATTCCTGAACATGGCGGCTGGCTATGGTTCTGGAAAGATGCTGATAAGCTTAAGAACGTCGTTGTCAGTGATCCTTCCGGAAGAAAAAAGAAGGACTTGATGCTCCGGGTCAAATATCCCAAAGGATCCAGAAACCCTGAAGTCAACCCTATTGGCGGCCTTGGCTTTAAGGCAGCTCCTTTAAAACTGGATAATAAAGTAAAAACGGTCGAATTGCAATACAGTGTTTATTTCCCCAAGGGATTCAATTTTGTTCGAGGTAGTATATCTTAACAGACTGTCCAGTGTATTGATGTAAATAGCCAATTGGCGTGACTAATTTGAAATTGTCTACCCGCTACCCGTTCACCCATGTATAGGTGGTAAGCTTCCAGGCCTTTATGGAGGCCACGGTGAATGCACCGGCGGTGAAGAGTCCAAGTCTTGCTTTACAACAAGGTTAGTGACCAAACTTAATTATAAGCTCTTGCTGAAGTAATTATAGTAGTACTAATATCACTGAATCGTGTACGCAATTTGTCAACGTCTGTATTCGTATTTCAGACTTATGTGGCGCCATAAAGGTGAAGGTGAAGTCTATGCTTATTTACCTGACTCTGTTCAACGGCCCGATCTGTGTGACAATAAAGTCAATATCTGTAATCCTGACTATGGCTTCAGCCTGGGTCGCGGTACTTTCAAATTCACTACCGGTGAATGGATCTCTGTCCGTCAAACATTGACGATAAATACTGCTGGCAAAAAGAATGGTAAGATTACCCTTCATATCAATGGCAAGAGAGTCATGACAGAAGACAGACTCATCTTCCGTACAAAGAACGCTGGCTATGTTGGTGGTATTAGTAAGTTAAATCGGTTTTTTCTTCCTCTTTCATATACACTTACAATAAATTTGTATATTAGTGTTCCACACTTTCTTCGGGGGGTCTGATAGCACATGGGAATCACCAAAGACTCAATACAGTTATTTCAAGAATTTCAGTCTTAAAGCATCCTATTAACATCTACATAAAATCTCCCCTTCTTTATTTACCAATGCATAGCATTATGAATCAGCCAAGCAAATGCTGTGTTGACGGTGCTTATGTCTGACTGATAAAGAGTTTATTCAAAGTTGACTAAGATGAAGCTTAGTGTTGATACAATGTAGTGAATCTCAATATATTATTGACGAAAGGCAATCTGATGCTTTTGCTCTATTCATTTTGAATGCAACCCACTTAACGGCTATTTGTGTCCATTCACTTTATAATGGCATATTTTATTTGTCTATGCTGTCTTTCCGAAACTTTTAAATCAACGTTCCAAGCTCTCGATCAGCTCATATGCAAACGTTACGATGCGGATAGTTCTCAAATATTGCATTGAACTTTTAAAGAGAAACAAAATTTACAACTATCTGAAATGTTTCTTTTACCAGCCAGACATATTATAAATGAAATGTTGCATCCAATCTTGAGGATGTAGATAGCAAAATGCATTAATCAAACATCGCAATTTATAATTTGGAAAACAAACATATTCGCCTTGACGTTTATGGATTTTGAACAGCAAATTCGATATAGTTACCGACTCTCCCAACATAGGATATATAGTATAGATATACAAATGTGTATCTATGATGATGATGCCTTCCCATACTTCGATAAAATACGACAAAGTTACTTTTCAGAAAACGTTATTGATGTTATGAAGCCTGAAAATTCGCATTTCTCGAATACTATGAGTGTTTCAACAAGGAATATCTACTTGACCTATAGCGCTCAAGGAAATCCTTCTGTTCGAGCGAATGTCATTGTTTGATATTGTATTGTTGGATGGTTTCCAATGAAGCGAAATACTCTGACGACAATAGTCTATCAGAAATTAAGGACATCTTAAATCCAAAGGAAGATTAAGATTATCTGAACAAGTAATTTTTTTTTATAGAGTTTCCAAAGCTGAGCTGAAGTAACATTGGTATAATCTCTATATAACTTAGGCTTTACGAGACAGTACAAGTTATTGATTAATAAGTATGGACTATCCTACAATACTTTTATTAACAATAATAAAATATAATACCTCTTTCTTTCTATATTATAAACGAGGTTAAAGCATATAAGTTCTTGCTTACTGATTTAAGCAAAAAGGTTGACCGGAGTAAGGGCAGCATGGATTATCAGGATCTGCAAAATCAGCAGTCAGATGCTATTCTAACATAGAGTGAGGGATACTTTCTGCTTACTTACTCAAAAAAATACAACTATTAACACATGCATTAGGGCAAGGCTCTATAACAACATCAGGACAAGCTGGTTGTTCACTACATTGGAGTTTCATTTCTAATTCAGAATTCTGTCTTCTTGCGATGTATCTATACCAAAGGATCGATGAAAAAGCAGATTCCATTCTGTTAGACATAAAAAAGGGACTAATGCCAGTGGGGAAAGAATCCTACTTATTTCTTGACATTTTGTCAACAGTAATGGCTGCCTCAATAAACAACGAAAAAGTGATGATTGTCAATATAAGGCGTGTGGCAAAAGTATAGATCATCAAGAGTAGTGCACTGTCTGTGATGAAAAAGGGGAAAGAGAGGAACTGAGAAAAAGACAACAAATATGTACAAATAAGTATTCAATTAATCGAAAAACGAGCTGGACATAATACTATAACAACTGCAGTTGTTATACAATTCCGTGCAGCGCATGATGTGCACTTCTTAGTGTGCCTTCTATCAATCTCGGACACTGTAAGTCTGAGCTATATTCTTACTACCTGAATAATGAAGTTGAGCGGCTGATTTATGGTCCCATTGGTTAGGATAAAGGTCGTTGTTGAGTAAGAGTGGAACAAGTAACCCATGTGGTGTGGAATCTATTCGTCAGAAGGCTTAAAGCCTCTGAAAAGAAAGTACTTGGTTGTTCTGTTTGATTATGCGACAGTCATATTATCAAGCGCAAGTTGTATACAAGTTCTGACATAGTACTGTGAGAAATCGATTGGAATATTAGTGCGCTGAGCGAACACCTGTCGTATGATCGGCAGAAAAAAAGCAATGTGCACAATTCTATTTAATATATAAGTATCGGAGTGTTTGGCTTTTTGACCTTTTGAACGGCATGATTTCATACCCATATGTTGTCACGGTATGTTAACTTTTATTAAATCAGGCATGAATCCACCCCCCCTCCAATTTGCCGTTAAGAAATCCTTATTCCTCTTCTTTTACCGATAAGTTCAATTAAATGTAAATTTTACCGTCTACCCAAATCTGCTGTAGTTCCCAGCCCAATATTTTGATCAATTTATTGTATAGTATTTAGACAATCTACATACTAGTAATTTACAAAAAGTTGAGACCAAAACCAAATTGTAATTTAGGTTCTGGTAAATCAGTTGATGTGTATCTTAATGGTATACAATAATTTGCCTCAATTCTGGCGATATCATGGTGAAATATTAAGCCGAAACCAACGGACGCACGAGGTGTTTCCGCAAGTGCCTTAACAGTGTCTTCTAAAGGTACACCGCGAGTATGAGTAACAATACTGCCTGCATTGGCAAAAGCATGTGCTTTGATAGGAAGTTGTTCTAAGCCAAGAACTGAGGAGATAACGCTTACACCAGCAGCCCAATATCCCTCCCCGCCTACAGCATCGTCTTTAAGGACGAAAATTGCAAATTTAGTATCATCAATTTACTAGAACTTCTGCAGTCACTGATAAAAAGCAATCGTCTACTTACTACCGTCTCTTTCACCTATGCCACCTGTTTTGAAACCTCTTACGGACAATGGTCCTCCTAGATAGAATTTGTCAGAAACAGTTGGGCCACGGCTTCTGTCTGGCTCCCCAAAAGATGAGAATAAACCTGCCCTAACAGTTGCACTGATGCTAAGGCTGGCATTACCGCCCAAATTATTTCGGCTATTTATTAGAGAGTGATGGCAGGATGCATTTAATTCATGTTTTGCGTATACAGCGTCGCCGTAACCACCTAAACCAGCTAACTCTTGATATACACCAATGAAGTGGCCTTGTGTTGGAAGGATTGCATTGTCACGCTGATCACGCACGAAAGAATGCTGGATGGATTGCTTTTGATTCCTGCCTGATTGAGCACGAACACTATACTTTATATTTTAGCAAACTTCCCCTCACATGTTCTATAATAGTCTGATAATACTTACGCACTTGAGGCCGTTGATAAGGCCAATACATCTCTATGAGTGAATGCATAGGAAATTTCATGACGACCATAAGGCGTAATACCGCGGAAACGGATACCAGTTGCCTTTGATGTCTCATTAAAAGCATTGATTTGAGAATGGTCTCTTATCGACCCATTCACAAACACACCAATTCTTGCGTTGGCATTTCCTTTGAACGGTGTTTCTAAATTACCCTACCATGGACGAGTTAGGAGTCTTAAACTTCTGTATAGCTCAATGAAGTTGGGGGGGGTTTCAGTACCTCAACAGATGCTCTTGTCCGGTTGCCGAACGCAAAATTGGCTGTGGCAGATTCTGCACCACCGAAAATATTGCGGATACCGATACCACCGTTCTAGAAAAAAAAAAAATGATTTGTATGTCATCAGTATCAAAATTTCCCTTTTTGGATTATCTGGGCTTCACTATTCGAGATGAAGTGGGGGAAGCACTCACTAATTCTGCTTGGTTATTTCCAATATTGACAGTAGTTTGGAACACGCTTCTATCCTTCTCCTTTAAATGTAATGCTACGTCCACTGTATCTGCAATATCTTTATTGCTATCCACATAAATTTTAATCTCGTCAAAGATATCGTGCTTTTGTAGTTGATCCGCTATCTGCTGAACCTTCTTGAGTACGTCGGCCGTATTGTTGGCTTCAAAAACATTGGATGTAATACTGTTGAGGAAAGACGTTCGAGTGGCAGCTGTACCCAAAATTCTTAAAGCATTTACTCGAAGAGGTGCTTCGGATGGTACTGCCTAGAACACCAAAAAAAACCGTTGAATACCAGACTTTCAGTGGTTTTTGTAGAATCCTTCAGCCAATAGTCACTTACAGGAATGTTAGTATCATTTACTGATGTTGACATTGTCTTATGTAGAAACTTCCGAAAAATAGAAAAGAAAAACAAATTAAACAATTTTGTGGGGAAACTGGAGATACAATGATGTTTTGAAAAAGTTCCAAGTCACACCAGTTCCAACCTGTTTATACTTTCTTAATGCAAATCCCCTGCCAAAGCTGGTCACCTTACCAATAATCACAGTCCTCTATTACCTTTTTGTTATGTATTCATGACTTTGAGTGTACTTCTGTGAAGAAACAGTAATCTATATTAATTTACGCTGCCTTGCTCTGCTATTTATTTTTTTTGTAGATAGAGTTATTTCCAACAATGTTTCAATAATGACGTCTGTCAGTTTAGTGCCATCTAATGCATTTGGCTTCCTTATCACAAGAGTTAACGAGCATCTAGCAAGGGTTAAAGCAATCAAAGAGCAAACTTTGGTTTGTACAAAAAAGAAAAAAATAAAAATAAAGGAGACCTCTGTAGTTAGTTCGATGCATCAGAGTAGTTACTTCATTCTGATATGGGTTCTTATAAGACGAGTCAAGATAGAATTTGAGCGACCCATTTGATCTACCGGATCAGAGAAAGACGGGTAAAAAATTCCGTACGACCGAATTACCAACACAGACAACACTTTCCTTTTGCAGGATCTGCATGTACTATTAACTCTTTTTTTCGTTGTTCCTTCATTTGCTTTATCTTACTATTCTCTCCGCCCACCCTTTCTTTCTCTCTGTCTTCGTTTTGGAAAAAGCTTCAGATCTATGGATGTCGAGGGTATCATTTTACCAATTACATTCAGACCCATAGTACTCATTTCCATAGGTGTCTGGGGCTGGGCTCTCAATCTATTCATCCTGTCCAAATGCGGCATCGACATTACTACATTATTACAACTTCATCATACTGACAAACACATTCCTTTGCACAAGCCCATCTTTGCTTTATCAGCCATTATTTCATCTATTGTCTTCATCAGCCTTATATCATATTGGTACTTCCAAATCTCATCTAATGTCTCTTTAGTCGCCTACCTCGTCAGCATCATTTTGTTACTATGGCCAGGAAAGGCTTTTCAACGTAGAGAAAGGTTTCGCTTTTTAAGGTAAATCAACTCTAACAAATGAAAGCTCAACCGATTGTACTCACTTTTCCATTAATGAATTATTGTTGTACTATGTTAGAATGTTGGGCAGAGCGTTTACACCTAATCTTTTAGCTCCTGTATTTTTCTCTGATGTCATTCTAGCAGATATGCTAACCAGTTTTTCAAATGTATTTGGAGATCTATTCATCGCCTTTTGCGTCCTATTTACTGGAAAAGACGCAGCTTTCTTTATAGACAATGTAGATAATATATATTCTAGAGACTATATCGTACCCTTACTAATTAGGTATAATGAGTTAATTAAGCCAGCAAAAAGGAAAGGAATATGATGATGCTAACATTTTTTGTTCATGATTAGTTTCCCATATTTGATCCGATTGAAACAATGTATAGCAGAATATATTGTAACAAAAGAAAAACGGCACATTTTCAACTCCCTGAAATACGCATCATCGATACCAGTTGTCATTTCTTCTGCATTGCACAGAAAAGCAATGATCTACGTTAGTGAAGCAGGCACAGTTCCTACACATTGGTTTATGAGCCACGATACGATTTTTCATTTTTGGTAAGCCAAGATCACTTTTAATTGTCAGGGCCGCCATCATTGCCAATGTTGACGAAGATATCTTTAGGATTCTGTTTGTATTCATAAATTCAATGTATTCATTTTGGTGGGATATTTCCATGGACTGGAACCTAATCAATGTGTCCAAGAGTCAGCCACCTGTGATGGAAGATATACCACAAAGTTCTACACCCAGCATTCATTTCAGACGACAATTGTATTTTTCCCAACCTATTTGGTACATTCTCGCTATAATCATCGATTTCTTACTCAGAGTCACTTGGAGTTTCAAACTGAGCTCTCATATTTACATACAAAAGTTGAACGGAAGTATGTTCCTAATGGAATTATTTGAAGTTTCGCGACGCTGGATGTGGGTTATTTTCAGAATAGAAAGTGAATGGGTTAGGAAAGTATATACAACGTTACCCAGTAGCAACAATAACAGCAATTCACTTCGAATGAATTTAATGCGCAGAAAATCAGCCGGCTTGCTTTCACCAATTGATGAAGAAGATTCTTCGTGACTCGTTAAATTAAACAACAACAACAATAGACTTTTAGATCTTTTGACATTTACCTGCATCCCCATTCTTTAACAATAAACTTCATTTGATCACTTTTGCCATGAATACCTACAAATCGTACGGTGATCGTGCTAAGCAGCATCCTAATGCCTGTGCACGTGCTTTACTTGAATTAATGGAGCGCAAACAAACTAACCTTTCAGTTGCTGTTGATGTCACAAAAAAAGATGAATTACTCTCTATTGCTGATGCTGTGGGTCCTTATGTTTGTGTCTTAAAGGTATCTCCTTGAAAAGAAACCCCTTTTTCTACCTTTTTAGTCAGTTTAAGGCTAATGGGAAATACCGGCATGGGGAAACTGTTTATAGACACATATCGATATTGTTGAGGATTTTGACAGCGATCTCGTTGAGCAATTACAACTGTTATCCAAGAAGCACGATTTTATGATTTTTGAAGATCGCAAGTTTGCAGATATCGGTAACACTGTGAAGCATCAATATGCTAACGGTATCTACAAAATTGCTTCTTGGTCCCACATTACCAATGCCCATACTGTACCAGGGGAAGGCATTATCAAGGGCCTTGCCGAGGTCGGTCTTCCTCTTGGTCGGGGTTTATTACTTTTAGCAGAAATGTCTTCTAAAGGTGCCCTCACAAAGGGTAGTTATACTACAGAGTCCGTAGAGATGGCACGACGCAACAAAGACTTTGTGTTTGGCTTCATCGCTCAACATAAAATGAACGAGTCGGATGACGAGGACTTTATTGTTATGTCACCTGGTGTGGGTTTGGATGTCAAAGGAGATGGTTTGGGTCAACAATATAGAACACCACATGAAGTCATTGTTGAAAGTGGAGGTGATATCATCATTGTTGGACGTGGTATCTATGGTAACCCTGATAAAGTCGAAGAGCAAGCAAAACGCTATCGTCAGGCAGGTTGGGATGCCTACCTTGAAAGAGTTCGTCTTCATCAAAAATAAAAGTTAATAAAGAAAATTGCCCAGCTATGAATCACAATATTCATTTGACCTTGAGAAAGAAATTGTAATAATAGAAACAATTATTTATTTTTAATTTAAATTGTATACCGAAAAGACATATAGAAAAAGAAGGGGAAGAAAAAAGATGACAAATTGTATTTATAGAATGTTGTTTTTCATGAGTATGGCTTTTCTCTATTGTGGGGTGAGGAGGATTTACCAATTGGGACCACCGGCATGAGACCAATCAGCGACATATGAGAAGTTTTGGAATTCTTGTTGTTCAACACGATTCAATACATTATTGATGGGCGTCAAGGCAGGACGCTCACGAGTAAATTCTTCATCAAAGTTGGAGGTATCCAGTGGGCCTGAAATGGTAGGACAGAAGGGTGGTGGGACGCGTTTCGCGAGCATATCATCCCAGTTAACACCTTGGAAGAATGGATGTTCCTTGATTTCAGCTGCATCATTTGGTCCAGCGCCCAATCTCTTCTTGGGGTCACGAGTAAGTAACTTTAAATAATAGATTCGCACATCAAATTAAGGATTATTAGTAGGGAGGCAGTAACCAAATTCACACCGTCTATGAACCAACTTACTCTTTGACAAATAGATACTGAATCTCTCGACATATTGACAGGATAAAGAATCTCATCTTCTAAAATAGCATCGAAAATTTCATCCTCATCTTCACCACGGAAAGGTGATTGACCTAATAACATTTCATATACAAGCACACCGAATGCCCACCAGTCAACTGCGCGACCATACTTTTGTTCTAGTAGAATTTCAGGTGCCATAAACTCTGGCGTACCACAGAATGTACCAGTTGTATCCTCATACCACATATTTTCCTTACATAGACCATAATCTGCAACCTTGATATGACCATCCAACCCGAGCATGATATTATCCAACTTCAAATCACGGTAAATAATACCTTGGCTATGGAAATATTCTAAAGCTAAAAGGACTTCACAAGCATAGAATCTGGAGAGGTTGATTGTTAAATAAAGATATATAGTACCTCAAGACTATGAATGAATCCGAAATCTCTTACTTTGCTCTTCGTTCAGAAAATGGTTCACGTTGGATATGCCACATCAAATCACCACCACTTACATATTCCATTACGAAATAAACACGCGATTCCGTTTGGAAAGTGGATTGCAACCCAATCAAAAATGGATGTTTAGCACGGTTAGCAGCTTGGAAGATACGCTTTTCTGAGCGAACACTGATGAGTAGAATGAAGACATATTGAGTGCGCAGACAGTCATGAGACATCTTCAGTGAAACTGTAATACCATTACCTTTCAATTTCGTCGTTATCAATAATGAATCGCTTCTTCAATACCTTTACGGCGTATAATCGTTTATCATATTTATCCTCAGCTAACATGACTTTACCGAAATTGCCTTTACCAAGCACAAACAAAAAGTTGAAATCATTCAATGTAACACGTCTTTGTTGTTGTTGTTGTTGAGGTGATTGAGGTTTCATTTGCATCTGAGGAGGACGCATCATCTCCATACTATGTTGTGATGGTGGTTGTTGGTTAAACGTAGGGGCAGGTCGAATATTAGATTGCTGCGGTGGATAAGCAGGGCGCATCTGATTTTGCTGATAACGAGGATCAAATTGCTGTTGATAACGAGGATCATTTGTTTGAATAGGGTATTGTTGTTGTTGCTGCTGCTGAGGATAGTAAGGTTGGGCATGAGGGGGCAAAACAGGCGGAGGCGGTGCTGCTACAGGGCTATGACCAGTAGTGGCATAATGAGATTGTTGCTGCGATGGCATAGGCATAGGCATAGGCATGGAGGGTATTTGCTGCTGATGGTTGTGATGCTTTTGCTGTTGCTGCTGCTGCTGCTGCTGTTGTGGAGAAAGGTGAACTTGATTCTGCATCGAGGGCGTTTGAACCATTGATGGATAACCATGAGATGACTGTGAAGGCGCACTCTGCTGTTGTTGAGGTACAGTTTGTGGACGCGACTGAGATTGAGGTTGAGATTGTTGCTGCTGTTGAGGCTGATAAGGCTTAGGCAGAGGCTTTTGTTGGTTTAAGGATATCTGCGACATATTCTCAGCAAGTTTATTTTCCTCCTCATGACGAGATGAACGTGCTGGTTTCGTACTCGTGGTGGACGATGTAGATGGGGTCACTGTTCCCTCCAGCGTTTTCCTCTTATTAGCTGCTTTGATTTCGGCAAGCATTTGGTTGGCCATTTCCATAGATAAACCACAAAAGTCTGGGATAAAATGTTGACACTTTGTATGACAAGTAATTCCACATTCTACGGCATGGAAGCACAAAAGTTAACAACTATTTTCTGGATATAAATTCAATGACAATTCTTACCTGAACATTTCTTGGCGCCTCGAGATCCTAAAGGTAGCATATAACCACAATGACAGCACCAGTTGGCACCGATATTGGTGATGGGTTCGAAGCGATGAGGAATTCTATGGTTAAGTTTGTCTTCGTCTGCATCTTTATCAGAGCTAGATTTGGATATACATTTGGTGACAACTTTTGTATAACATTTCTTATGGCAGGTATATTCACAATCATCACACTGATATCCAACATTCACCATGAATTCACCACAAAGAGCACAACGCATGATATTGTAAAACTTCTTTTCAACAAATTGATGGCCATTCATTTCATGAACTTCTTCTTTACGCTGTCTTACGGCGCCTGCACGACCCAATTTGTCTAATGGACGGCGATTGGCAGCCTCACGAACTATAAGAGAAATTGAAGGTGATACGCAGTTAATGAAGGCTAGTAAAAGGTATTTTCGTAGTCTGAGAGTGCTTCTTACCAAAGTTAACACGTAATAACATTTCACCAGAAGGCTCCACGTCAAACCAAGCCTGTATACCATCCTCAGTAGCATCGACGCGTGTTGGTTGTTGTGGGACAACCTGCTGTTGCTGCTCCAAATGCAGTTTTTGGTTACCTCCTTCTTCTTCTTGTTTTTGGTATACATCCGCAGGAACCCATCCAGGGCCGCTTTCTTGTTGAATTTTTTTCTTACGTAAACCTTCAGCAATATCGGTAATCTTCAACCAGAACAAACCAATAGGCAAGCTGCGTTCGGCCTCTTGGTCATAGATAGAAATTTCTACCTCGGTCGCCTTGTTGACATGTGTTTCACACATATCAAGCCATTTGTCGTTTCGTGACAGCTTTGAACGGAAGACAATATTACCATCAATTTTGACGTAAACGATCGTATCGGGCATCTTGAACATTCTTGTGGGCGCGTGAGCTAATCCACGAGCTTGTATAAGTTCAAGTTGCAGCTTTCCTGTCACGGGTCTTCTAAATCCAGGAGGCATACGAGCAGATGGAGGCGTTTCAAGTTCTGTTTTACGAGAGGAATAATAAATGTTCATCACTCCAGCGCAATCTTACAAAAGGAAAAAGCGAATCACAAAATATTTACCACAATCATCGTCCTCATCACCTTCGCCAATATAAAGGCTTTTGTATTTTCTCAAAGCTTTCGTTAAGAGGTTCAGTTTCTCAATACTTTCATACATTTGGCCTTGTAATTCTGATCTTCTCTTTCTGTCACTCAGTGATGAATCCTTATCCAACACGTCAGCCATGGTCTTTATACCGGCCAAGACCTTATTCTCAACGTCTAGTTTATATTCCAATTCATGAAGCTTAAGGGACACCTTCGATTTGTTATACAAAGTTTCAGTGGTCAGTAAATCTGTTTTAGAAAGATTCGTAGATATAAAAGATTCACTTGGTTAGTACATCGCTCACTCAAATATCAGGTCTATAGCGTATGCAGCGGTACCTAGAGTCGAGTATTTCTTTACCGGACCATCATTCGAGATACTGCTCGTTCGTGGCGGTGGCGCAGAGTCGTCTTTAGTAACTGATGCATTATCAACAGTTTCGTTGCTATGATAGTTACTGACATTCGAATCAGATCCCTTTCTTGATTCCATTTTCGCGAGTTCTTCCGTAAAGTAATCGATATATTTTTGGCATTCTCGAATTTCAGTTTCACATTGAGAAAGTGCGTTGCGATCTGTCAATAGAGGCTTAAGCTGATAGGCTTTGTCGCGCATTCTTTCGTTTTGCGCAATCTTTGCTTTTAGCTCTCTTATTCTAACTTCATATTGATCCTATAAAGATAAACAAAGAAAGCGAGAAAAAAAACAAATAAAAAAGTGGGGTTAAAATAACGCTTCACGAGTAAAGATGAGAAACCTTCAATCTATTAAACAAGGTGGATATTTGAACTAACACTCATTCTAACTGTTCCAATTCAATCGTTCGTTGAGAGCAGCTTTTTTTTTTTCTTTGGAGAGAGACAGAAAAAAAAAGGCACAAAGTGGAGAACGGGGAAAAATCTAACAAATTTGATACAGAAAGCACAAATATGGGCTTACTCTCAAGATGCGCTTCCCAAGTGT
Source organism: Mycotypha africana (assembly GCF_025528875.1). Lineage (NCBI taxonomy): Eukaryota > Fungi > Mucoromycota > Mucoromycetes > Mucorales > Mycotyphaceae > Mycotypha > Mycotypha africana. The sequence continues at coordinate 304,948 of NW_026515739.1, read as the reverse complement.
GGATAAGGTAGCGGAGTTACAAAGCGAATTTCGAGTGGTCGTTTCGGTCAAAACCTTATTCTCATACAGAAAAGTAGTTTAAAGGCGTTAAGATGAAAGTGCAGCCAATCAGGTAAATAGTTTTATCGGAGAGCAGAGCATATTTCAGGTACAACTGAACAAAGAAACTGCGTGAGTGTAATCTACATCTGAATCATATCTCACTGAATTGCAATGTTTACTAAGATCGAATATAATCTGTTTTTAAAACAGCGAGATATTACTGTAGAGGCGCGGCTCACTACATTTCATGAGTTTCATTCCTTCCATGGGCGTCCGGAGCAGCCAGCACATCATTAAAGGCTTGCTCTACCAATGACTACTTTGCATAAAATAAATACCCATCGTAACTGAACGAGTCGTAAGCTGTAGCGAAATCACTAAGATATTTAAACATTCGGTAGTGACCGATTAACTTATTCCATTTTGCTATGTAAATCAATTTACGGTTGTATTTACATATCCATATACAGCCTTCCGATTCTGTTTTTTGTACCTCACACTAGTGCTATCATTGCTGCTACGGTAAAAGAATGACAGATGTGATTTACTAGCTTTTGCACTTACATAGACCGTTCAAACATTATTTTATTTTTTGTATATGTTCATGAATGCAGCTTAGCTATTTCAAATCGTATATGCTTGAGACTTCATTAGCAAACATAGTTGCTGGAGTTACAGGACTCATTATATTTTATGAATATCCGGGCTATCAGAGTAATTAAGCGTTTGAAGATTGATTGATCGCCCACACGCAGATATCTGAAGATTCTGCAAATGTTTAAATTTAAGGCAACTTTGCAGAAAACTTGGAAAATAACGTGTTGGTAGAGGCTAATTAATGATTTTTCAACTTCTACTTTAAACATCGAATAGTGCCCTTATTCGTAACAAAATATATTTTTAACTTTTCTTTATTTCATTTGAATTCATTTAATTAGCAGCAGCGGCACCGCTAGCACGCCATTCTCCTAAGATGAGGGAAATAATGTCATCCATTCCAACGCCATTCTTGACTTGGGCAAAAACAGTTGGGCCATCACCTCTATTTAAATGCAAATTTTATGGATAAGTTAACAGGAATCAGGTCTTATTCAAATATGCCTTCCCGTTTATATTTCTTCATACCTCATCTTTTTAGCATCACGAGCCATGACGTCCAAATCTGCACCGACAATAGGCGCCAAGTCTGTCTTGTTAATAATCAGTAAATCACTTTGAGTAATACCTGGACCTGAAGAAATATCGTGAGAAAGCAAAGAAAATACGTCAATATCAGGGGATGGGAGTACAGCTGACTTTCGTATAACGCCTACCTCCTTTTCTGGGAACCTTGTCACCACCAGCAACATCAATAACGTAAATGATATAATCGGCTGTAAAAGTGAACAGATTAGTAACTCAATATTCTCGAATACACGCTGGAATTGTGCTAAAATGGAAATACGGTACCTAATTCACGGCTTTTGATAAGTAAGTGGGGTAAGGTATCAATGGAAAAAAAAAGGTACCATTAGTAATCATCATCCGCATTATGTCAAAAGCATGTAACACGACAAGTATACTCACCTATAGTTAGCAGCCAAGTTATCGCCACCAGATTCGATCAATAAGAGTTGTGTGTTAAATTTGGCATGAAGTGTCTCTAAGGCATTCAAATTGGCAGAGACATCCTCACTATATCATAAATTAGTCGAAACAGGCGTGAGTGATGTTATGCATGAACCACAGATGCACTACAATTAGCAAATTACCGAATAGCCTATTGAATTGTGAAGAAACGACGGTTAATACAGCTATTAGATCTCAAAGACAATGCTACTGGACTTACGGCATGAGGGCAACCACCAGTCTCAATGGCAGCAATACGCTCTTCAGGTAAAGCGGCATTACGAACTAGAAACTCAGTATCTTCTTTAGTGAAGATATCGTTTGTTACAGCTGCAATTGAGTATTGATCACGAAGACGTTGACATAAGGCCAACATCAAAGCCGTCTTGCCAGAACCAACAGGCCTATACAGAACAAGCCGAAGGTTAGCTTTGTTTCATTCTACAAAAAGGCAAGCAATTTGGTTTCGTTACCCTCCAATACCAACAGTAAAGGCTCTCTCGGACCAATCACGATTATCATAGATAGCTTTGGGTCTATCAGTGTATAATCCAGGAGAGTCCAATTGTTCATGAGTATGGCCATGATCATGGCTATGACTATGATCGTGTGTATGAGTGTGTTGAGGTTCAGAATTTTTATTCTGACTATTTTGGTGTTCTTCAAAGCGGCAAGTTTCAGCTGTCATATTTTTACTCCCTCTTTATTCCGTGGATGGTTATATTGAGAAAATGAAAAAGTAAAAGTAAGAAAGAGGAAGCGATTTATAGAAATATACCCTCACCAAAACATTGACTGTCGTAATGGATACACAAACAGTTGGCATTAATTTCCTTTTTTTTTAACCAATAGTTCATAAACAACCTTATCACTATCAAATTTTGTTAACGCGGACAATCCCGAGGGGTGTAAGATAGTAAGCTTTATAGACTAGCGAATCATATTATGCTTTCTCCCTGAGATACATGTTGTTTTGAAAAAAAAAAAAAGAAGGCCTATATTTGAAGCTTATTTGTGATGGAGTTTCACCTGTGAGGTTTCGAGAGCTATCCCTTTGTAACAAGCGTTTATAGAATAGTCACTATTTTAGCCCTCTAGTGAAAATCCTCTGAGTATAAACTTGAGACAAGAGTTTCCAGCAGCAATGCCGTAATGGAAAACGGTAGCTCGATATTACCAGATTTTTCTGTGCTTCTTTTTTGGGTGGGTTATGCGCTGATATTCCGCCCTGGCAAATCAGTGTAATACCATTTTACCAGAAACTATATATTACTGAAACTCAAGCAATGGGAATTGAGGGATTTATCGCGTCACTTTTTATATTGACGTTGTAGACGTCAACAGAAGACTCTCATGTTAATATTTTTCAATATAACGGGTGACTGTTGACCTTCCATAAAGAGTCTTCTGTGCGTCATATCAGGAAAAAGAAAGGTTCTTTTTTTGCATCAGTTGAAGAAGGGTTCTTTATCTCTAGTAGAAAAGGGTCCATCTACCCTTGTCTCTTATTGAAGTCCTATATAATAATGTCATAGACATTTTGGAAAAAAAGAAAAAAAGAAAAAAAGAAAAAAGAAAGGCACAAAAGCTTGTGGTTGGATCAATTTCACTGAATTACTCCTAAACCCTGAACCAAGCAAGAACAGAATATTGCTCCCATAGTGAAACTGCTTTCATATGTTTGAGAAGTATGGACACCTGTTGTACCTGAAGTCGGTATCATTCGTCGCTGGAATTCAGAACTGATTACACAAGAATTTAACGGGGAAAAGTAGAAAGGCCCAGATCGCTTGCAGATTGGACATGGATCAGATTCCTTTTCAAGAGCTGTATGTAACCATCCAAAAACAGTTTACCTTTATTTTATTTTATTTTTTTTTTTTCTTTTGAAACCATATAAATAGAGAACAGAAAGTTTCTGCTTTACAGAACAAAGAAAAAGTTCAAGCCATCTTTTGTTCTTCTTTTCTGTCGCTACCCACTATCACTTTTCTACCCTTTTTTTCCCAATAAGCCAAAGACGTTCGACTCATGTCTCGCTTTACCGAACATTTTGACTTTGATACAACGCAATATGCGTATCCTTCACCATCTAAATCTTCATTTCTATCGTCGTATTCATCAGAAGAATTATCTATACATCAAGGACATAAGCATATATATCCTCTTATGGCAAATTCATACAGCTCCTTTGATAGTCATCATACCACCTTGACGAAAAGTAGTACTACAAGTAGCAGTAGTTGTAGTAGTAGAAGTAATAGTGTGCCTTGTTCACCCATCACACCAACCACTTGTGAGGAGGCAGACGACTACATAAACAGACTTCATCCCTCTGAAGAGAAAGCTTTGTCTTCCAAGCTAAAACGATTACTTACCACCATGTCGATAAAGAAAAAACGAACCTTACCATCTACAGCAAATCTTTATGCCTCCTCAACAGCTTAAAATTATCCTACTTGCTTGCATTTACCTAATGATTTATTTATACCATTATTTCTATACAGACCTTCTATGCTTTATGTATAATTTTTTTTCTCTGCCTGCTCATACACTAATGACGACCTTAACAGTCCTCTCTCTACTACTATCACTCTCTTCCTCCCTCTATTCCAAATACCCTTATGATCTATGTATTCGTGTTTTCAATGTGATTCTGACCTCTTTTTCAAATGACAATAACATCATCATATGAACGCTTTCTTTTGCTATTATTTTTCCCATGGAACTGGTTCTTTCCTATAAATCTCAGTTCAAAATATCTTTTCTTCTAAGCGGTTCAAGTTGATCGTAACGTTTAAGTAGTGAAAGGATGGCGTGAGCTAGGAAAGCATATCTCTTTATTGTTCCGAAGGATATTTAGTCGTCTATAATATTGAAGCATCAGATCATACCCATTCTTGCCTTTTTTTAATTTTTTTTTTTTTTTTCTTGAATAGGTACTTGGATGAGTGTGCGTGAGATGATCACGCTCACTACACAAAAAATCGATTTATTGTTGTACCTGTCAATTACCTCTTCAAATGACTTTCTGTTCTATTCTTAGTTCTCGTTAGCCGTTATGATCGACATCCAATTTAATTGGTACGGTTCTAGAAAATCGGCCAGCAAATTATACAAAAGTAAAATTATATATAGAAATAGGGTAGCACCTTACGTTTTTAGGGTATAGCTTAAATATATTACTCAGGAAGCAGAGTGCTTCAAGGGTATGCTGTGTCTTAGAGTAGAACAAATAGGAAAGAAACTGCTTCAAGTGTTTGAGTCTGCTATAGGTCAGTTATTGTGATCTTCTAACATTCTATCGTAGAACTATTTTCAACCAAAACAGAGGAGGGGTGTTATGGATGAGGCAGGCTATACAGGGATAAAAAGTCTGACGTTAAACTTTCTCTTCGTGTTGCGTGTTTGTACTACTCAACTGTCCTACAGCACCCAAGTCGTTTTCAATTCCTATATATTCTTGAAGAGGCTTTGTAACCAGGTCTCTACGAACTAAAAAGTATATAGAGCAACCGATCCTTCAGTATTCTAGATTCTATTAACACATTCACAGTATTTGTTTTGATCCTTGTACTTTGTCCATATGACTTACTTTGTAGAGAAGCCAGTTCAGACACTACCTATTCATATACGGTTTTATAAAACAATAAACTACAATGTCTTTACGATCTATTGTGGTCTACCTATGCCCTTAAATTACATTGTCTTTATTGTCTGGTTCTGGTTTTTGTTTTTGTTTTTTTGTTTCTTCACGAAGAAAGCATTTCGCTATGAGAACGTGCAATGTTACCCACTGTGTATCTTACTTCTGCTTTTTCCAAATTTCCGGCGTCCATTGAAACTGAATCAACAGCTTTTAGCATTGCAGTAAGCGGTCTTTGGCATATCCTCTTACAGAGTCGGGTTTGTGTTATAAAAATGTCAAGTAGAAATCGCGGTGTTTTTGACAATGTAATCTAACGCTTTTAACTCTTGAAGTCTGCTTGAATCATTTTTTGATTATCATCAGTGGCTTGCATTAAAGGAGCAAAAGATGGAATACTATTTACAAACCAAATTATAATGCAGCAATCTTCGACGAGATTTGTCTCTTACCTGTCCAACCGAAATGTAGTAAAAAACCTGGCACAAAGAGTTTTTTAACTTGACCAATCTGGCGAGCTTCCTGTTTATCGAAAAGATTGACGATAACCAACCAATCATTTGTGAGAGGTTAGGTAATAAAGTAGACTAAAAAAAAGGCAAAAAAAAAAAAAAAAAAAGAATTTAGCGACGGTGGTAAACTTTATTTAAAAAAATCAAAGATACAGAATTAACAACCTGGTACAAACTGATTCAATATTTGTATGAGAGCTGGATTGAGAGGAGAAATAATAACATGAAGAACTATCTACTTAGTTATTCTATACTTACATAATGATTCGTATTCCATTATCTGATATGTTCGGTGGTATACTTAGCTAGCTGAAGGCGTGTAAACTATGTATTTGTATAGAACACGAGTGATTACATATCAATAATGCCTAATAAGGATACTTCTTGTTTTACCATTACATCGTCCACTGCGACTATTGATGCCATAAGGATTTGAGAATTTCCACAATTGTTGTAGACTTCATAAAATTAAGAGTACACCTGACAATAACTAGGAAGTTTCTCCTAAAAGGGCGACTATGGTGTGTCTAAAAGCATGCTTAAAAAATCCTTCTTATTGCAATGATATTATCGTTAAGACAGTTAGCTATATACGGCACTTAACAGTTATGTACTCACAGTATCTAGCAAGGCAGTGTAAGAAAGGTTTGTATATAGCGTAAAGAACTTTGACAATAACGGGCAGAAGAGCGCTTGTTGGTAATGCAGTTGGAGATTATACTACATCTGCCTGGAAGCCGTCTTGCAGGATATGGTATAAGCATATTTGCCGCATTTGGATCTTTTCTATCGATTTGATTAACAAGGGGGGAAAAGCTAATTAGTTGTTGCTTACTAATAAGTGTTATGATGATCCATCATTCTTTCATCGTGCAACATTAACTTCGTATCAATGTCTTATTGTGCGATGGGAATATATATACACGAGTAACTCACTCACAACGTCTAACGAAATATTACAATAAAATTTTGTTCTCAAATATGAGCGGTACTCATCTTCGTTCCCGTTTGATAAGCGGTGTGTTCGATAGCATACATTTAGAGGTCAAATGTATAATAATAAGATAATTCTAATTCAAAAATAACTACCTCACATAAGAGTCAAACAAGTTGCCTTCAGGAATTATATATTACTTATGTTATCTATAGCTATATGACTTTTGGGTTTATAGCAGGATATATTGATTCAACAACCAGAACATAGTAGGTTGTGTCTTTACTTCCCCTTCTAAAGATAAAGCATAGTTAGTGATTATAGGCCCAATCACTCTTTAAGAATATAACAAAAGTTCAGGCACAAGTATCTCTTTCTAGCTAACATCTACAATCATTTCCACAAAACTGGAGCTATATAACTGGTGGCTGATAGATATTGGATTATAGATGCAGCAATATGATGACTCTCGATCTGCCAGAATGATTTATTCCAGGCTAATGCACTCTGGGTAGACTTGATTCAATGAGTATTATTTGACCGTAATACATCAGTGTCAGTTATGGCATCCGATACATTCGTAGACAGCAAACGCGATAATTTTTAATAGTAGTAGTTCAGTCTTTTCTTTTTTCTTCAGTTTGTTTTGAAGGAAAATGAAGACGTTGGGGATTTCGTTACGCTTTCGTGTTAATTATCTCTGATATCATCCTTTTTGTTCATTCTTCTAGTAAAATTTGACGAATACCACCGTAGAATCGGTTCTAGATTTACGCTTTTCTGGAAATGGTTAGCTGTAATTGACCTTGGTCTTGCAAAATAATAGCTTAGAGTTTCGTTGATCATATATCAAGTAACCAAAAAATCTCTCCCTTGCTAGCGTGCGAGTCCTAATTGAAGGTCTTACTATTCGAGTAGATAAGCCTAATACTTAAGTTTCAAGAGGTTGATTGGAAAAAGATTTAACGTTGTTGTTCCCAATGCACTGTCTTTTTTCAATTCAGTTTTTAAGTGTTCAACATTCGATAAGAATTCTATAAGTGCGAAAGAGTTGCTGCCATACGTCTGAGGAAGCTTAACTTGAACAGTATTGAATTGTCAGTTGAGTGATTTTATTAGCGTGATCATAGGGGAGCAGATACTTTTACAAACCATCTCTATCGGGCACTGTAGACTGCAACAGCAGTTAGAATAATTTCGTGCTTTTTACTACATTTCTGTTGGACAGGTAAAGAGACAAATCTCATCGAAAATTGCTGCATTATAATTTGGTTTGTAAATAGTATTCCATCTTTTGCTCCTTTAATGCAAGCCACTGACGATAATCAAAAAATGATTCAAGCAGACTTCAAGAGTTAAAAGCGTTAGATTACATTGTCAAAAACACCGCGATTTCTACTTGACATTTTTATAACACAAACCCGACTCTGTAAGAGGATATGCCAAAGACCGCTTACTGCAATGCTAAAAGCTGTTGATTCAGTTTCAATGAACGCCGGATTTGGAAAACCACTATATTATACGTATTTGCCTCCTACTTTCGTTTTCGTACCAGGCAGTGAAAGGCTTTTGATTTTTCTTTTTCTTTATTTAAAAATACTTGTATACCAAAATTTTGGACATAAATGCAATTCATTTGTGTCTATACATTAGAATATTAACAGTTTATAGACACAATATATATCAAATGAAAATAAGAACAGATATAACACAATAAACCATTGAAGTAGGTATAGATACATCAGCTTTATCAATCAGCATTATGAATCTATAATAAATGAGTCAAGGGGTGGCATGAACCAACAGAAAATTGAACGGTGTAGCCGTCTTACATATAGAATTACACAATCAAATAGAAAAATAAATAGAAATACAAAAATTTTCTTCAAACAGATCAAGTGCTGACAAAAACCAGGAATTCCTTTCTTCATAAAAATCTTGAACAGATAATTTCTATTCGGCTTTAAGTATGAGATCGGCGACTATTGGAGGGGTGCAAGGTATTCGTTGGTTTACTGACCGAGACATCTTCTCTATGCTTGGCATTGAGTTTGTGTGGTAGCGGTTCGTCGCCTGTTTTAATAGAAGTGTTATAAGTTGTATGACTTTGAGGGTAATCAAAATGTTCAGGTGATGTAGAAGTTGAAGTAAAACTGGTATTTGATATGTGAAGTTGATCAGAATCTGAATAATTATCGATAAACAGAGATGAGTAAACTTTTCGAAAGGGGAAGTATTGAAAGAAAAACCGACTGCATCAAAAAAAAAGACTTACAATCACTATAAGGGCGGCTCAAGCCAGCTTCCAAATCTTCATGGTTATGAGTGCTGTCATTAGGAAATAGATTTTCTGGGGCCTTGATCCTTAGTGGAAATGGTTTGTGACATTGAACATCTGCTAAGGATGGGTAATACTGTCTATAGGCGAAATAAGCAAATACAGTGCCTACACAAGTAGAAGGTTACACGCATGACAAAGGATATTGAGATTTTTCTGATCAGCTAAAATGCGTTTTCATGGTTCTAATTTCTTCCTTTACCTATAATTGCACCAGCAAACACGTCTGTCCAATGATGCCTATAGTCATGCAAACGTGATATGGCGACTAATAAAGCTGCTAGAAATGGAAAGGAGAACACAAAGCCTTTATATGTATGCTAAAGAAGAACATAATACAAATATATGGTAAGCTTCTAATCCATATTCATGAATGCCAAACCATTAATACTTTACTCCTCCTTCATCGAACAAATGCATTTTTCCAGCGAGATAGAATGACAAGTAACCCATACCAGCGAAAGAGACTATTTTTTTAAACAATAAACTCATATATCAATCTTAAGCTTGAACACCAAGACTCACTTCATCAATTGTACTTTACAAGAACTATGCCCACTAGGAAAACTCTTGAACCCGTCTCTAAACTTGTAAGTTGTATGGTCTTCTGTGCAAATTGTATAATTAAGTAAGTGTAACGGTGGGTTTTCGATGTTTGGTGGTGGCTGACATCTATCCAGCATATCCGGTCTAGGTCTACCCACAGTGACCTATAGGAAAGAGAGGAAAGGTTCAAACCACAGGTTAGATGACTAAACCAATCAAAATATTTTCTTGTTGATTCCTTTATCTGGCATGATTTTGTATCTTCTTTTTACCTTGATCACATCTGTTATCATGATGGTCAGCGATAGTGATAATGCTAAACCAAGTAAGGCACTATGAAAATCTAAAAAGCTTCTGCGCACTGCGAGCGCTACAATAGCGATAATAACAATTGGAGCAACAATGGCTATCATCTATCAAATTGAAATTCTTTTTTAGCCGCCAAGTTCTCAGTTATTGTTAGAAAATAGAGTTTAAAATCATTAACTTACAACAAGAGCCCAAACAGGCACTGTTTCATTAACTGTATAGTAGTGCATTAATGCCTCATCATGGATTGAAAATTCTCTATGGTGAGGGTCGACAGAGTCGATAGCAAAGAAAATAATTATCATGATAATGACAAGGACCCAATCTTTGCCATAGCTGATGATGAGACGTTTCTTTAATGAATCTGTGGGTCGAACAAGCCGAAGCATGATTGTTTATTCCAGTTGTTGTGTACCGTTAATGCAAGTTAAATTTCGATTAATTGAAAATTGCTAAAAGTCGTGTCTTTTTCAGAATGAGAAAGGAAAGGTATTATGCCTCTTTTCTCGAATCTGAAGGTATAGAATCCAAAGATACAAAAGGATAGAGAGAGAGAGAAAGGACAAAAGAGACAAAGGAGAACAGAAAAGAAAAGCGTCATTTAAACAAATTAACCCATTATCCATAACAGTATTTGGCTGGTTGCTGAATGGAAATTTTTTCCGCTGTCTTTTTTAGTTTAACCCACACAAATCTACCAAATCAATTACTTTTAGCGGAAATTTGCTAGAAATTCTATCTGTTCGACGATCTCGTTTAACGTTCACAGATATCTTTGTGAATGCCAAGCATATTATCATTGCTAAGCACAATTTTAATGTGAATAGTTGGACAAATAAGTTATTAAATGCAGCCTCAGTGAAATATTATCCTATGTATGTGCCATATCGAAAGTGAGACTTCATTTTGCAAACAAATAAAGTATAATTGCATACCAAAAACCAGTGTTTTGTTGTATATTTGAATCTGCGTCATGGATCCGTCGTCGATCACTGGACTGTGTGTGTATAATAAAAGTTACTTCTATGTGGCAAATTTACGTCATGTCATTAACCAAATTGAGAAAAAGTAATCTTCAGTGGATCATATATTCTATTATGTATTTGGATTTATGGAATGCACAACCCCATCGTATCCTTCTTTTTTTGTTTCATTCGAAAACATAATGCTATTTCAATCTGTAAAATTGGGCTTTAAAAAATTTAGAAATATCTGGGTATCCTTCCGACAAAATCTATCCAGTGATTTAAGAATAGCTTTGGCTTTGGGCCGGGCGTGCTACCATTGTAGAAGCTGCACTTATGCTTCAAGTTTTTGAAATTTTTATCTTTGATGGAGGGGTTTAGTCGTAGATGTGCAAGAAACGGTAGGTTTGATGCTATATAAGCCAAATACTCATGAAGGTGACAGAACTCTGTACATGAGCTATCAAAACAAAACAATAAGTACTTTCGTTGTCAAAAGAAACCTCTCTGATCGGGTAGAACCTTTCTATGAATTGTTGTGCTAGCACCAAAAGACAGTGGAATTAGCCGTGATAGTCATGCTAACCTCCCTGCGTCGTATTTTTGAAGCTGACTGTAATTTTGTGGTAGGTTGATGATACAGTCATGTTTGCAAGCAATCAATGATAATTGTATGAAGCAGCAAGAAGAATGGTGGTATTAGAATACGGAATATTTATCCTAAACGAGCACATACTATTGAAGCTAAATAAGACTTGAGTGTGTTAAGCACCTGCTGTCTTCATTTAATATGCACAATCTGTGTATAAGGATGACTGCAACGTCTGAAAAGAATATTTTATAAATAGGCAGGTCGCTCTCTCACAATCTTTTTTTTTTCGGATACTTGTTCCAGACTCCTTTCTCCATTTTATCACATCTAGATATCATTTTACCCTAAAAATTAACAAAATTAAGGAGTATAGCATGATGTGATCAAAAAAGTAATTTAATTGCTTGTTAAGACTCTCTTTATTTGTACATCAACCATGCAAACACGTAACTTGCCTACTAACTCCACTAGCAAATATTGTACAGCCTGTGATCTCTGAGTCTCAGTCGGAGCTAAATTTGAGCAGTTGCCATCAAGCTGTTGAATGGTATGATCGAGGAAGTTACAGATGATTAACATGATGAGTTGATTACAACAATCTATCATATCATTGTTTGATATCATAGAGAGCAAGCGTGTAAATTTGATAGAGCAATTCATTTTTGGCTAGAGTATTATCATCTGCTGCTACCAAATACAACGTTTTAACCAAAATATTATGTCCCAATTCCCTCGAATAAGTGTACCATTTAGCCCCTGAAGAAATAAATGTGTGTTGTCTAATAAGGAAAGCAAGTGAATTGTCTGTGTCTCATAAGAAGTATAAAATGTATTGGAATCTGGCAGATGTTTGACAGCTCTTCAGTAATGAAGTGCGGTAGTTGGGAGTTCTAGACTGTAACACACCGTGTGGCAAACCCTAGATTTGTGAACATTAATGGTTGCTAAATTAATCTTTGCAGTAGAGTTATTTAGAAGCAGCATTTTTTCTGGTAAAAGTGCATGCTAGCTCGCTTCGAGCTGTTTTTCTTCTTCTTTTTTTCACGTATAAAAAGAAAAAAGATACATTCGACCTCCTTACAGCCCTCTTCTCCATATTAATTTATCTTTTACATTTAAACTTTGCTGCCTAAGGTTTTTTAAAAAGTTTCAGTCTCATTATTACAGCTTGAAAGCAGCTTTGTTCTATCTTTTGCTATTCAGACTGTAAACTCTACTCCCTTTTCTAATGTCCTTTCCTGCACGATCTCCAGCAACAGTAGATGAGACAGGCTATAAAAAATATAAAGGCAGAAATAGATCTTCATCGTTCACTCACTATGCAACATTAACAAACGCTTTACAGCATGTACATAACAACGGCAATAGCAATGCTAATGCAAACAAATATACGTCTTTACTGTCATCTTCGGGTATAGCAGTAGCATCGACTGCCAGAAGTAGTTTGAACCGAATGCCCAGCTATGATTTTACCAATATGAAGGGAAGCACAAGCCTAAGTACTAGTAGCAGCAGTACTTTAAGCCAACTACATCAAAACGATAATCGTGCTATAGACGTTAAAAGATTTCAACCAAGTACATCTCAAAGTAATTTTTTGACAGTTAATACCCAATTTGGACATGGTGCAGCTTCTTCTAATGAAGAATCAGGGGGATCCGACGATGAAGGACTAGAAGATGAGCTTATTGACATTTACACTTATGACAGTGAACGTAAACAAGAGATATCCAGTCGAACTTATCCGTCGTCAACAACAGTAGAGCAACATACATTTGTAGGTAAGATTAATCTCAACAACAATGAAAGATGCTTGATATATGCAAGCCTATTTTATTAACAAAAAAACTATTTTTCTTTTCCTCTCTTTTATTGAAGAGTCACCAACTCCACTTTCAACTTTTACAGAAAATAAGAGCCACCACCAAAGTAGAAGTCTCGCACATTCTTTCAAAGAAAAATTAAACATAACGTCGCGTAAAAGTACAACAATATCACCCAGTGGGAAAAAAGGCTTTCACCTCGCCGGCAATAATAGTAATAATAGTCGAGCGAATAGCGGTGTGTTCAATACTTTTTTAAACCATACTACGCAAAAGAATAATACTACAGGCTCTACTTCAGCTACACCACAGCAACAGCAACTTTATGATGATGGATCAGCACAAACATACCCGCCTCCTCAAAGACAAAGTAACAAAAGGTGAATAAGAGATTAATTTAATATGGTTTAGAAGGCCTTAGAATACGTCATTAAGCAAATTTGTGACTATAGAGATCAATATGGCTTTTTAAAAAGTTCTCAATGGATATCTGATGAAGCTTACAATGAGTTTGAGAGTTACTATGAACCCATTATTAAAAGACGTCAACAAAAATGGCGACAGTTGTTATGCGAGAACAATGAACAATGGCCTCCAAGAAGTAATAAATGTGAGAATCGAATTAGAGTAAAGGAAATTTGAAAAACCGAAGATAAAAGGCTAATAATTCACCTTCTTTCCGTCTCTAGTGAAAAGATATATTCGAAAAGGTATACCAGTAGAACTTAGAGGACAGGTTAGAGAAAAGAAAACGTTATGCCTACCCTTTATAGCGATGCTTAAAGTAGAGTCTATTTTTCTACGTTATTCAGGCTTGGTTGCATTATAGCGGAGCCAAAGCAAAATTGGAAGCAAATGAAGGTGTTTATGACAAGCTTATCCAGAAAGCAGAGGCATTAGGCAATAACAATGAAAATCTTGATATCATTGAAAGAGATTTACATCGAACGTTTCCCGAAAATGATCGATTCCGACCCAATACCACTGTTGAAATTGAACAACAACAACAACAACAACAACAACAACAACAACAACAGCAACAGCAAAGTATACCATCCACTACGAACAACTCGAGCAATATACCATCACAAACTATATCGAATACTACGGCCACATCGTCTGTGTCGGCATCATCCAAAGATATAAAGCAGCAACCTGCCATTATCCAATCTCTCAGAAGAGTCTTACTTGCATTTTCTGTTCATTCACCTTCCATTGGTTATTGCCAGTCCCTCAATTACATTGCAGGCATGTTGCTCTTATTTCTCAGTGAAGAGGAGGCCTTTTGGACATTTGTGACACTAATTCATGATATTCTGCCACCTAATATCTATGATGTGACCATGGAAGGTGCTAATATTGATCAGCATGTGCTCATGATACTACTTTCAGAAAGATACCCGCATATTTGGAATAGATTATCTGGTGGGAAAACGTTCTGGCAATGTGAGGATGAAGAGGGAGACCACGTGGGTGGTATGCCTACTTGCTCTCTAGTGACCAGTCATTGGTTCTTGACACTTTTCATCAATATTTTACCGGTTGAGGTAAGCTAGATCATAAAACAGCAACTTGTATACTACCTAAGGAACATCTGTTTAACAAACACAATTGACTTTTTCTCTGCTAATCATACTTTTGCAGAGTGTTTTACGCGTTTGGGATTGCTTGTTCTATGACGGACAAAAGGTACTCTTCAGGGTAGCTTTAGGGATCTTTAAATTGAACGAAAATGAAATTTTATCTGTACAGGATCCTTTGGAAGTTTTTCAAGTCGTTCAGGTAAACGGGCGCAAATTAAACTAGGTTTTATTGCTTTACAAATCAATGTGTCCAACATACTCTCCTTCATAGAATATGCCGAAACGTATGGTAGATTGCCACAAACTCATTGATGGTACCTATCTTCAATATGCCTCAACTACTCGGGTGAGCGAAGATGAAATTAGAGAACGTCGAGAACTATTCAAGAGAAGAAGGGATGAGAGGCGTAGAAATATACCTGTAGAAAAGAGGGGAAAGCTACTAAAAAGAGGCACAGTTCGTGGTGCTATTATCCATCGAGCAAAAGAAGCAAAATATTTTGTAGAAAGAGCGAAAACTGTGCGAAAAGGATCGTAATCCTACATATACCTGACAAGCCTGTAATAAAGAACAATGGATAACTCGTAATAAAAATGATCAGCATGTAATCAAAAGGCAATTGCGATTGCCCGTTGTTCGCTAGCATCTGGACAATGTGAGTACCTTGCTTTTTGAAATCGCTATTATGGGAAAGTTCGAGTGCCAAAGGAAGAAGGTCCTTTTGTTTTCAGTTCCAAGCTTTATTTGTAATTAAATTGTGTATACATAACAATTCTTCGGCTTTGCGGCAAAGTAAACTTTGTATCCGTAATGGAAGCTTACATTAGAGTTGTAGCCAGTTGTTGAGGAAGAAGCCCATTGAATCGAAAAAGCTTCTAACAGCTCACTTCCTGTCCACTTCCGTCAGTGAAACCGATGTATGTAACTCATTTCGACAGAAACTGGAGATGTGAATTGCCGCTGCTGCCAATTATAGCTATTTGTAACTTTCTTTTTCACCTGTGCCTTTTACGGAAGCAATCGTGTCAAAATTTATTTTAAAAGATCTGTGCAACAAGGATAGGCATTTTCTTCCTTTCTTTTTTTCCATATAAATTCTGTTTGATTTCTTTGCTTTTCACAGCTTTCTTCTTTTTTTTTTTTTCTGCTTTAGAAAACTTTGTATAAAAAGATCACACCGTTCTTTAAAGAATGCTCTCCTCAATTGCCCGCACTACTTTCAAGCCTACTACTCGCATTGCTTCCCGTGCATTTGTCTCTACATGGAACGCTGTTCCTCAAGGTAAGTTACCTTTCAACTTAACGAGGGTAGAACAATGGAAGAGTTTTCCATTGATATCAAAAAGTGTTCATCAAATCAATTACCCCGCACCTTGTGCATATTTGTTTCATATCTGACTTTATTCTTGTATGATTGCATTAGGCCCCCCTGATGCTATCTTGGGCGTTACTGAAGCCTATAAGAAGGATACTTCACCCAACAAGATGAATTTGGGTGTTGGTGCTTACCGTGATGACGGAGGTAAGCCTTTCGTCCTCAATGCAGTCAAGAAGGTAAAAGAGAGATAGGAGTAGATTAGCTCCTTATAATAGGAATATTTGTGAAAAGTGATGAGGAACCTCACAAATTCCGTTGACAGGCTGAACAATACATGATCGGACAAAATATGGATAAAGAATATGCTGGCATTACTGGCGTTCCCTCTTTCACTAAAGCGGCTGGTGCTCTTGCCTATGGTGATGATAGCTCTGTGATCTCTGAAAATAGAGTAAGTGCTTTTTTTGGAAGTGTCTTTTGTAGTTGATAATGTTGTAGATAATTGACAAGCAGTGTTATAGCTTGCTATTGCTCAATCCATTTCCGGTACTGGTGCTCTTCGTGTTGGTGCTGAATTTCTCAATGCTTGGTATCCTCATGCCAAGAACATCGTTGTTCCTAATCCTACTTGGGGTAACCATATTCCTATCATGAAGAATGCTGGTCTTTCGTTGGAAAAATACACTTATTTCGATAAGAGCACCAACGGTCTTAATATTGACGGCATGTTAGAAGACCTTCACGTAAGTGAGAAAGAAAGAGAAACTAAATCGGCTTACCATCGGATAAATGCTAACGTTGACCTAAAACTGATTTATAGAAAGCTCCCAAAAATACAGTTGTTCTGCTCCATGCTTGTGCTCATAACCCTACCGGCGTTGACCCCACCAAGGAGCAATGGGATCAAATTTCTCAAGTTATTAAGGTAAGCTTCTATTCAACTTCAGACAGCAAAAAGAAAATTCGAACCTTTACTAAAGCATATGATTTCATGCAGGAAAGAGGACACTTCCCCTTCTTCGATATGGCTTACCAAGGTTTTGCCTCCGGCGATTGCACCCGTGATGCCTATGCTCTCCGCAAATTCGTTGCTGAAGGCCATCAGGTTATCTTGGCTCAATCCTTTGCCAAGAATATGGGCCTCTACGGTGAACGTGTAGGCTCTTTCTCTGTTGTATGTGCTGATGCTGAAGAAAAGTCTCGCATTGATTCTCAACTCAAGATTATCATTCGTCCCATGTACTCCAACCCTCCTATTCATGGTGCTCATATCGTTAGCACTGTCTTGAACACTCCTGAATTAAAGCAAGAATGGCTTGGAGAAGTCAAACATATGGCTGACCGTATCATTTCTATGAGAACCAAACTAAGAAACCATCTTGAAAATGATTTTGGATCCAAGAAGAGCTGGAACCATATCACTGATCAAATTGGTATGTTCTGTTATTCTGGTATGACACCTCAACAAGTTGAGAAGATCAAGTCAGACTGGCACGTTTATTTGACTCAAGACGGCAGAATCTCCATGGCCGGTATCTCTTCCTCTAATGTCAAATATCTTGCTGAGGCCATTCACAATGTCACCAAGGACTAATAACTAACATCGTGTGATTTTTTGACGTATATCTCCCTTTTCCGACTCTTTACCGTAAACTTTTCTGTTCATTTCCATATCAACCCTATAATGTAAACTTGTAATATAATTTTTTTTTGTTAGATTGTCATACCGAGAATTTACAACTTTTTGACGACTCATGATGAGTTATAGTTTATACAACAATTTAAGCGTTCTTGTGTAATGTACCTTCCATTGATAAAACGGGTGCAAAAGATAAGAAACAAGAAATTAAAGTGCAGAATCGAAAATTGCCGATCCATGTGAATGTGTAATCATAGTCGTACTTCCGAGGTGTGAAAATTGTGATAAGGCAGGCCCTTTGATCATTATTGAACATAATTTAATCCTTTACAATCAAAACTGCAGATGAACAATTCACCCGTACTTACTCAATATCAAGCACACCGCACAAATAAAGAAAAAATCATAAAGATACATACAAAAACGGGTTTATTTACAAATTAAATACCATAATACTATTACAAAGATGCTATAAGAGGATATACAGAAACGAGGCAGATTTAAGAGAAGAAGTATTTATTCAAAAAGGTTCAGAAATAAATTATTGACGAGCAGCAATTTCCTTAGCGGCAATAGCAGCACGCTTAGCCATCTTGGCATTGGATTTGGGACCCATGATACCACCACCCCAATGGCGACGGACTTCATCCCACTTCTCCGTGAAGTTAGCATTGACAGCAGAAACGAGATTAGCCAATTCAGCCTTATCAGCTTCAGAGACTTCAGTCAAAGCCAAAGCAGTGGCAGTCTTCTTGTGAACCAATTGACCAAGACGAGCTTTACCCTTGACAATACAGTAAGGAACACCCATCTTACGGCAAAGGGCAGGAAGCCAGAGGACCAATTCGATGGGATCAACATCATCGGCAATGACAACCAATTGAGCCTTCTTGGCTTCGACAAGAGCGGTGATGTGATTGATACCATACTTGACGACAACAGGCTTATCAGTCTTGGGAACTTCCTTCTTTTCAGCCTTGGCGGCAGCAATAGAACGAAGACGTTCCTTCTTTTCAGTCTTGCTTTCAGGTCTGTACTTGTGCATCAACTTGAAGAGTTGAGTAGCAGTGTTCTTGTCAAGAACGTGAGTGAATTGGTTGATAGCAGGAGGGACCTTGAGACGTTGGTAGATGATCTTCTTTTGACGTTGAAGACGGACGTAATGAGGCCACTTGACGAAGCGAGAGACATCACGCTTGGGTTGAACATCTTGACCAATACCGAAGTTCTTGGGAGTCTTTTCGATCAAAGGGTTGGTGTTCTTGGGAGTCTGCTTACCCTTAACAGCATAAGGAGAAGGGGCGACCTTTTTGCCAACGGATTTCTTTGTAGCAGGCTGTCATGGAGTGATAATGGTTTGATATCAGATTCAAATTTCTTAAGAAAATTCACAACTCTGATAAAACTACACTCTAACTAGCTGGATATTTCGCCTTCAAAAGCGAAGAGCAAAATAACGACCAGCTCAGCCAGATAAATAGGATAATCTTTATAACCCCTTTGATTGCCAATTCAAATTGATGAAAGATTACATCAAGCCTCAAAAATTGAGTCCATCCTTTGCATCCATACAATACAAATTCTTGGTGCTTTACAGGGAGATAATCCAAGTGAAGTTTTTAAAACTGTTTGATAAGGGATGTTTTAACTTACCATGACTGATGGATGTATTCGTTTAGTCAGAAGTGGATGAAAAAAGAAAGATTTTTTCAAAAATAGGTCTTGAGCGCTTTTGAAGTATTTTTGACAGATTGTTCCAAGTTATTCCGAATCCACCACCGCTCGGAACGAACATTTGCTTTTGACGCGGACTAACAATTCACAGTCCGGCTTCAAAGTATTGCAGCCAGTAGCTAATTTTTCCATGGTTGTCTTTAAACGGCGGCTTTCTCATTGGCTCAGGAAACTTAATTTTACAGCGAAGCTTATCAGATTTTTTTTAATTCTTATCTGTGGTTTCTTCCTGCCACCTTAACCCCTTGTACTTTAACAAATTATATGCCTTCTCTGACAGACACAACATCGTCAACAGAAAAGCTTATATCAGCTTGTGGTGGGGCTCTGTTGACTTCATTAGTAGTAACGCCCATGGATGTTGTCAAAATGAGATTGCAAACACAGCATGTATATACCCCGTCTTCTCCAGCTTCAACATGCTGCAATACTTTTAAAAGTTGTTCACAGGCGATCAAACACGATTTACAACTTAATCGATTGATAAGAGGAGGCCAGTTTGCAAATAGTATTTTTTGCCCCATTTATGTTGATAACATAGCTACCGCAGCTTCACGCTCTGTCATCCTTAAAGGAACTTTCGTAAGAAAAAATCATCCACCTAAATCGAAATATTTAGAATCCCAAATGAACCTTTTTCGAAACTTTTTTTTATATTAGGATGGGATCTATAAAATCTTGAAATACGAAGGGGTTTCAGCACTATGGAAAGGATTATCTCCTGCCATTGTCATGTCTGTTCCAGCCAACGTTGTCTATTTTGTCGGCTACGAATATTTGAAAGATTTCATTCAGCCTATTACTAATCTAGCCAATACAAAGATGGATTATTCACCAATATTTTCAGGCGCAATTGCACGCACAGTAGCAGTTACCATTATTTCTCCTATTGAATTGTTCCGTACACGTTTGCAAGCTGCAGGGAAAGGACATGATTTCAATTGTAAGTTAACTGCAAGTAGTAATTGATCAAAGTGTTTGACTGGAATTGAAAGAGAAAAAGCTCATGTATTTGATTGGAATAGGTGTATTGAGGGGCGTCAAAAATATGGTTGTGCAGGACGGATTGACCGCTCTATGGAGGGGTTTACCACCGACACTATGGAGGGATGTGCCTTTCTCAGCTATTTACTGGATGGGATATGAAGAAATAAAGAAAATTATTGGGAATAAGTATCCTAAGCATGAACTGCAAACATCATTTTTCGCAGGCGCTTTGTCTGGAATGGTAAGCATATAAATCTTACTGTAGGATAATGCTTCTGGAACTAACAGAACATGTACAATCCGTAGTTTGCTGCTACTTTGACTACACCATTTGATGTTGCAAAAACGAGACGACAAGTAGATGCTGGCAGAGGTAATACCGCCAAAGAAAGCATTCATAAATAACTCGAATTTAAAAGTTTCGTATTTCATATTAGATGTTCCATTGCTGAAAGATAATCGAGTGCCGGCTATACTTAAACAAATATATAAGCAGGATGGTTTTTCCGGATTATTTAGAGGTTTGTAGATATAAAATTCCTTACCATTTCATATAATTAGGAAACCAAGTTTGACTGATAAATATTTTTTATTCCCAGGTCTTACACCCAGGATCGCAAAGATTGCGCCGTCCTGCGCTATCATGATAAGCAGTTACGAGATGGGCAAAATATTCTTTGCTAAACAACATCAAGAATAAGGAATAGCTGATAGCTGTAGTTGGGGGAATACTGAGCTTTTAGTTTTACAACATACCACCCAACTCGCTGCTATTCTAGAATGACGTTATTCTATCCATACTTATATTTGCTATAGATCGTTACATTACGTATCAACAAAATTGTATATAGCAAGTTGAGGACCGATACTACAATATATCTCAACTTATACCCGTTACTAAAACATATGACAAATTAGACATTGGTGAACAGTCAGACGAAGCTTCAGCTACCGACATTCACAGCCAGCTCATAGCATGTTAAATAAGAAAGAAAGACTGAAATCGATGGCTCAACAAAATCTCTTTTCAATGTCATGTCCGCTTGTTTGATTTAGAGTCTACTTATTTATATACTATTACAAATGCCCATTGTAAAGTTTTCTTTTTTCCATTTACTTATTATATAGAATTCCTTTTTTTATTTTTTTTCTTTTATTTTGTTTTGACTTCAGTTAGTAAAATCATAGGCAGGGCTCCTCTCCATATGTAATGGGTTGGCTTTAAATAGACTAAATGCAATGCAAAATAAATTTAGCAAAATTGATTTGTATGAGATCCTAAGCTAATACATATCGTACGATTCCAGATCTATGTTTCTCAAAATGTGTCTATTGAATCCGACTCTTAGGTTAACGATGCCAAATCTTTAAGCATTTGGCTAGATTTAGTATTTCAGTACCGCAATTTTAGCGGAGCAATTATGCACTATAGATACACAAATGAGAGTATGTGCTTGCATGCGTGTGCCTGTTGGAATTGTTCACATAATATAGTGGCTATAGCAACTGCCATAGCCTTTTAAAAATAGAAGAGACTAAAAGCAATGGCTTACTAAATTGACTTATTAAGCTTTTCAAAACATGACGTTTTCAACTTGTTGGAGTGATGTTGCTTTTTTCTCGGTATAATAACTCTCTATTTTCTTCCAAATGCAACAACTGATCAAAACTTGCTTCGAACATATCGCAGCAGTAGACTAGACAATGTACAGTAATCCTACCCCTCTGTTATAACTATGACTGCTGCTGCATCTGTTTTGCTATTTTAAGAAAAAAAGGAATTCTCCACTGCGACGCTGCCTTTTCTAGTAACTCTTTATGCAAGGATTCTTTTTTTAAAGTTCAAGTAAAATTACATATTGTGTACAACCCAGGATTAGGAAAAAAAATACCTGCATATTCTACTGTTCTTTTCTTTTCTTTTTCTTCATAACAAAAACTTCAGTTTTCACCTGCAATACATTCTTAAGAAATGGCAAAAGTCGAAGGGGTGAACCAAAAGTCTATTGTTAGTACAGTCTTTAAGCTGCTGCTTATCGACTTGTTCTCCTTCACCATCATTCTTCCTTTATTTCCGAGACTCTTGAATTACTATCAAAGCGAGGAAATGGGACATCAAGTAAGTCATTATACTCATTATGGATTCGCCTAGGGTAGGGATTGCATTGACTAAAAGCTTTGATGGTCAATTTTATGCAACAGGAAACAATTCTCGGCCATTTTCTTCATGTTTTGGAACAGTTCAAATATTTAATCATCAGTAACAAACACGAATCAGTAAAAACAGGTTATGCAGATAGATGGGATACGGTTCTCTTAGGCGGATTGATCGGTTCATTATTCTCTTTATTACAATTTGTCATCTCCCCCATCCTTGGACGTACAAGCGACAAGTTCGGACGTAGAAAAGTGCTGTTGTACACCATGGTATGTGAGGATGACGAGAGTTATTACTGTTGGTTGACAAGGCCTTTAATAATTTGCTTGTTAGATCGGTAATATTCTCTCTACAACAGTTTGGTTATTTGCACGATCTTTTACTTTGTTTCTAGTGGCACGAATTATTGCTGGCTTGAGTGAAGGAAACGTTCAATTGAGTATTGCTATTATTTCTGATGTCACTACACCTGAAAAGAGATCTCGCAGTTTGGTAAGATATCTGTGACAATAGTAAATGACAAGTTAGAGTATCGGTTTAATGTACGAATGGAAATTGTATTTGTGAATAGGCTTTAGTCGGTATCGCATTTGCCATTGCGTTCACAGTGGGGCCTGCTATCGGTGCCTGGTTCGCCTCCGTTGACCTCAGTGTACTTTGTCCTTCCCTTGTCAAATTCGGCATCTACCCTTACTCTATGGCGGCCTTGGTTGGCTTGGTTTTATTGTTAATTGAAACCGTATACATGTATTATTCATTACCAGAAACGATCCATTTTCGTCAAGGAATGGAGAAGTCCTCTTCCGGTAATCCTGCTGGCGATTCTACTCAGCAGCAGCGTCTATCCTTAGCGGCCATTCAAGCCCGTTTGATGAACTTGAAATACCTCAAACAGATTATGTGTGCTTTCTCACTCATATTCTCTGGTATGGAGTTCACTCTTGTATTTTTGACATTTAACGTATTAGATTACGGCCACATGCAACAGGGCAAATTATTGGGCTATATGGGTATTATTTCTGCTTTAATTCAGGGTGGTTATGTCAGACGCCGCGTCCAAAAAGTGGGTGAAAAGCCCATCGTGATTCAAGGTATGGCTACCTGCGCTCTTGGCCTTTACTGCCTTGCTTCCACATCAAAGGCTGCTAAAATAAGCCCCTCCACATGGCTTTACGTTGGTGTGACATGTCTTGCTTTCACGTCTGGTACTGTAGTGAATTGCTTGAATGGACTGGCAAGTTTACAATGTTACGAAGACGGAAACGAGGATAACGGCCTCTCTAAAGGACGTGCTCTGGGTGAGTTCCGTAGTTTTGGTCAGTTAGGTCGATCTCTTGGACCTATTGCTGCCTGTACGCTTTATTGGATTTTTGGTCCATCTATTTGTTATGCTATCGGTGCGATCGTTATGATGGCTCTTACTTGGATCACCGTTTTGATGGCACCATCAAGCTCAAAGTCTATAAGACAAAGCCAAAAGAGAGCAACAGATAAATCTCAGAAGGCCGATTAAAGAAACTGTCAAGATGGTAGTGGATATGGTATTATGTCTTTGCCCCCAACTTCCAACTTCAACCCTCAAATTGTACATAACATCTGATACTTAACAACGGTAACAGTATATTTTATTAAACGTAGGAAAACAACGAAAATATTTCATTATGAAAAGATAGTAAAAATATAAACATTAGAAGATAAATATAATAGATAACATTAAGTAAGCAATATTAGTGATGAAGTAGCAGTGAGCATTAAGTAGATGACACCTTATTCGAACTATTACGTCCCATGAAAAATTGCATTTAGTTCGTCCACAAAAAAGCGAAAAAAAAAGTGAATCAAAGTTAAGTAAAACTTACGTAATTGCTGGGAACAATGCCAGTAGAGCCATCTTGTTTACGAGCTTGCCACCAATTGCCACTCTTGTCCAAAATTTCGAGAACGTCACCTTTCTCAAAAGAGAGTTCATTGGGATCATCGACGCTTCCCTTATCTACGTGTCATATACAAATCAGATTAAAGCGCATGAATTAAGAAGACAAGTAAATTCCACAGAGAAAAACTTACATGCATGTAAAGCAGTAACTTGCTCAGTATGATTAGCATCATATTGAGAATTATTATTGTCACCGCCAACAGCGTTCTCTTCGTCAAAGCGACGAGGCAAAGGTTTGTTTCCTCCTTCATAGTTGCTGTTTTTGTTACCTCCATGAGGTCCAATTCTAGATCGTTGAATACGAGCATTGATCTTTTCTTTGGCGCCTCCGAGGCTTCCAAGGCTCATACGAGTACCTCCACCAGGAGCAGTTAATTCAATGGCCCAGATAAACTAACAAATGAGAAAGCAAAGGGGAAAGAACGGGGAGCGCAAAAGATAGCGTTTGTATTAGAGTTTTTTGTTTCACTTGTTCCATTTCAGTAATTATCAACATTTGGCATTTGAATGCTACTTACTTCAATGATGAGCAAAATGATTGCACCACCTGCAGCAGCTCTGGCACCACTTTGGCCCAAAAAGTTAAGATTAAATTGACACAACCATGTCAAATAAACAAGACTAACAGCCATAAATAGCCAAACCTACAATTGACATAAATTCAATTAAAGTCAACTTATCGGATCAGAAAATGGAAACGATCCGAAAACATACCATATTATGAAAACGGCCAAATTGGTTTAAGCCGAGAACGACAAAAACAAAGACGAGGAAAGCAAGTTCATAAATGATGATCCACCAAGCTGTACCGTGGAATCCTGCTACACATGCACCGACAAACAGGATCAGCCAGGCAATCTATTAGAATGAAAGGGTGGAGCGATTCCAAATGATTAATTGAATCATGCACGGCGGATCAAAAAAAAAAGAAAAAAGAAAAAGATGTTTTTAATATTTACACAGGCCAAAGCACCAGTGACGGCAATGAGTGGGCTTGATAAACTATGGTTAAATACAGGAGTAGTACTAGTGTCGTAATCGTCCATTTCGTGATAATCTAGTTGAATACAGTTATATCAGATATAAATCTACAATTCGATGAGGTTAAAATGATAGAAATTGTAAGAGAAGAAAAAGAGATCAACAGAATCACCAAAGGACGATTGAATAATGCAGATATATTATATCTGTTCAAAAAAAAAAATAAGGACGTGAATTTGAAAATAATTCAACAGTAATAGATATGTTTCATAGCAACAGAAATACTGGGGGTTCAGAAGACATTGATAGCGAAGAGAAACCAATTTACATCATAATTCTGCAAGGTTCAAAATATCAGGTTGAGAATAAAAAAGCACGTTCAATCATATAACATCATTAAAGGAAAAAAGGTGAAGCGAGTGCATGCGCATAAACGGGCTTCTGCTTTAACTTTTAACAATCAAATAAGATTACAATAGTCAGAAACCAGCCATAACAGATCTGAGAACTTGGTTTTTTTTTGTGGTTTTTTTTTTTTTTTTTTTTTTTTTTTTTTTGCGGTCGACAAGACAGGACATCTAGCGAATGATATTTATTTCTATTGTTTAGAAACGACAAATAAGATAGGAATGAACAATGACTCTTCCGATTCCTCTTTTTCTGTCTATCTTTGTAACTTTCATCATTGTGATTTCGTGCAAGATGTATCTTTAACGGTACTAAAAAGATAATCAGCAAAGCTGTAAGTTTTTACTGTCCGTTTGCATTTACAGTATATAATTCGTCAGATTTTATACCTTGTGGAAGCCAATATCATTGGCATATTCACGGAAACATTGACGGCACATGTTCAAATTATACTTGCGGATCAAACCAGCACGGTGAGCACAGACACGACTATTTCACAAAACGATGATGATCAGTTACGAGACATACATTTAAATGAAGGGTTTATCTCTTATTAATAAAACGAGTAAAGCTCTAAGTGATTGCATTATCAATCTCAATCACCTGTCAAACAATTACAAGCCACACATTTTGCATATCATTCATCTCATAACATATTCTCCGAAGCGTCTATACATATTCCATCATACAATACAAGGTCATACTGCTGATGAAGCCGACTGTGCAAATGAAATGACTTTGCAAATTGCATTTTCTGTAATTGTTTGACAATGCTGAGATGCTGCAACTGACACTTTTCAGTCTTTTTTTTTATTTCACGGACACAACTTTAACCTCCTCCGCTGTTCTATATAAACCTTCTGCCTTCCTTTCCTTTCCAAAAAAAAATTGTTCTTGGACTGAAACTTACCATTGGCGAGAGCCTTTACCGTAGCTCTTGGGATGAGAATTCCAAACGTTAGCGTGAGCCATAATGATATATTATTTTCAAAGGAAGAGAAACAGAAAAGAAAGGAAATCCTTCTAGGCACCAATAATAATTATTACTATTGCCCGGACCAGGTGGTGAGGAAAAATTTTTTTTGTTTGCAATGAACCTTTCGTGGCTAAGCCACTTTTGTTGACCGGGAACGGTGAAGAACCTTCTGTGCCGAAACTCCCGATTTTTCTTACAACAGTGCAAAGAGCGGATCAAGAAAATCCAAAGCGGAAAGAGGGAGACTGCGCGGCACACGCGACACCCTGAAAACGGGCAGCTGAACATCGATCTTGGAACGGATAGCACACATTTACACACTCGTACACCTGACCATTAGTTAAAAAGTTTGATTAGGCATAATTAATTTATACGATAGCTCTATTAGATGATATCATATCAGGAATTACACTTTATCTGAAGGACTTTCCCATAAGCTTTCCCGTTTTCACGCTGGAGAATATTTCCTTTTTTGGAAGAATTATATTGCAGCGTGCAGATTTTAAAACAGTAATCTACAAACTTCATCTTTTTTCATTTTATGGCTTTCTTTGGTTTTTCATTGTATTTTGATTCAAGATATGGTATACATATTGTCACCTGACGGTATCAAAAGAAAATATGCTTGCATAAAATGTATTAAAGTAAACAGCATAAAAAACAAATGGAGATTATGAGAATAAATCTTCGTCTGAAATCAGCATTGCCAACCTGAAACTCCTTTCCCCACATCTGTAGGGACACCGATCGTCAAAATGCACGCACAACGATAGAGAACTGTTTGAAATCAAGAAGAAAGGGAGGCCTATTACACAGTGTGCTAACTGTCGCTTACTACGGAAAACGCGGCAATTACATATCAAGTGTCAATGTCCTAAAGTAGAGTCTCTTGGTAACAATAATATTGGAAGCGATACAGGTGAAATAAGGAAAATCGATTATTGTCGCACCGTAGACTTAATTAAACCTTTCCGCTTTGTACATCACTTTCAGATAATGGCCACACAGCGAATGTTGACCATAGTCAAGATGACAATTCCAACTCTGATAATGTGGAGAAAGGTAGATAGTTTTCTTTTTATACCATGGAGCTAGTAGATGATTTTCGTTAAAGATTTATATAAAAATTTAGGTCATGATATTTCTAGCACAGTTTGCCCACAATGTAGCAGGCCAAGACTATACTGTCATTGCTCGACAAATCATAATGCGACGTATTTTTGGCAGGAAGATATTGCATCCTCATCCTCATCAAATAGTTCTGAACGCTCAATCACTCCACCACCCACTCACTTTAATATTCCAGTATCAACAACTTCATCTCCACTAACACCATTAACAAGTCAACTAATTCCTCACAACACATCCAAGTATAACCATCACGATACAGGAATCGTGTCTACTACAACGGCAACGACAGCGACAAGTGCTACTGCTGCCTTACCGTCCATCCATAGCATAGCTCGATTAGTATCTCCGTCTTCATCACTTACACCTACTACTAGTACTATGGGTTACAGCAGCAACAACAATGGTATACCAAACAATCGTTTGCAAGTACGTCACCTGATAATACCAATCCATGATCCTTCCGATGATATTGATAGTGATACACCTATATATAAATCAATGGAGGAGAGTCATGGAAATTTAGGCGAATTTGCAAACAATAGCTCTGAGGAGCTCATTCATCAAATTTACAACAATTTCAACTCCTCCAATTCATCAGCTTCCTCCCCGTTACTGACAGAAGAAGACGATAAACTGGTAGAATTGGCAAGAGACCCTTAGAACGATGCTGGCATTGTGACATATGATTATGATGTTATATGCACGAGACTTTATTACTATTCTTTCTAATATTTTCTCAACTTGCATTAATATCATCATTATCGTCATCTTCTTGTTCGATATAATCTAATTGCTGTGGTTCACCATAAGTATATACTTTAACATACCCATCTAAAGAGAAAAGGAATCAGTGCAATTGTTTAGCGTAATTCGTAATAAAATAATTTGAGTGCATTTCAAGGGCTCGCTATGAGCTAAACATTTACCATCTCCACAGGAGAATATAAGCGGCTTGTAAGGATGAAATATAACATCACGTACTTCAATATCTTCATGTTCTTTGATAATAGCTGTCACTTGACCAGTTGCCATGTTAAAGACAAAAATCTGGCCATAAATAGTAGGTGCCAATATATATCGTCCATTAGAAGTGATCTTAACAAGCCACGAGTTTGAGTGATACCTTTAACAAAATAATTTCAGTTAGGATAACTGTAGCTTTCACTCATCTTTTTCAGCAACTATTTTACTCTTCGTCTGTGTATCTTCGGACTGTTTCTAACTCAAATTTGCCGTCCTTTTCCGTCGGATAAATCAGCTTGTGTAGTGTACAGGTGTTTGGTTTGGATGCTACATAATAGCACAAGTATGAATAAGAACCAATACTAGGAAATTATTTTATGCTCAAATGGATGCTTACAGACGCCTTCACTAACATCACACATCTCTGCACCACGACTAATAAACCAGGCTATTTGCCTGTTGTGTCCTGTGCCTTCATCCTTATCTATCACTATTTTCGCTTCTTGTTCCTTTTCATGGCCATCACCTTCCTCATCATTCACTGTTAGATCTTTTACTTGCTTTTCCATGTCTGATATAGATGGTGGTGCATCGAGCCAGTTGACAAATTTTCCACAATCACAATAAGATGAATATAGGTCCTCGAATGTTTGTAATAGCTAAGATAACGGCATAAATGTTAATAAGCAAGTAAGATATGGAATGCTTCGAAGAAAATAACTCACTGTAGCTTGTTCAAAATCGTAAAGACGAAGATGCTCATCACATGCAGCAATAAAATATTTGTTTCCTGTGTTCGGCACAAAACTAACAGTAAACGCCATGCATGTAAGGCCGTCATCCATGCGCGTGGATTCCAGTAATTTTCTAAGTCACAAAGAAAAAATCTATGAGTTTTTGCGAATATTTTATCTGCTCCAATATTCAACATTACGTCCAAGTAGAATCCATATGCCATTTAATGATATATCCATCCTGACTAGTAGAAATGAGATAGTTCTCGCCCAAAAACTGGATGGCCTTAATACATAAGATCTCTTCTGCGTGTCCCTCTAGTAAAGTTGTTCTCTTGCCCGTGACAACATCAAAAATCTTGAGAGGGCATGGCAGAATATGACTATCGTTATCTTCCGCAGACCATCTATATCGATCCTTCAATTTACCACCTGCTACAATCAGCCCCTCATTCTCTAATATTTGGCCACAATAGAATTCGTCAATCTGTTTTTCATCTTTATCTCGAATATGACGTAGAAGTTTGAAAGATTCATCGCCGTCTGCAGCAGCATCCGTAGCAGCGACGTCCCAGACTTTGATGGAACCAATATTAGAAAATGTCGCAAGAAGTGTACCGTCACCGGACAACGTCATGCCGGTGATGGCTCCTTGATCACTGATGGCATATGGTAATGCAACGACTGGGTTGTCTTCGCTGATATTGTCAATCATATCGTAACCTGAATCTGCATGAAATTTCCAATAGTCGTCTGGATATTCCGAAGCGTACTTTTTTACCTTTTCAGGGTCATATCCTTCTGGTTTCTTTTTAACAAACTGGACGCAGAAAAAAGCATTCAAAAATAAGTTTATTCTACTCGTACAGAAAAAAGTGGAGTTATCGTACCTTTCTCAAAATATCGGCTCCTGTATTTCTCGTTGAAGATGATGATATGGACTTTTTCTTTGTAAGGATTTTCTTACGTTTCGTAGGTCCTTTACGTAACTGAGGCAACTGTTCTACATGATCCAACAAATCGTCTGTATCAACGTCATCAATATCGTTCTCTTTCTCGTCAAAGTCTGTATAACTGATCTTTTTGCGCTGTTGTCCTTTCTCTTGCTTCTCCTGATGTAATTCTCCGTCCACTTCCATATCCTCCAGTTTGACAGCCATTTCCTCCTCTTTGGCTTCATCATCCAATTTCACTGCAGTTTCTTGACTATCGCTCCCTTTATTCGATTTGTTTTGTCGACCTGTCGACTTCTTTTTGGCTTTACTATTTGTATCGTCCTCGTCGTCAGAAATGAACTGTTTCTTCTTTCTTAACTTTCTTGTCTCCTTTGTTAACAAAGTGTCATCATCCACTGGCGCGACTGCTGAACTTGGTGCTACAGCAGAGTCTTTATCATTTCCTTTTCCATTCGATATAGATCTCGACTGCGTATCATCTATCTCCGCGTCTACAGCACCTGTTGCCTGGCTATCTTGATCCATTGTTGGTTGAGTATCATCAAATGTATCATACGTACTGCTTTTTGGTGAAACAATCTCAATATCTATATCACTGTTGGGTTCTGAAGACATTATATCAAGGAATAAGCGTTGGTGAATATGAAATAAAAAAGGGGAAAAGCATTCAAAAAATAAAAGTCCACGAAAATTAAGAATTTTTTTTTAAAAAAAAAGAAACTGAGAAAGAAACTTTTTCGTGTTTTTCTGGGCAGCTTTTTTATTTCACTTTATTCTATCGCGGGGTATATATCATTTCTTCGATGAGCCATAACTGGCATTTCCAATCGGATCTTGTTCAAGTAATCTACGTCAATATTGCCTACTGCAAGAGTTGGTTCATGGTGATTGTCAGGGCAACGGGCTATCACGGTTCCCCATGGATCAACAATCTGCTAAAATGATTAGAAGGATATCCAAAAGCCCTACATAAGAAGAAGATGAAATGATGCTTACCATAGCATTTCCGTAACTGGATCTCTTCTCGTTATGAGCTCCAATTTGTGCTGATGCAATAACATATGTTTGAGTTTCGATAGCTCTGGCACGTAATAATGTTTCTATATGAAAAACTGTCTTCGTAAACCCGAAGCTTTCATTCGAAAGATTGATAATGTATAAATTACGCAAACACTTACCCCAGTGTGCCATACCCGTTTTGATTGTAAAGGCACTTGGATAAGCCAATAACTCGGCTCCTCTTTTGCGCAATGCTATGGATGATTCAGCAAATCTCATATCGTAACATGTCTGTAAACCAAGCATGCCAGCAGGAGTGTGTATGGGATCTATTAACTTATCCCCGGCTAGTGTCGTATCACTTTCCATTAATCTTAATCCAACCAAATCAACGTTGAATAAGTGAACTTTTCGATATCTGGCCAGCAGTTCACCTTCCTCATTTATCACAATATGTGTATTGAAAATCTTTTGCTTTATAACTTCAAGACGGTTGTCATTCGTTGTTCCAGCATCAGCACTTTCATGAATGCCAACTGAAATCCACATACAATTTTCTTTTGCGCTCGCTTTCAATGCAGACACGAATTCAGAATTGTCAATCGGCGTTGTTAATTGTAACGCTTCATCTCTGCTATGTGAAATGAAGTCTGCTGCTTCTGGCAGAAAAATCATCTTTGACATTGGACGGGGGAATACTAAGCTTCTCAAAGTTCAAAGTTTTTTATTACTGTATTTCACGAACGAAGCTTACTTTAGCTCCTAACGAAGAAGCCTGATGCACAAGTTTACAACATTGAGCCTTATTGAAGCTGATACTTGCTGTTGCGCAAATTTGCCCAACCGCAATAAGAACCATAGTCAAGTCGAGTGATAGACTTTAAAGAAGGGAAGCAATAGTTGGAAATAGATATATTACTGTCATCAGCTCTCTGTGTAACAAAACCTCGGACTTGAATCATCGATGTCATATCATTTAGCTTGAATTTTTCGCTGCTTTATCAAGCGTATCGAGTCAAAAATGTCAAAACAACGAATCGTCTGTAAACTGTGTAAAAGTGAAATCATATATTACGGCATTGGGTTTCCAACCTTTAAAAATTCGTTTTTGGCCATGCTCACAATCTTTGTTGCTCTTTAAGCTTCAATTTGCCATTTCTCTATGTGAATCAAAATGCTATTCTGCAGCTGCGCTCATATTTTGCAATTTTCATCTAAGCTATGCCTTCAATGTCTTTTTTTCTTCGAATCATATCTAATATTACTGAATGAAATAATGCTTGTTTATTATATGCAGAGATGTAATGCGTGAATTGGCCACTCATAGGATGACGTCGCACTATAATATATATAGGAGGATGTTAACATGATGGCTCAGTTACGGTATATATAGATGAAGGTGAAGCCAACATTTATAATAGTTATGTGATTGTCTTTATTTGCTGTGCTTTTCCGTCGATGTTGCGAATTTTTTGACGACGCTTCAAGTACCAGATGCCTCCAGCAGCAATACTTAGTGCTGTCAACAAAGGGAATAGAATTGCAAGTCCAAGTCTCCAGGTTTGCAGCTTGTTATTGGTGGCAGTGGAAGGCGTATCCAAAGGATTGTCTTTATTATCGTTCTCGTTCCTCAGATAAAATGGACCATCAGAGTTATACATGACTTGGTACGCTAGAAGATTTTGATAGGGTGCGTTGTAATCCAAGGCTATTTCCGTTTGAGACCAATCGAGCAGTACATCGTTAAAGGTATCATCAGCAGCAGGTCCGCCCACCAATGCTAAAGGAAAGGATAGGAAAAAAGTTATGAGTCTAAGGATAGACAGAAGTTAATCTCGTTTTTCCTCCTCGCGTTTTTACCGCCGTGAATTGTTTTTGCATGGCTACGGTCTCCAGCCTTCATTGCCGCTTCTGCAAGCGATGTGAAGCCACTTGCAGGAGCAGAGTGAGGAAATCTTGGTGAATTGGGTCGCTCCCCAACAACATAATTTTGATGGATAGGATTCATTCCAAACACATAATCCAATTGAGATTGTGCCAAGTCTAGCTTGATTGTAATTTTGGAAAGTGTTACAGATTTGCGATCAATGTATATGAAAACACGTAAATAATGTTGCGTACCTTGATAGCTCTTTGCCTTTCTCAACAAATCGCTTCCGTCTTCGTGTCCCCTATCCGCTAAGGGATGTAGTACTTTAGCAGCATAATATAGAAGCAAATAGCTTGTACTCATAGCAACTGAATTGCTGTTTAAATTGCTAAAGAGACATGTATATTGTTATAAGTGTTATTTTCAAGGAACCAGTTATAAAGACATATTTCCCATCAAAGTACTCTCCACAAAATGGTGCTGTTTGTTATACCTATAACCATCCCAGAATAATAGCCCGCCTCTTGTCTTGTTGGCTGTTGTGCCATCAACGATGCTATCCAAATATTTCTCGGCGCCCTCTCTGGCCTGAATAGCCTGACTGCGATCTTGGTGATCGAGCATCGTTTCAGCCAGCAGAACATAAAAGGCGCCCCACTATAAAAAAAATACAGTTTTAAGTCATCATCAACTGACAGTAGAGTTAAATCAAAAGAGTGGGGCTATCCATTCTATAAGGATACCTTGTTATCCCAATCTAAGGGTTCCGTATGGTTATCGAGGCCTTCAACTTCTGAAAACATTTGAAAGAGGTGCTCTAAATAGGTGGAATTCCCTGTTGCTCTGTACATTGATAGACTAGCCAGCAATAACTCATCAAAGTAATCTGAATGGTAAAACAATGACCAAAAATAGAATAACGCTTCTTGTCAGTCATTGTTCTATTCTTACTCAATGGATCACCAGTGTTATAGTGTGTTTTAAAATCACCTGAACTGGAGTAAACATGAGTTGAAGTAAAAATAGACGTTTGATACAATTTGTACGGCCGAATATTTCGTGCTGCATTGTATAGTTCAGTAGCATGTGTCATTAATGTATTTGCATAGTTTGTGTCCGTATTATTCGTAGCATTGCTTCCTGTGACATTGGAAAGTTTGTTGAAAAGCATGGAAGCACTGGAAAAGGCGACAGCTAAAATGAGTGGAAAGGAGAATAATCGACAGCTTAAGAGTATTACGATGACTGAACGTTGATACTTTTACATGTATGAATGGTAGTTTTTGTGTAATTCGAGGTTACTATACCTGCCATCGCTGCAGCATCTGTGCCAAAGAATTGTTCATTAATATTGTAACACGGCCTTGGCTCTGGTATGTCCGTGTCAGGTCCTATTTGTCAAAGTATGAAAGTAAAATAAGTAAAAACAAGCATTTGAGTACAAGTCATGCGTTCGTCTTTGGCTTTGCAAGGTGGTTCTATGCATGGCATAGGTAGTGTCATCGTACCAAATGAGTTATTATCAACATCGATATCTCCAACCTATTCCTCCCAAATAAAAAAGTTTGGTCACATATTTCTTTGTTATTAACATCTATATTCTGCAAAGCTTAATTTACTTGTACATATAAAGTGGTTGGCGTAGGATGCGCTTTTATCAACCAATCTGTGGCCTGGTGGTAGCACATGATATTTTTGTCAGCCCTCTATTCAACTGTGTCTCTGTATAAACAAATGACATACCCATTTTATTTGTTGCTGGAGGAATTTTGTTTGATTAGCTAGTTGAAAACCTTGAATAAAATCGGTTCCTGTAAATTGCAGACACAATTGTTTTAGTGAATACAGTCGCAGATCAAATCCCCATTATCGTGTTGTCACCATCTTTTTCATATAAAAAACTGAGCGCATTACCTCCCCAGCTAAGCATGAATACCGTGTATGACAGAGGGAACGTGAACTACAGATGTCTCAGCCACTGAATATCATGTACAGGCTTTCTGTATTGGATGTGATGGTATGATTTACCTTTAGATAATCACCGGCGTCATAGTATCCCTAGGAATTTATCAAAAAACCCAAAAAAGAAACAAAGAAGGAAAAAAGTCAAATAAATGAGTGAGTATATTCTTTCGAATTATGCTCACTCGATTTTTCATGCTTACGCCTGTTAAGTCAATGTTACAACTCTGACCATCCTTTAGGGCTGAATCATGTCGCCTAAAAGTTTATTAAAGATGAGACACTTGGTAAGTTGATAGCTGTATATTTGTTCAAAGAAATTTGATTCTGTTACCATGGCACGCGGTTATCTAATGGGAGTTTACCCGACCGTTGTGCTTCGTAGAATAAGATGGAATGATCAAGTAGCCTAACATACTCTGCGTTAGGAGCTTGAACTGTAGAAAGCGAGTATGCTGTGGCATTCTTAACGATTGCTGCAGATACAGCTGACAGTATCATGCCAATGGATAGAATTGGGTATATGAACAAAGAGAAAATGTGCCAGCGTGAAATTTGCAGTTTCATTTTGCGCTATTGAAAATACAGTACAAGGATTTTGTGAAAGAGTGGAAAAACATTAAAAACGAAGAAATGGATGGTTTTATTGATAAAAAATATGGATAATAGGGAATGAACGAAATGAATGTACATTAAGCATAGAATGTTTTTTTCTATTAATGGGTGTCAAATCTTATCGGGAAACAATTCTAATGTTGTGTTTGCATAACGATGTTTGCAGAGACGTGGCTTTGCGCTTCAAACGTTAAAGTTTATAAACGTACATAAATATCGTAAGGTAAGTATTATAAGAGAATGTTGAATAAGATCATTTCTGGCCGGACTATTCATGTCGAGTCAAACCGCATTTAAGCATTGTATCCTCCCACAAAAGATCTGTTCTATCCCATAAATTGTTAATGGTAACTGATGGGATGTGATAATTGTGTTTGTTCGCCCAGTAAGCACCGCTTTCAACGTTATCTCGTGTTAAACAGAGATACAAAGGCGTTTCAGCACCTTCCTTTGGTGAAAGCATAATGAAATCAAAGATCTTGGACAAAAGCGGTAGTGTAAAAATGGTAGTATGCTGGAATAGTTTTGTTCGCACTGTGCCTGGATGGTATACTATGAAGGTTTTCGAAAATATTCTAAAATGAGTGGAATAGTGACAGGAAAAAAGGTCTGCCAATCCCTATTTACCAAATACTTTAATAGGCGTCGTACGAGACATATGCTTTGCAAGCTGGGCGATGCAAGCTTTACTGTATGCGTAGTGATCAAGGCCATTGAGTCCGTACTTTCTGATCGGCATGTTCGTATCTAAATTGTTGATCGCGTAGATGGTTGAGCTTGATGCAAATAATATGCGGCCCTCCATTGTGTCCATTGAGGGCAGTAACAATTTTGTCAAAAGGAATGGTGCCAGATAGTTCTGCATAAGTGGTCAATTAGCAACACATGCTTTATCAATAATTTATCTGACAGTTAGACTTACAATTTGGCACTGTGATTCGTAACCATCAATAGTTGTTGAGAATGGAGTGTTCATTACACCAGCGTTATCTAATGACAAGTCCGTATGATAGATGAATATTGCGTCCGAAGCGAGTACTCAAACCCACTTACTTATAAGTAATCTAATGCGTTTGTCTTGCAAGTAAAGCTTCACCTTGTCGGCAAAGTTTCTCACAGATTGAAATGATGTGAAATCAACCTTTAAGATATGTAACTTGTCGGATTCAGTGGCCTTTTTGACAAAAGTCAAGGCATCGTGACATGCTTTTAGGGAACGGCTACCTAACAATAGGGTACTGTGTATCAGTTATCCATTCATAGACGAATGGCTTATACGTATTGTTGTGCAAACAATTTACCAACAATGACACGAAATCCGTTTTTCAACAATTCACTGCATATTTCGACACCAATACCTGAATCGGCTCCTACTATGACGGCTACTGGAAGGTTGACAAAGCTGCTTGCTGAATCACCTACAACAGCCGTATTGCCTGTCTTTGTTTTCTGATTGAATACTCTATCGGGCAAAATTCTTTTGCAGACGGTGATGTAGATTGTTTCAATAATGCCAACAAAGTAAACTCTACACAAAGTTGGCATCCAATTCCACTGACCGCAATGTACAGTGACAGCCTGTAGAATGCAATCTGGAAGTGGGATCCCCGCATCGACTATTCGTAGTTCGTCTATTGAGACGTTGAGGGCACATAAAATTTTATACAATAAGCATGATGCTACCAAGACGATGCTACAGCAAACAATAAAGAATAACATCTTTCATCGTTTCTTTCGTGGCATGAGATGAATTGTTGGACATGGACGGCAATAATCACCAGAGTCGCACCAAAAAACAAAAAAAAAAAAAGCAAAGTGAAACAAGAAAAAAGCCAGAAAACAAAAAAGAACTTTATAATGCACATGTTTTTTGAGATCTTGGTTCACTGATCGCGATACTGATCTCTCTGAAAAAGATGCTGTATTGCAGGACATATAGGTATATCATCTCAACATCGTGCTTGGTTTTATTCAGTTATATATTGCTACATTTCTTTCAATGTATTAAGCTTACTACGTTGAACATAAAAGAATATAGTAAGTCATCCCCACACTACCAATGTCATTATCAACATCGTTTAGCTTAATATGATAATGCACGCTTTATTTTCGAATGAGTTAACATTTTCAACACGGAACAGCTTGGGTTCTCGTAATTTTTGCACTACTCTGATAATGGGCCAATAAAATAGATGCCCTGGATTCTGCATTCTTGAGCTGAGTGATGGCATTGAAAACAGATTCTTTGAAGCAGATATGTACAGTTCTCTCCAGGTGAATAAAAACTTTCATGTCTGTTTATCAGTGATGTCTGTTTTCATTTTATGCATCATGTTCTCCTGTTTTTCGAGCTCCAAGGTCATTTAAGCGCAGTACTTACATAAAAAATTACCAGTACTGATAGGCATTCGTCTAATCATTTTCGTGCACTAGATATATTGTCTTATAAACTCAATAGGGGTCATGGAAGCGTGATGGTTTTATAGATAACATCAACGAATAACCATCGACGGTACCATTTTGCTAACAAACAATGAACAAGAGTAAGAAGGATCTGCTTCGTCCATCTTCCAAGATACATTGTAATCCATATCACTGTCTGTTTTATCAGTTGAGCTTGATAGCTAAAATACCGGTTTCGGACCCCTTAAGGGAATGAGCCCTGTTGTTGTCTTTTTTTTTTTTTTTTTGTGGAGTGAATCGGGAGGGTCCCAGCTGAACAAAAAAAGAAACTTTCATTGGTTTAGTAAAAGGCTTGGTTTCAACGTGACTGAAAATTCTCCGTAGCTTATTTTTAAGCTTTTTTCGTTCATCAGTGTTGGTCATCCGGGACGTTTCAACCTCCCCGAGTCAAAATTTTTCTCGATTTAATGGGACGGAGGAAAGAAAAGACCAAAGAGAGGGGGGGGACTCATGAATCTTCTTTGGTGAAAGACGTGGGCATATTTTTGGGTAGCTGTGGAAGACGCAGCGAGAAAATAATGAGGGAAGCTGCCGGAGTGGCTAGAATTCAGCAAAATTTTTTCTTTTTGCAGCTTTTTTAGAATTCCTTTTCTTTTTCTCCTTCTCTCTCTCTCTCTCTTTCTCTTTCTTTTTCGACGTTCATCCGCCGTTTTTCTTCTTGCTTGTCTATTCTCAATTCTTTTTTGGGTTTCGACATAAAAAAAACAAAAAAATATAATATCTTTTATATAAACATAAATTTTAAAAAAAATTTAAAAAATAGAAAAAATACATATAATGTCTTCTACCTCACCTGTCGTCACTCCTGCTGAAGCTGCCCCCGTCCAACAGCTCTCAGCTGAACAACAACAACAAATTGCTCAGGCTCAAGCCTCTGCTCCCCTTGGTAGTACTGCTGCTCCATCTCCTTCAGCTTCTCTTTATGTTGGTGAGCTTGATCCCTCTGTCACTGAGGCCATGCTCTTTGAAATGTTCAACATGATCGGTCCTGTTGCCTCCATCCGTGTTTGCCGTGATGCTGTCACCCGTCGCAGTTTGGGTTATGCTTATGTCAACTTCCACAACATTGTCGATGGTAAGA
The DNA here is from genome assembly GCF_025528875.1 of Mycotypha africana. NCBI lineage: Eukaryota > Fungi > Mucoromycota > Mucoromycetes > Mucorales > Mycotyphaceae > Mycotypha > Mycotypha africana. Next base: position 265,138 of record NW_026515739.1, on the reverse strand, counting down.
CCTTTTTTTGAGTCAAATGCCCTTCGTAGCATACACTGTTCATAGAGTTCCTTTTTTTACTAACTTTTTTTTTTTTCTTAAAAAAAATTTCATTCTCAACTCAATCTCGTTTTAATTTCTCAACAAATTAATTTTTTTCAATCATGGATGCTCGACAGGTGAACGTGCTTTGGAAAGCCTCAACTACACTTTGATCAAGGGTAAGCCTTGCCGTATTATGTGGTCTCAACGTGATCCTTCTCTCCGTAAGACCGGTTCCGGTAATGTTTTCATCAAGAACCTTGATCCTTCCATCGATAACAAGGCTCTTCATGATACTTTCTCTGCTTTCGGTAACATCTTGTCCTGTAAGATTGCTTTGGACGACAACGGCAATTCTAAGGGTTACGGTTTCGTTCACTACGAAACTGAAGAAGCTGCCGAAAACGCTATCAAGCATGTCAATGGTATGCTCTTGAATGACAAGAAAGTGTAAGTAGTATTGGGATGATACTCTTTTTTTTTTTGCCATAGAACGAGTCAATTTTTTTTTTTTCTTAGTTTGGATGCGGATTTAAAGTAGAGGATAAAAAAAAAGCGGTTTTTTCATTTTGGAAAAAGAGAGGGGATTATCAGGAATGCAGTACACGATAGTTGATATAGGAGGAATGAATTGGCGGGGGGGGGAAATGCGCAATTTTGTCAAAAGAGAGAAGAGCGAGAGAAGAACGATGATTGATATCATTCAGATAGAACTAATCATCCTTTTTGACATTGCCCATATGATGATGTAAAAATAGTTATGTTGGTCACCACATTCCCAAGAAGGAACGTCAAGCCAAGATTGAACAATACAGAGCCAAGTTCACCAATGTTTATGTTAAGAATTTGGATGAATCTGTTGATGATGAAAAGTTGAAGGAAATGTTCAGTAAATACGGCCCCATTACCTCTGCCGTCATTCAAAAGGACGAAGAAGGCAAGTCCAAGGGCTTTGGTTTTGTCAATTTCGAAAACCACGAAGAAGCTCAAAAGGCTGTCGATGAGTTGAATGAAACTGAACAAAACGGTAAGACTCTCTATGTTGCTCGTGCTCAAAAGAAGTCCGAACGTGAAGAAGAACTTCGTAAGCAATACGAACAAGCTAAGCTTGAAAAGCTTGCCAAGTATCAAGGTGTCAACTTGTACATCAAGAACTTGGATGATGATATTGATGATGAAAAGCTTCGTCAAGAATTCTCCGTTTACGGTGTCATCACTTCTGCCAAGGTGATGTGTGACGATAAGGGTCATTCCAAGGGCTTCGGTTTCGTCTGCTTCTCTTCTCCTGATGAAGCTACCAAGGCTGTGACTGAAATGAACGGTCGTATGATCGGTTCTAAGCCTATCTACGTCGCTCTTGCCCAACGTAAGGAAGTGAGACGCTCTCAATTGGAAGCTCAAATGGCTCAACTCAACCAAATGCGTATGCAACAAGGTATGCCCATGTCGGGTGCTCCTGGCTACATGCCCAGTGCTCCTATGTTCTACGCTCCTCCTGGTGGTTTCATGCCCCAAGGTCAACGTCCTGTTTTCCCTCCCAACGGCATGATGCCTCGTCCTCGTTGGGCTCCTCAACAAGGTCAGCCCATGCCTGGATTCCCTCCTCAAGGTTTCCCTCCTAACGGCAACATGCGTCCTCCTCGTCAACCTCGTGCTCCTCGCGGCGGTGCTGCTGGCCAGCGCAAGTACGCTAACCAAGCTCGTCAACAACAACCTCAAGCCGCTCAAGGCCAAGGTCAAGAAGCTGCTGCCGCTGCTCCTGCTGTCGAGGGTAACGCTCCCTTGACTGCTGCTGCTTTAGCCGCTGCTCCTCCTGAGGCCCAAAAGCAAATGCTCGGTGAACGTCTCTACCCCTTGATCACCGCTCAACAACCCGAATATGCTGGTAAGATCACCGGTATGCTCTTGGAAATGGACAACAGCGAATTGTTGAACCTTCTTGAAGATAACAAGGCTTTAGACAGCAAGATCAATGAAGCTATGGAAGTTCTTAAGGCTCATTTGTCGGAAGCTAAGGAAGAAGGAGCTGAAGAAGAAGCTACTGCTTAAATTGATCCATAATATCTGTTTCATCTTTTTCCGCTTTTTTCTTTCTTAACTTTCAGAAAAAAAGAAAAGAACACCTTTTTTTTTTTTTGTCATAATTAGCAAACTTTTTCACTTAATAAAATATTTCGTCGAAACCTTGAAAAAGTAAAAAAAAAAAAAAAAAAAAAAAATTGCTCTTTTCGATTTTTAAAAGGTAATGTTTAGTTGCCAAAGATTATCTCTTGTTTCTGTTTGTAAACGATTTTATGCAACGAAACCGTGGAGTTATAAAGAAGCTTTAGCATGGCAGCAAGCTTTCGATCAACACAAAATTCCGCAGGATCACATCTCCATTCAATTCAGTAGGAGTAGTGGACCAGGGGGTCAGAATGTCAACAAAGGCAAGCTCTCTTTGTTTGTTGTTTCGTTTTTTAAGTGTGTATGTTGCAGAGCACCTAACTGTTGTCTTAGTGAATACAAAGGTCGATTTACGACTGTCATTGTCAAAAGCCAAATGGATTCCCGAATATGCAATAGAAAATATAAAAAAGTCAACTCAACTACGGAAGAATAAACTGAACGAACTCATCGTGACATCGGACAAGAGTCGATCGCAAGCGAAAAATATACAAGATTGTTATGATAAACTTGTAGCTATTATTAAAGATGCAGTTGCAGTAACAAAAGAGCCGGATGAAGCCACTTTATTAAGAGTAAAAAAGCTGTAAGTATGCCCTTTTCAAATGACTGTAAAGCTGCACTGGTTCGCATCTAACGATTGTTTCATTCTTCTTTATCAGGCGTGAAATAGAAGATCAAAATCGTAAAGACTTAAAGAAGAGGCATTCGAAAAAGAAACAAGATCGACGATGGAAAGGCAACGATGTTTAACCCTTGTTGACCCATTTTATGAACTTTGACTAAATATACCCATCGTGAGTTTGAATTATGTCAATGAATTTGGGCACAAATTAAATGAGGCTGCGTGCGCCAGATGAAAAACTTACTCTAAGACTAGTCAATCCAAGCATATCTGAACTTTTTCTTTTATCATTGTTTGGATTGAAATTGTATACAGGAACGGTTGAAGATGTAACAGAAGGCCCTCTCCCAGTCATTGATGATGTTGGAGTGCAATGGGAGGGTAGATCATCTCTCCCATCGGCCATGTTCGCACGACTATTAGGCCTCAAGTGCCATAGAGGCGACTGCAACTGTCTGTCTGAACTAGGATCTTCCGGAAGATCCTTTTCATGAGGTTTTATATACACCGTAGTATACGGTTTGCTCTTAATAGATGTTGTTGAGATGTCTTCTGATTCTTTAGAGTGTATGGAGCAATGTACAATAAGTGAAGAAGGAGCAAGTGAGCTTTTATCACCGTTGGAGTCGGAACTCATATTGCTGTAGGGGAAGAAGCTTTTGATATTATCAGCAGCAGTATTGTTTCTGGTATTGTTATTACTACTATGATTGATCCACCATTTCCAATAATTCTTCTTGTGAGTCTTTTGCTGTTGTTGTGGTGCTGCGGTTGTATTCATTGTGAAATAATCGTCTTTGAACAGAAAAAAAAAGGGTCGGGGGGAGGGAGGGAACAAGCAAACAGGAAAGAAAAAGGAAACAAAAGAATCGTAACAGAAAGTTAATCTCTTTTATAGATAACGAAAGACCTTACTTGAAGTATAATGCACGACAGAAAGAGATAGAATGAAAACTAACTTGAGAAAGATAATGAAATGATTATAATAATAATGCAGCCCAACCAGCCATCATTGTCAAACCGCCCAAAGGAGTAACGGGGCCTAAGGCTCTGAAGCTCTCGCGCTTAAGAGTTAGTAAATAAATAGAACCGCTAAACATGATAGTACCAGTGAGGATTAATGGACCAACGGCAGGATGGATTCGGCGAACACTAGGTGGGATTGAAGCGAGGGCGATAAGTGCAACACTGTGCATGAGTTGATAATGAGCAGCCATGCCCCAATTCTATACAGAAAAGTCCCATTATCGATTGAATTATCTAATCTGCTTTTTTTTTTTTATCGTTTAATTCATTCGTACCTTGAGTTTAACTTGATCATCGCCCACGACTTTAACCAAGCCGTGTGCACCATATGCACCTAAGGCAATGGCACTACAGCCTTTTTTTTTACGCAACCATTAAGAGTGTGTTAGCTTGCAGTGGACACCACGATCAAGGTGAACGCACGTGATGCATAGGTCTTTACCTAAAATACTACCGGCTTTCCATAAAAAAGGTGAAGTCATTTTCAAGTCTGTTAAACCAAAGTGAAAGAATTACAATAAGAAGGGGAAAAAAAAAAAAAAAAAAAAAAAAAAAAAGCGAAATTAATGCACGCGAAATTCATGGCAAAGTCGAACAGGGTTTTATTGTCCCGCAAAAAGGTCAGGGTTTCTTTTTTTGCCTATTTTCCATAAATGGTCAACGATCCCTAAGTCTGCGTTCATTGATTTTGCCCGTAGCCAAAAATATCACAATATCTGGTCTAAGTTGGTTTTGTTGTTGGCTGACGTTAATAAATATTACTAGCTTACTTGTTCATACTAGTAATTGATTATAGCAGGATAGATGTTTCTAAATATGTTCATTGATACACAATGCTGGATAGCACGACCATAAGGTCACTTCAAAAGATTACGTTCGCTCTGTCTCTCTTTTCTCATCCATTGTTGCAAAGGCTTTGTTATCACGCTTCCTCGATCTTTCCTCAAGTCGATGACTTGTCATGCATGGTTATTGTGCCATGACAATAAAGGAATTTTGTAAAGTCGGAGCGAATTTTCCAATTGCTCAACAGCTCCAACTAACCAATCTGTATCACACTATCCAACCATTTACTTACTCTGATTCTTTGATACAGAGGATAAATATACAATTGACGGTGTTCTAATTACTTTGTCTAAGCTGCTGGTACAATAGTATTTCGAGCATTCTTTTGAACAGGAATGTAAGCATACGTAGGTCAAAGATAATTCAAAAGATATCAAAAGTTGGCTTATCAAAGGAATAGTTCTCTACTATTCCGATCAAAATGGAACGTTGCCTGCTGAGGGCAAGAGGAACTAATATATTGTGCAATTGGAGATATAATTCATCATGTAGCAATTTTATTTGGGCATGAACAAGGGTTTTGAATCGTAAAGCAAACAAGATTTTTCCTTCTGAGAGAGTTTACAACTCGAAACCCTAAAAAAGATACTTTATACTTGTACTTTGAAGTAAAATCATTTGTTATACCAAGATCGATACAAGCAGGCATAATTGTGTTCCGAATAGAGTTATTTTTACTTCCGTACGAAGCACTTTCGAATTTTTTAGTGGACAATTTGAGTTTTATTAGAAGACGTTTCTAGGTAAAACAGGACAAGCATGGAAATACTGTACGATATTTAACACTTTAATTGGATAGCGTCACCACGCCTAAAGTACTACGAGAAGTATTGAAACTTTCAGCGCGACACAGATCTTATTAGTAATAGACACAGGGTTGTGGTTTACGAGACGTTATTTATGGATCAGATAAATTGATCCACGTGTTCTGCCGGCACGTAGATAACGGTTGTTATCAATTGTAATAAAAATATATGTTGTCAAACTTGAAGCATTTACAGAAAATAAGATTGACGTCTTTCCTTTGATTTCCATCTTCTTATTCTTATTCTTCTTTCATACTTTCTTTCCTCATCCTATAAGCTATTACTTACCATAAAATCTTGCAAAAAATCAAATCGGTGGCAGAAGCCCATAAGAATAAAGTCAAAGATAAGTCCTTCCGTAAGTAACACATGATCGCGCTGCCACAAATAGGTTATAGTGGTAATCCTCAAAACATGTTTCGTATGACTATGTTGAGTGCAACGATTGCAAAATACGCGGACATTTCAACAAGGCATACCATGAATGCAAGTTTTACAAAGCAGTATCTGCGCGTGATGGTAAGTATCATGCTCTCACTGCAAGACAAGTTTATATTTGCTTAACGAAAATTTAGTTGGAAGTAGCGGCAAGAAACGTAAGCAATCAGCTACAATCAAGGAAGAAAAGAAGCAAGCAAAGAGAAAGAAGAAGCAAACAACTGGAGATATCAAGTGCATCAGTTGTGATATAAAGGGTCATTCTACTTCTCGTTCCCTCGAATGGAAAAGTTGCCAAGGGTTATACAGCCCAATTCGAACAATTCTGTAAAGTCTTCGACTTCGAAAAGTTAGGCTTCAGAAGGTAAAGTAGATAACACTCTGCTAAAAGATTCTGTTCTCAAGATTATTCTTTCACTTTTATCGTAGTATTGTTGAGCTTAAAGACAAACACAAGTGTGCTCTTTCGCAATCTGATTCGATTTGATGGCTTCACTGTAGACTTTTTATTTAGTCGTAAGAAGAAACCAAAACAAGACGCCATCATTGATCATCATGACTTGACGTTGGAAAACTTCTCATATGAAGAGATCACAGCAAACTACAGACCCGCATTTGTTGATCCTGGTCGAAAGACCGTATTTACAGCAGCGATCGGGTTAGAAACAGAAAGACATGAGATACGACGCTGCTCAACAAAAGAATATTACCACATGACGGGTAGTACTCGTATCAATACAGAATTAGAAAGGAAAAAAGCCAATTGTACGATAAAAGATATAGAAAGCAATATATCGAGTTGCAAAACAGGCTCGCCTGAACAGTATAAAAAATATACTACTTATATACTGCAACATTTAGGCACTCTGTTCTCATTCTACGGGTCTGATATGGGTGAAACAAGATTCCGTCTGTATCAAGGGCAGCAAGCGTGCTGCAGATACAATGTCGAACATGCTTGTTAATGGAGGTGTCAAATACGACAAAGAATTACGGAAAAAGAGAAGGGAAGAACAGATAAAATGGCCAAAGAAGAAGGGCAAACCTAAACTTAGTAAAACAAGAAAGAAAAAAAGAAACCGAAAGAGAAAGAGAAGCAGGAAGAAGAAGAGAAAGAGGAAGATAACCACGTTCAGTAAGTCTTGTAGCGATCAACTGTCAACTGAATTTGTGTATACTCACTCTAGTATCTTTCTTCTAGAAGACGATGGACCCTTGAGAAATTCAGGTTGAGTGATAGCAAAAAAGTTCCTCTGATTGTATTTGGTGACGGCATGTTCAACAAATCCGCCGTTCATTTAAAGGGCCTTAGAACTGGTGTCGTTGGTGTTCTTTGGCGTGCATTGGAGCGAAGAGAGGCCGCCGGCGATTTACTAGTGATAACCATTGATGAATATCTTAGCTGTCGAACATGCAATAATTGCCGCTCCAACACCGTTGAAGCGCTGAAGACTGTTCCAGGCCAAAGTATCCTTGTCTGCAAAACCTGTTCAATACTTAGGAACCGGGACGTCAACGCTGCAAAAAACATGTTGGCAATTAGCGTGTCGAAATGAAAGTCAACGGGAAGACCTATTGAGTTTTGTAGAAAACCAAGGAAGTCACCCGCATCAACCGCTTCCAATCGTCAGAACGAAACTGGGTCGATTTTTACAGGTAGACCTAAGTTTAGAAAAATGTAGTGGCGGCTCGTAAATTTGCTGCAGAATTCTAAACACCAATCTTACTTCGTCTGCAGTGATATTTTGACCCGTCTCCACCACGAGTAAAAACACTGAAGAGCAGTGAGGGGCCTAGCCCCCCGGTGGAGGTAGTTAGCACCTTGGCTTTCCAAACCAACGATTGTTGGACGCCGCTGATATTTTTCAGCTTTGATCCCTTTCTCTCTGCTTCCTAGGGTTTTTTAATGCCGCTATCAAGGTGGTTCTCCCTCGGTGTTGGTGTTTAAACAAATGATGAATAATTGTGGTGCCCGCCCAAAGTCTTAGCCTACCAATTATAATGATTAGTTTAGCCCCTTCCCCCTCCCCCCATTTAGATAGTATGCTTTTTCGCCCACCATGTCACCCTGACCGACACTATGCATCACTCTATTCTCAAAAAATCGAGCTGCCCCGGGCAATTTAGATAAGCTTTAATATCTCGTGTCCATTGGGCTTAAAAATGTCAGTAATAAAAATCCTTGTTTCAACGTAGAGCAGTGACCATCAGTCTGTGATCCCATATCTTATGTCCTCAACCGTCTTCCTACACTTCCGATCAAAAACCCATCCCAAATACAAAACTGGCCAGTACTTTGTCACATTTTGTTTGAACTCGACTACTTACACCACTCTCGAGAGCCTCCTACAACTCGTCGGTTAGGGCATCTATTGCTCGACTGGTTACCCTCTTCGCCTTCCCCAACCCTTTAGTATCTCGTGCCCATTTGGGCTTAAAAAAATTAGCATTTTGTAATGAAATCTTTGTTTAAACGTAGAGCAGGAAACCGCAGGTTTGAAAGACCGATTATCAATTTGCTGTAAAGCTTGGACAGCAGCTTAATTTTTCCACAACTCCTATTACACTTTGACAGATTCATTTGCAATGGCACACGATCATCACGATCATTCTAACTGCAACCACGATCACAGTGTTGATAAGCTATCTGCGGCCACTAGTCAGCTGACATCTCAACAGCGGGCTGTAGACAAACTAGCAAAGGTAAAGTAGAGATCTCTCGATGGAATGGTAAGCTAAGGCGGCCGATAACGAACTTATACACATATTTGAAAATATGTCAGGCTCTAGTAGAGATGCAAGAGTTAGCAAATTTGCATAAAAAGTCAATCCAGTAAGTAAAACATACTATAGTATTTGCTCAGAGCAGCAGCCTGAATAACAAATTTGTGCTTTGTATAGAGATAAACCTACCTCCAATGAACCTGTGAACAAAGCTGATGTGGAATTACTGGTATGAAAAAATCCTTACAGTGAAAATGAAAGGCAAGATATCCTATTTACATTAAACGCGTCTCGTTTATGATAGATGAAGGAATTTTGTTTAACAAAAGCTGAAGCAGAAAAGGCTTTAAGAGCTAACAAATCTGATTTGGTTGCTACCATAACCGAATTAATCAAAGCTTAGATGAAGAGTGCCTCAAACAAAGTAATTAGAATATAATATGGTACAGCTAAACAATTCATATACAACATACCAACCCCATATTGAAGTTAAATTAATAAAAAATATCGGGCGGGTCTCTTCAAATTATCATTTGGAGTATTTCTTTTCGACAATGTGAAAATTTTCTGATCCTGCAACGATGTCCCGTTATGATCTCTTTTTTTTTTCTTTTTTTTTGTTGATATTATGGAAGGAAAGCAGAAGAGAAAGAGAAACTGTTTTGGTGCAGCAACGTCACAAAGTAGTACTATTTTTAGGAAGAAAAAGTCTCGCTCAAACCTCTTCATCTCTACGATAGTTTACTCGTGACGAAGATGGTTAAAAATATCACTACAAACGAAGTAATGATATTAAGAAATTTACGAGCCGCCACTACAATTTCTAGACCTGGATCTACCTGTGAAATCAAACCAGTTTCGTGCTGGCGATTAGAGGGAGTGTACAGAAAACTCAATAGACCATCCCAGCGGCTAACTATGAGGGACCTTTCAGATCGCATGAAAGCAACAACCAACGTCAGGAACAATAATTATCCCGGGGTACTCCTAAACGCTCGAAAATTCGCATCTGATTTCAAAAAAATATGTAAGCAACATGATAACATCCGATGAATTCAGGGAAGAAAAGTAGTTTTTTTTTGTCAAAGCCTTTGGGTTAGATGAGTAATTATCCACCTAAGGGGAAGACTTACTCTTTTACGGAAATTTCTGACTCACTGAGTATTACCAGACCATAATACATGTGCCATCTATATATCTCGATACCCATTTCGTAGACAGCAGACAGTATAACTCTTCATAAATAGCAGTAATTTTAGTTTTCTTTTCTTTTTCTGTAGTTTGTTTTTGGAACAGAAATAAAGACGATGGTTTGATTTCATTGAGCTTTCGTGTTTACTTTCTCTTGTGCTATTCTTTATTTTTAATCCTATAGTTAAAATCAGCGAATACCACAGAAGGTATGCAATAGAGACATTTTCAAAAATTGCGTTAAACTTATTGTTAGGCTTTTAATAATGTATTTCCACTGCAATAAACTATATATTTATAGCTGCTCCTGCTTTAACGTAGCAAGAAGTATATACATCTTTGCCGTCCTTCACTGCTACAGCCATGGGCCCAATTTTTCCTCAATATCCTGCAACCTTGCAAGTTAACCCTGATCGCAATGGTCGCATATCTTTCACTGACAGCGTCATTGCGTACATTTTTGCAGCAAGAGCAGACCTTCAACCTAAACAATGATCCTGCCGAAACTGCAGCATTCAAAAATGCTCAGATTAAGGGCATTCTGTCTCACCTTTCAGCATATAGAAAAAATGTCTGCATGCTCATGATGAATAATTTGGTAGAGAAGAGCAAGGCCAATAATAACCATCCTTTCGGCATTTCGACGCCTTGGGAAAAGCTGCCGTCGAGCTATAAGCAATTCTATGTCAAGCAACTTGGAGAAATGGCTTCGCAGTCCAACATTCCTTTAGCAAGATGTGAAGACAGTAGGGCTGCGAAGGGACTCTTGCGGGTGTATTAGCAATCATCATTACAGCCTTTGTGGTTTGGTAAATTGACTACTTTATTATTTTTGTGTTCTATCATTCATATGATCTCTCAACTAATAGTATAACATTCTTTGTTTATCCTTACAACTAGTATCAGATTGCATATACAAAACCTCCATCCAAGCCCAAGTTGAAAAAGTAGACTATTGTTAAAAGGAATAAGTACATGATGCCCTGAGTTTTGCTTATCCCAGGACTCGAACCTGAATAAAAGTAAAATTAATTACTCTTATTTCAACCAGTTAAACTAGATAAGCGGGTATGGGAATCTTGGCCTGATGTCTCCTTATAATCCTCTTAACATTTAACAACTTGCTCGAAAAAAGAAAAAGAAAACTATGGAACGCGGAGAAGCTTGGACTATAAAAGTTGAAGTCCTAAGCTAGGTCATAAAAGGTACTCTGCAAAAGCAGGTGCTCGGTTTGCCCTTCCCGCCAAGCGCTTCTCGATCATGATTAAAGCTTCAGACAGACAAAACAACTCTTGATAAGCAAGTGGTAAATGAGGGGAAACAAAAAAGAGGAAGGTGTGAAGGGCCATGACAAACTATCTAACACCATTCTTCAGTGTTAGGATCCCAGAAGACGACAGATGACCGCTCAACGCCAACACTAGCGACAAAGGGGTTTACGAGGCCCAGTAAACTGCCCTATGGTATGCCGGTGTCAATCAGAACAAGATTAATGGGAACAAAGAACATAGTATGCAGTAGATGACGCAAAAGCCAAGGAGCAAGCGTTACAGAGGATATAAGTAAACGATGGCCGTTAATGTATGAAAAAAAAAAGAGAAAAAAAGAGACCTCCAAAGAGAAAACATGGGGACTTTTTATAGCAATACAAGCCTCCCTATTCGTATGTAAGTAGTCTCTTTCTGAATAGTACATATGCCTACAAATTATCGTGGGGTACTTTTTTAACTGATAGAATTCTGGCTGATATAGGCGTTAATTTGAAAACTGACTTGGCTAAATAAGATGTGACGTTATGTGAAGACTTATATACTGACCAAAGGTTGCTTGACGTGATGTTATACAGTTAGGTTCTTTTATTTTGCTTTTGACATAAAACCTTTCTAGTATAGCACCAACAAATTACTTCATATATGCTTCTTCAATGAAGATACCTTGATTATCATTCACATTTTATTCAATCAGTAGATATAAATATTGAACGTTACTTATTCTTCTACTTATTCGTTTATTCATTTGTTTTTACAATTCTATTGAACATCAGTATCTGCATAGTAGTTTTCCAGTAATCATCTCAGGAAAATATAAAATACCTCAAGTTAGTGGCAAAAGCTAAACAAATAATACTGTATGTGTTTAAGCATGTTTGTCCAAAGTTTTACGTGCTGATTATTTTGACAAATGTGCGCCAAACAATTGATGCATCACATTTTCTGAGACACCCATTTATAATAATCCCTGAAGAAGTTGCATGAGCGTTCAGTTGGTTAAAGATCCAGAATGATTGCCATTGTTGCTAGTATTGGCTAACAGAGGAATGGGATTATGGAAAAAAGTCAACGGAAAGATATCCACCCTATTTTCTGCAGATGCTTCGAGTTTAGCAACATATATTTTTAATACAAATGACAATAGCCGTTATGAGATCAGTTGAACGCGTAGATCAATTCATTTGGTCCATGAATAAAGTCTCGTCAATCGCAACCTTGTGCCTATTGCTAATTCAAGTACGCCTTATAGTGCCTTAGACGTAGTGTCACTATCAATTGACAAGTGTCCACTGACTTTCAAAATAATGCCTCCAATTAAACGCTCAGAGTTTATTCCTGGATGTTTAGTTGCCCGCAGTTCAGTCCTTTGTTTCTTGGTTATTGAACTTTGAATAATGGTGAAAACTACCATCATCGCTAGAATCTCAGATGGGCTTCCCTTGGCTGCCAGCATGGATGATGAGCAGGTAGACATATCAATAAAGATGTCTTAAGCGTCTAGAGTCATTTATTCACACGTCGTACCCTTATTATAATTTTTTCATGTTTAACCCTTTCAAAAAAAAAGATTGAGATGGAGTTAACTGACTACAAGAATCAGGCAAAAGCTATATTCAAGAGACTTAACATCAACTCTGAGCCGAGATGTTCCATAGAATCAGGCAAATATGTGTTTCAGTAAGTTTTCTCTGTCTGTTTTTAATGATACAACATGTAGGGTACGATTTGATTGTATTATATATCTGCTAACGCGACGGACTCCCTCATCGAATCTATAGCTATATAATTGAAGGAAGTGTTTGCTATCTTTGTATCTGTGACAAGTCATATCCTCGGAAGCTTGCTTTCAGTTATCTGGAAGAATTGGCCAAGGAATTTAATATGAGTTATGGTAACGAGGTTGAAAAACCTGGTTTGAGGCCTTATGCCTTTGTCAAATTTGGTAAGCTTAAATTCCAAACTATTGAATATTCTGATCACCGTTTCATTAACGAACACAATGTTGCTTTCAGATACATTTATGCAAAAGACAAAAAGAATTTATCAAGACACACGAACTCAAAGCAATTTAACAAAATTGAACGAGGATTTGCAAGATGTAACACGTATCATGACAAAAAATATGGAAGATTTATTATGGCGAGGAGACAGTCTTGACCGTATGAGTACTATTTCAGGCGAATTAAAGGATAGTGCAAAGTTATTTAAAGACAAAGCACGTCATTTAAACTTGCAAGCCTTATATCGTAAATACGGTCCACCTGTCATTATTGCTTCTGTCATATTATTCGTACTCATCATTCGCTATTACTGGTTCTAATCCTCTCCACTCAATTCAACCTGCGCTGAAAACAAGAAGAGCAAAAGAAACAGCTATACCTCTTATTACATCATTTCCTAATAATACTAATGGAATAAAAAAAAAAGTGCTTATTCAATCAAACACAGGATATCGCATATCGCGCCAGTATTTGCTAATTGTTTAAAATGGTGAAGGCATGAAGAACCGGATATGCCTGATCACCCGTGTTCAATTTTTCTTTCTTCATGATAAACAACTCAAAGTAGGCTATTACACAAATGATAAACTTTGAACGATTTAAAACGCGGATTTTAATGGTACAAGGCCAACGGCCTAGTGTCTTTGCTTGTATTCAAAATAAAAGGTGTTTGCCAAAAGGGATGAAAAGCTCCTTCTAATATAATGGCTGTGAGAATATATATAAAAGTATGTATAAAGGAATATTTATGTATAGTTTTGGAATGCTGATAACTCCCCAAGTAATATATAATAAAGAATCTACAAATGTCTTTTGGGCGTCAATAACGTCTAAGTGTCCATGATTTTTCTTAAAAGTCCGTTGTTACTTTAGATGCTGTCCTTATTTCTATCTATTTAATTACTTCTTCTTGCCAAAAGTTAAAGGTTCACCGATATTCTTGCCTCTCAACTTGATACCAAGAGCACGTTCTAATTTGCCGAGAATTTGCTGATTAGGAATGGCCTTACCAGCTTCATATTCATTGACAACTTGAGGCTTTTCGTTGATCAATTGAGCTAAATCCTTTTGAGTGATATTCTTAGCTTGACGGCCCTTTTGAATGGCCTTACCAACAGAGATATCAACTCTGGGAGGAGGAGGGACATCGTTTTCACGATCCAACTTGGCAATACGCCGGTGATCGGTATTCGCATGTCCAGCATTGGTCAAAGTGCTCTTCTTTTCGGTAACAACAGATGCACCAACCTACGAAACAATAAAGAAACGAAGCATCATGATAAGCAAAAACGTACACCTTTTTTCTTGCGGAAAAGAAAATAAATGTAAACTCTTGTCCCTCGCTCCTTAAAGAGACGCACAAACGAATACTTACTCTTCTGGCAGCATTTAATTCAGCTTGAGAACGAGTGACCTTGGCTTTAGCAGGATCACGCTTGCGAAGAATGGTAGTGCTATCCCAGTCTATAAAAAATGTATTCCGTATTGATCATCGATCAGTATCAAAACTTCTCTGGTAATTGTAGATACATATGTGACTGAACTGTCCATCAAAATACGTACCAGACATTGTTGAATATATATGGAAAGATATGTTTACAAAAAGAAAAAGAAAAAAGTGTAGAACACAGCTGATTTCCCTCTTATAAGACGAGTGAGAAAAAAAAAAAAAATTGACCTATAAAATTGACTCACCAATAACAATTCTTAGCTTAGCCATTGGAAAGCCATGGAACAAATGAAATGAGCAAATTTTATTTGCTTAGCTGTCATTGAAAAAAGTGTCGCACGTTTTTTGGTGAGCCTTTTGACAGACAGAACTGCGGTAAGTAAGTGCAGCTCAATTATATTGCTACGCCATGGATGTAGTGTATCCAAAAGGAAAGACTATCGAATTTTCAAAAGAAACATGCTATAGCAAACAGTACAGCACGAATTGTTATTGTCGTATTTGATATCTTCCTTTCCCAACTTTTGCTTTTACCAAACGAGCATAGTATAATGACTGTAGCTTGCGTTGGCTACGAACGACCAAACTTCTTTCTATACAATTCAATATAGATTAAAATAAGGATTAGCCATTTTCGTCACTAGCTATTGGTTTCATACTCTCGATGACGCTCTCACTGTTATGCTGCTTTAAAAGTAATCGCGTACGGCTCTTCAATAACACGACTCTGGGTTTCAACTTCCGGTTAATGCATCCTGCTTTCAAATGTTTCCATAAAATTTATCTTTTACTTCCTAACGCATCTAAAGAATTTTGAAGAAATGAGCGAAGAAGAAAGCAGACAACAACTGGAAAAAGAGCAAAACAACAATAACCATAATAATGATGCTGTAGAAAGTGAACCAGAATTTTCTGAAAATGAACAAGAAGAAGTTAACGCGGAAGAAGAGCTTACTGAAAAAGGTAATGCAATGTTTGTACATTACAAATCAGTTAGAAAGTTTAAAAGACTCAACAACACTATTGATATCGCCCGTCTTCTAGAGCTTCTCGACGATTACCCTGACGACGAGGAGGTAAAAGGAGCAAAGGTACACGAAAATTGATTTTTCGTTTAGAAACTCATTGCCATTGCATTGTGTATAGGAAATTAACTGTATACACATGAAAGTAAACAGTATACCCAATCTCGGTTTGGAGCGATTCAAAAATCTTCAGGTGAGCGAAAAAGCATTTCTTAAGCCAAAATAGATACCCAATAGACGTGCTGGTTCTAACATTGCCGTTCCAACAACCCTAAGACTCTTTGCTTGAGGCAAAACTTTATCATTGATATTGAGGGTTTGGAACCTCTAATTGCATTGAAAGAATTGGACTTGTACGATAACAAGATATCGCATATGCGAGGATTGAATCATTTGGTGCAGTTAGAGTATGGATGTTTTGCTAAGACTGTATCTTAAAAATGGAAAGACTTATTCAACAGCTGTGAATGCTATTACCCGCTTTTTACAAATTAGAAACCTGGATCTTTCATTCAATAAGATCAAGCATATCAAAAATATTGACAAACTAGTCAACCTCAATAATCTTTACTTTGTCAGCAACAAGATTTCGAAAATTGAGAATTTAGATACGTTAGTGAATGTTACAAACCTGGAATTGGGAGCTAATCGCATTCGTGTGATTGAAAATTTGGATAACCTCGTTAATTTGACGCAATTATGGTTGGGAAAGAATAAAATCACAAAGTTAGAGGTAACCTCACCTATTCAAGAAGTGTTCAACTCCAAAAGATATTTATTGAAATCGTCTAACACTCTTCCAAAACGTAGAATTTGGGCTGTTTGAAGAATTTGAGGTCATTAAGTATTCAAAGCAATCGTCTGACAAAAATTGAAGGGTTAGAAGAATTACATAATTTGGAAGAGTTGTATTTGAGTCATAATGCCATTGAAAAGATAGAAGGACTGGAGAATAATGTAGGAAACTGCACTATCATTTTTCATTCAATTTACACTTTCTTCCTAACAAATTCTTTTGCAATCTATGGGAATTACAGCTCAAATTGAATACTTTGGACGTAGCAAATAACATGCTAACAAAAATCGAAAATCTATCACATTTACCAGAATTAGAAGAATTTTGGGCAAATTCCAACAAATTCGACAATGAATGTTATGAACAGGTAGAAAAAGAATTCAAGAACACCAAGACGCTAGCCACAATTTATCTGGAAGGGAATCCAATGCAATTGAAGAATAGAGCAACCTATCGAAATAAAATCAAACTTGCTCTACCTCAAATCAGACAAATTGATGCTACGTAGGTTATGAATGTATGACGGTAATACTCATCCGTTCTGACTACTAACAGAGGATTTATTACATAGACCTGTCAAATAAAAAAAGAAGAACGGTAAATGTATTAACTTAAGTGTGTATCAATGCATATCTGCGAAATTGAAAAAAAAAGAATAAATATTGTTCGATTAGCAAGAATTTTATTTATCAATATTTACAGCTTTAGAAGCACTACAAAATGGCAGTGGCTTGCGTCTAATCAATTTCATTTCCCGCTTTCTCTTTTCAAATGGAAAGTTGAGTCGCCTTTTCTAAGGTGTTTTGAAATAAAAAATGTCGTTTTTCGACCCCTCCCTTCTCAATTTCTTTTCTCTGCTTACCTTTTTGATATCAAATTCCTTCTTATTCTTTCATAGTTGAATAGATAATGATAGAAACTAATAATCCCTACATGTTCAGCGCCAATACTACTAATATTACCACTACCACTACCACTACTACTACTATTACTGCTGCTGCTAAAACTGATACCACTAATGATATCCCTCCAACTACTACAAATATGAATAAAGATAAAAGCAAGATTATCTCAACTATTGAAACACAAGCTGAAAACAATAGAAGTATATATAGGCACGAACCACTGAGCAATAATGGAATCCTCTACAATAATAATTCCCATCAACAACAACAGCACAAATATAGCAGTGGCACCAATAACACTAATACAATGCCCATAAAACGAGACTCTTCTCTATTTGACAATTATATCTACAATAATAAACCACCAACACCAATTTCAGCGTCGTCAACAACATCAATATCCTCACCTGCCCTTTCTTCAAATATGAAGTTTCAGCAAAATAACTACAATAGCGATAACCATTATTCACAGCAACAATCTAGTAATGGCCGTTGGTACAATGGTGCGTCGTCATCACCAGCTGTTGTTTCAGTCATACACGCACCGCCGCCACCGCCATCGATGAAAGAGAAAGAGGCTATAGAGCCAGATTCCAGGCAGATAAACACTAATACAACCTCCACGACTACAAATAATAATAAGAAAAGTAAAAGACGAAAAGAAATGACGAAGTATATGGAAAGCTTAAATCAAAATTTTTTGAAAAACAAAGAAAGGTAACACACAATAGCCGCATACGTTTGTGGATAAACAATTAATTTCTTTTTTCGATATAAAGGATATACCTGGAAAGGCTGGAATCAATACGACAAGAAATGCTTTCTGCTCGCAAAGGTATATTTATCAAAAAAAGAAAAAAAAAAAAAGAATGGGGCTAGGGTAATGGCTTGCTGTTCCCAATTAATAAAGCCAACTTGTTTCTATTATGTAGATCAGCACATAGTCTATAAAGAATGCTTACGTGATCTAGAGCAAATGAGGCAAAAAATGATTGATGAATTCTCGCTGTTCAAAGAATATCAAATCGAAGTTACAGATAGGCAATTTAAATTAGAAATATACCAAGCTGATGAAGAATATACCGCTGAGAAACAGGAAGTTAGGGAAAAGCTATACAACATGCTTGAAGAAAAACGAAGGAAGCTGAAGGAAGAGAAAGATAATTGTGATTTAACATACGGTAATACAATGGAATGTCATTCTGTTTTCTCTATTCAATTCTTTAAACCCATTGTTTTGCACATCATTACTAGATATCATGATGGAAACTCAAGCTAGAATGCATAAACGTAACTTACGAAAAAGAGGTGCTGAGCATCCAGAGAATAAGTCAAGTAAAAAGAAGCAAATGACAGGACCTGCTCTAGTCATTGGTTTGAAAGAGGAGGATATAGTAGCGGATTTGCAAGCAATGATGCAGGTAAAGTAGAAAAATAGCAAAATTCGGCAATCATCTATATAAGTTATTTGTAATGACAGCATCAGGATATTTACTACTCTTAATACGTTAGAGTTCTGCTGCTAACCTCGTCACTACTTCATCTACAATGTTCAACAATCATACCTCATCACTAAAGAAAAATATCTCTGCGAATAAAAAGAAATAAGAGATTAGAAAAAAAATGCATGAACAAAAAAATTACACCGTCCAATCACACGTCTTCTGTGCAATACAGCGTAGGGCCAATCATGATTCTTTACTTCTCGTGCCTGAAAAAACTTTATTTTTCTCCTAAACGTGTGTTTGATGAACCTGAATCAATCGAACAATCTCTTCACCGAGCTTAGGATCGATAACCGTTCCATTGCTCGAAGTGCAAATAGCTTTCTTATGATTCCACTTATTTCTCTTGCTGTGAATCAACTTCATTGGCAACTGCGATCTTGTCATCCACTGAACACGACAGACATACCTCCAAGCAAAGTCATTCATCGTATGGGCCTTTTTGATCAGCATGTTATCAACCAATGATTTCGGTAGCGTGTACAAATCAACAGCTTCACTCATCATCTTGGCGCATCCATGAATCATTTGCTTGCGTTTATATGTAACATTGTCTTTTTTGTTCGCAAGGCTGAAAATCAGGATCAATTGTTGACTCGCATTGAAAATGTCGTTGAATTTCTCCACATTCTTTTTTGGTATATGCAAATAACCCATGTTTTGTGCCAAGTCAATGTCAGATATTTGAAGCAGCTTGACCCATAAATAATTGATAGGGGATGAGATTAGACAATTTCTCAACTCGGAGTTGATAGCGTAGGGTTTTTGGCATAATGCATTTTCTGAAAAGGACACGGCAGCGCTATTTATACTGGGTCTGTCAATATACTGTTGATGTAGATCAATAGTGGTATTGATGTCCCCTTGGTAGTAAAATGAGTTTATAAAAGTCCAATACTCTATCGTAGACGAAAAATGCTGTCAATAATGATTATGATAATGACGTTGGACAAAAGCAGAGGCTGTTATCATTGTTTTGTAATTTACCTGAAGTCAGACATGGTATTACTATGATTGGCAGCTGTTGCATTGGCAAAGAAGCGGGTATATCTGTCTTGATCGGACTTTCTTGATGTATAAAGGGCATGATTGTATCTTTTCTTTGATTTCTGTTATCACTCGTTGCATAGAAATATTCTTTACTATTGCTACTGAGACTCTTTTTTTTCCTTCGGTGATAATATTCGTTCAACTTATTTTGGGTGTCTCTATAGAAGTCATATTCTAACTCAAGAAACTGTAGAAAAAATTCAAAAATTATATGAGCCACTTCCGCAAAAGGTACGCAAATCAGCAACGAAAGTACTCACATTACTAGGCTGGCAGATAATCGTATTTGAGCCTATTCCTAGGGTATTAAATAACGAAATGTCAAAATTTTTTGTCTCTTGTGCGCAAACATAGGGCGAGTTTTCTTACTTGTAGAGTTCTTCTCATGGTAGGCTCTAAACATTTCAGTGCACGATCTATACACAACATAGGCACATTGAAAACTTGGAATATGCCTGATATACTATAATGACAACGCTCAAAGTAAAATTCAATAGCCCACTATAATGACAAGATTTACTCTGAAGGGTACTTACTAACACGTTGGGACTAAAGAAATAATTTTGAATCTGCTTATATTTCGCATTTTCAGGTAAATTGATTATTTTCAAGGGACAAGCATAATGGTGAAGCAAAGTTCGAACAAAAGGACTGCATTTTAACCAGTCTAAAGATCGATGACTTCGATGCAGCACTTCCCATAAAGTAGATGACTTTGACTGTTGCTGCAGTTGTGAGTTATTATCATCACTACAGTCACTTTGACTCTCTTGATGTTTGGAATAACGATCTTTATGGTAGCTGGCCATCAGTTTTTTTTTGTCTTTCATCGTTAATGTATAGTTGAAATGCTTATCTGCAAGTATTTTCCATTCTTTGAACTGTTCATCTTCGTCATTCACTTCCTTGGATACTATAGGTATACCAAATGAAAAACGTGCTTGTCGTTGCTGTTGCTGTTGTTTTTTGGCGGCTAATTCATTATGAAAGTCGACATGCTCAACTGGGCATTCGCATATCTCTATCTCAAAACTCTCTTTATCGTCTACATCGTCTACATCACTTAACGTTCTATTTTGCTGCTCATTATCTGATAGTGTTACCATAGAGCTTTCACTGTTATGGATATTTTCTAAATCGTTAAAGTGGACATTATTATGGCTGATATCACGATCAACAGCTTCTGTAGTAGACGAAGATTGTAAATCCTTTTTCGCTTTCTCCTTGTCGTCAAGAAAAAGGCATACTGGCTCTCTCAAACAATCTTTGTTATGCATAGTAAAGGAAGAGCCCTCATTAGGAGCAGACTCTGAGTGTGAGTGTATGCTACCACAACTGACAGGATTGATAGCAGGACTTTCGTGTATTTTCAGTTTATTTGACAACGTGTCGCTCGGACAACGTATACACTCAGTACTGTTCATAGACTTGTCGTTGTTATGATTATTTTCGTCGCCTTTGTTGCTTGTTGTTGTTGTATTTTTTATTGAAATGTGTTCATGATTGTGATATGCCTGATGAAGATCGTTATATTGATATGAATCTTGCAGAAAATCAGCCTCCACGCGTTGGACAGGTATATAATGTCTTACAGCAGAAGATGATGAATGACTTGGTAGCACTTGCTGCTTTCTGTTATTACGCGAACCGTCTTTGTCAACATCCACCACGTTGTTCGTAATATTGTCTCCACTAACGGAAGAGCACTCTTCCTTATATGCTATATTCTTTGCCTTAATTGTATATGGTATATCGTTCATTTCAAGGACAAAATCGCCGTTATTATCGTCGTCTTTCTCTGCATAAGTAAATGTGATATTTTGTTTTTTGGAAAGAATAGCAGTTGCAGTATTAGATTGCACAAGTAAGACTTCTGCATCATCTACTATAGGCTGTTCAGCATCACTGCTGTAGCATTCTTGAGCACTTGTTGAAGAATCGTTTATCTTTTCGAAAGATGGAACAGTCATTATACTTCGCATGGAGAACCTCTATAGAGAAAATAGTGCAGCTAGCAAATAATGGAAAAGTTAAAAAAAAAGGAATGGGAAAGAAGATTGTATACAAACAACAAAAAAATTATTTCACTTTTCTTCATTATTTCACGAGTCATATTATTCAGCACACTTTTGATATATAATGCGCGTTGTGTAAGAAAGAAATTTAACTCTTTAATAGATCGACTCAAAAAGTTAGGGTTTCTGTTTACATATTGAGGCAATCCACCAGCTATATTGCTATTGCAGGTTCAAACCTATGCTTTGCTATCATCTTTGTATAATCATACTGCTAGCTAAATCTCCCACCGTATCTCGCTGCTGAAGCCTCCCTTCAATGCGACTATTTTATGGATCAGCAAATCGGAAATTCAATAAATTAAAGAAGCATAAATAGTCGATTTTTGGCCAAGTTCATTTTACCAACACACCCAATTTTAATGGATACAATGGAAGTAGAAGATATCTTGACAAATAAATTCCTTGAGTTTAGGCAGACAAGCATCAAAATAGGTCTTGAAGAAGCTCTGGTATTATTTTATCAATTTTTTCAATTCCATATACATTAAATGCTGTTCTTAACAAATTCTTTAACTGTCCGTTAACAAAAAAAAAGGTACAATACTCATCGATCAACCAAACTGATTGGCGATTGTAAGCAATGTCTCTCAAAATGCAACTGTCTTGTACTATACATAACGTTAGTTTATAATTTTATTATTTGTTGCAACTAGACAAACGCTGTATGAATTATATTATATAGACACAACCGTGAAGCAACTGTCGAATCGGAAGACTTCTTCTGAGACACCCACTGCAACTGCAACAGCAGGAGCAATAGTTATAGATCGTACAGGTCAACGTATTCGTGCTGGTACTAAACTATTGAGCAATGCATCCTTTATCAAAGGATATGGAAAATCCTTGTTCGATATATTTGACAAATTTGCTCAAATTATGGAAGAATACGAACAACAGGAAGAAGCTTTGTATTCATGGAAGGTATGATATATTTAAGTTTGGAAGCGTGCCGAATATATTTTGGTTAAATGACATAGAGATATTCAGCATTTATTAGAAGGCTTGCTTCATCTACCTACACGTTGCGATATAATGGAAGGATTAGCATTGCATAACCCAATTGATTATGCTTCGGTAATAACATAAACAGATACCACAATTGAAAAGCCGATGAAACCAACATATCTTTTCTTTTTGGATCTGCTTTGGAAAAAGCTCATTGATGAATTATTTCAGTTGAAGGTGGACGCGAAATTTCATATGCACATAAGGTACGTATAACACTTACAAACAGCCCAATATCTGTATAATATACATATACAGCTCACTCAAATTAACGATCTTGTCACTAAGTGAGATGATCTATAAAGTGGTTGAAACCTATCCGAACTATGCCTCTATAGCACGTTTCAAACTTGTAGAAATGCGTTCGTTGCCAGATCTGGTAACTCGATTGACGGTAGTTCACTGTGGCGATACCGTTGATTTTTTGAACGGTATTTTTGCGCAAAATCTCAAAAGTGTGAATTGGTTTTTGGCTCAATCTGTGAATAGTGGGCATTATTTTGTAAAGATAAAACAAGACATCATGGTGGATATTGTGGAGCCCCTAACAAAGGTAGTATCAAGAAAAAAAAAAAGAAAAGAAATACAACAATTACCAAATGCTGAGTTTGAGCTAAATTCAACGCCACCATTTTTTCATTATATTCATAACAAAGATGGAAGAGCACAGACCCAGTAATTTAGAATTAGTGCAATTAACAACTGCACTTCGTGTTATAGCTGGTATTGTTGGTTATTTCGGTATTAAATTGGTAGAAAATGAAGTTATGACATGTTTACAATTATTAGAGAAGGCCCAGTCCAAAAGGTATGGAAGAGGCAAAGAATGAAGACAAATTGAGTTAAACTCTTACTCACATAAATGATGTTTCCTTTCCGCAATAGATTAATTGAATTACTATTTTGCTTACTTCTCTTGGCAGCTGACCAGTTTTTGCGGAAACAGGTAGATAGAATATAAAATATTGTAAAAGAGGATCTCGCGTATTTAAACTTTGCAATATATCCTTTCTTTAGAAAGAGCTTACTCATGTTATCAATCAACTCATCAAATCAAATACATCCGAGCTACCATTATTGATGTATGTATATTTCCAAACAGATGCCATCCAGCAAATTGAAGACAATGTTAGGTCTATCTTATCCATGCAGTTACCCATACGTAAGTATAAGCCCCCCCCCAAAAAAAAGATGAGTTATACAAATAATTTATGGACCCCTCAATTTGGCAGATAAACTTGGATTATTCGAATTGCAGAAATTGTTCAGATCTATCGTACAGCCTGCATAAACCAATGAATAACAACAGCTTACCAATTTTTTTGTCCCTTCTCATGCATCGGCACAAAAACGGAGAAACAACAAAGAAAAAAAAAAGTACGATTCAAGAACGATGAAATCATTTAAGCATTTAAATTTCTCATTATATTGCTACTTCAATGTATCTACTTTGTTAACCTGTTTATAGTATTGATACTGTCGCATAATTCCAACTGTCTTGTACATAGTAAGGCAGTATACTCTTTTTCGTGCAAAATTTTGTTTCAACGGCAACGTTATCAATATTCCCATCATTTTTCTCTCCCCATCAAGCGTCAGCATTAATTTTGTTTTTCTGATAGAAAGACTTGTACCTTTCAATAAAAACAAACATTGACTATCAAAGGTTCATACTAAGTGTTTATCCCTGCCAACTAAATTCATATATGTCGCACTCTTTGCTTTCTTTTATTATGACGAAATCACAGTGAGTTACACTAAATAGCGACTATGTATTTATGGAGTAGGAAGGAATCCTCTGTAGTGTATCGAACGTTATTACAAAAAGAAATCAGTACATCAATCTTTGATCAACCGTCAACTTACTAGCCAAAATTTCCTTGATTGAGTCAGATTTACTACGAAGTACGTTGGTGTATGAACCTGCTACAGCTTTTCCATTCATTGAAAAATTTCAGACTGTTGTTAGTAAAAATTGGGACAAAATACCTGAAAATATCTGAACATTTGGAAAGCAACCGGGCTTGATCCAGTGATATGGGTGCGAATATTGTTGAGTATAAATTAGGGGCAGGATAGCTTCACAGATTCACTTTGGTAACAAGAAAATGATAAAATGTAGAGTCAACATTGCTAATTGTCCTGTTCTCATTGTGAAAATGAAGGTTAACTCGTTGTTGGTCAAGATTGGAGCATTCAATTGAAGCCTTATAACACGAGATCGTTTTAGTCTACCATTCTGGTGATTGTACTTGTGATTTTTATTATTATTAAAGGCCAACCTTGACATAGTTAGAAAACTTATGTTACGGAAAGTTATGAACTTCCCTATTATTTCAAATGTGTACTATTATTTTTAACCCGTTGTAGAAAAAGAATCATTGAACAGAAAAATCTTGCCATTCTCCGGTACTTTCGAACAAGAAAGTCTTTCCGAAAAAATGTACTACTTGTCTCATTACTGTATACAGCGCCTTATTATGTGAACAACTTTCCAATTGTCACTTTGCTGAGCTTCATAGTGATTAGCGCAGTTTTACAACTTCATACGGAGGTTGATCGATCAGTTTATTTAATGACAGACAGTTCATATAACTCTTTCCATTGATAAATATACAGTTGCTCGAGATATCTGTTCTAAAAGGTTGGCTGCTCAAGTGAAACGTTAATGTGTTTGTCGGCTTTCTATCTTCTACTCGCAGCTTTCGTACGAGTCAAACAGATTTTGGCTGTAAATCCATGAACTGCTCATTCCTTTTCTTTTTTCATTCTCGGAAAGTTTGATGTTCATGGACTTTCTACTGTTTAAATTACTGTAGCTGTTAGGTTGTCCTGCACATTGGAAAATCCCTGTATTTGCTGTTAAGAAATTTCGGGCGAATAACGCTCTTCTTCTCTTCCTGCTGAAGGTGTCTACAATTGATCAAATTGTCATCGATCGCTTTTTGATCTTTCCTATATCAGTTGCAAGCAGTGCGCTTAAGCATCTACTTCTGTGTTGCCTGAGAGATGACAAAGCTTTTTCGTTAAACTAAACTAAAACCCATTTTCAGTACCAAACTTTGTATAGTTTCGCTTCTTACGGTTTCCGTTTAATTGCATCATTTCTGTCTTCATTAAAAGTGCTGCCTCTGCCGTTTTCATTGAAGAATTTCCAATCGTCAAATTGTGACAGACAAAGGTTTGCGGCAACTTGGTACAATTAGAATATGTAATTATCAAATATCGGATTTACAATGTAAATTATTTTATTGTGCAATTCGAGATCACTGTTCGTGCAATCTGAACCTTGAAATCGTGTATCTATTTCCTGAAAAAGTCTATTATTGAACTTAGATAGTATATACAGAAGAAATCTATTTTGTAGTCTAATTCAATTACAGTCACTGTAATTCTGATAAGAGATATTGTTCTGGTAAGAATTATGACCATGGGAAAACCGCAATTGTGCATGCCAGGTAATTCTTGCAACTATCTGTCTTCTCAGTTGAACTTAAGGTTTCGCAGGTACCACGTTAATAAGTATTCATGTTTAAAGCATTGTTTAATTGTATCCATAATCTGTTTGTTTAGTCACCCAACATAGTGTATCTCGAATTCGGAAGAAGCATGCTTCTATCCGCAGTTGATTATAATCAATTTTGTATAGATTTGTCACAATAGTTAAGCCACCGTCGCCAGATCCATACGCTTGTTAAGAATTTGTCCCATTGTGACCAGTGTCAGTAGATTCCATTTCCGAGGACTAAAAAAAAAGTATCCTCTTACAAACCCGTAATAGATAACATTCACATCAGAAAGACCAAATCATTTAACAATGAGTGCACAACATAGAGCTTTTTTCCTTTCTTTTCCCTCTCGTTCCGTCAAAATGCTTCAGGCATTAATCTATAAGCTGCCACTATCTTGGTTTTTGTTTACTGTAACTCTTGCAATTTTGCCAGGAGCTGCAGCAACGGATTTTGGTTCAATTCTTACCGCTGGGATCCAGGATATTAGTGCAGTCGCTGCTGTATTTGGCACGGACCTTGTAGAAAAACAATGTAATAGAACATTAAAAGGCCTTCAGTACCCAATATTTGCAACAATGGGTATGTTTGGAAGCCTGGGGTATGCCAAATGGGCTCTACAGACTATTTTACCAGTTCAAACATCCATACGCCTATTCACACCTGAGAAAGGCCAGCTAAGTTTCGAATGCAACATTTGGATGTTCAGTTTTGGCAGGCGCAGCTGTTGGTCGAATGAAGCCGACACTATTGCACCTCCTGTGGCATGGAAATTCTTCACAGGTGGTATTGCAGATGCAATTAGATATCTCGATCTTAGTTTGATCAAGGAAACAATTCATCAGCCCGTAATTTCGGCCAGTATCGCGTCATGTCTAGCGATATTTGCATCGTTCGTCGGATTGATTGCATTTACCCCACAATTTTTGGAAATTGGTTTACAATGGGGCCCACTGCTTCGCTGCACAGCATCTGCAGTTCTGGCGATCTGTAACGTATGGCAACCGTTGATATTTGCAATGTTCTTGGTCCCCAATTCACCTGGTATCGAAGGAATAAATGCTATAGGTTTATCGATCGCTATGATCTTGGCAGGTGTTCTTTTCGTTGCAGCATTTGCTTTGGTGGCAGGTTATGTTGGAAGTTTCCAAATGGTGCAAGCAGGATCAACAAATGCATCAATTATATGGCTTGCAATTGAACTTTGCCTTATGGTTCTCAGACTCTGTTTTTGGTCCTTTTCACTGAGTTTTTTACATTACGGCAGTATACGTTTGAGATTGGATGATCCGGCACCCTTTGCCGCACTATCTTTTAAACGTTGGTTGAATGAAAACGAGACAAAAATTGCTTTCTTCGCATTTGGTGCTTCTATTGAAAGCATTCGGGAGTTCAGTAATATTACTGGCTTATGGATTCAGGTTCCTGAAACCTATGTTGCTGCTATTAAAAATGATGAAGAGCGTAAATATCTGATCAAGCCTCGCCCAGCAGGGCAATGGAGAGGTCTCTATGGCAAACAGTTACAGAACAATACTCTCGCTGATATTCTAGAAGCAATAGCTTTGCCACTCACAGCAAATCCTGATAAAGGCGAACGTACAGCAGTGGACGTTCTGCTTCACGATTCAGTCGTTTTTCAAGGTATTCATAATCCGAAATCAAAAAAATATCAGTTGGATCTTATCCCAGAAGCACAATATGACAATCGACGACATTTGAAGAGCCCGGCTGTATCTTTAAATGGTGCTGAATTTCATTCACTGACTGAACTGGATTTTAAATCATATTTCACGATGGTCCTCAATTACCTTACTATAAAGCACAAGAAATCTCAAGGAAAGTGTTTTGATGCAAACTGCTAGATTACAGATTATGCGTAAATAGTATGTATTACAACACTCAGAATGAAAATAGCTTTAGCAATGACTAATTTTACAGAAGTATACTGTTTGTAATTTAGTAAAAACAATGTTGGTCAGTACAATAAGTACGTGGATCTGAAATTTTCAAACTTATCGCCATTTAGAACTTTTAGCATTAATATGACGCCTTTATTGAATCTCGCAAGATGTTGGTGGCCATCAGGGCACAAAAATAATTGCGAAGACTTGTTTCAGTGTGGATGATGGTAAGTTGAGACGAGAAGTCAGCGGTATGGCTGTCACTTAACATAGTTACAGCCAAAAGCATGGGGATGAGTAGGTATACAATCAGTCATTGAAATTGTTCAGGGTGCTTTTGCAGTCTTGGTCTGTTCGAGTGCATATATTAACTACTGAGTTGCTTTTAATGTCTTTGGATGGTACTTGAACGTTTCATCAACGTATCGAAGAACACGCAACTCGTTAATGAATTGATTTCTGTACTGTCTCAATTTACAAACTCAATCGTGTTGCTCCTCAAACTTTGCTGGATTGCTACTTTCAGTAAAGCAGATAATCGTTTTTCAACCGAAAATTTGCGTTCATCCCTCAGAAAAGTACAAACAATGCCGCGTAAAATCTTATGGATATTGAATTGCTTTAATGAATGCTTGATCACCTTAACAACAGTAGCAGTGGGATAAGCACCAATACATTTGATAACGGCCACGTTATCCTCTTCAATCAAGATGCATTAAGAAGCTACCTTTTCACAACTTAAAAAATGCTAACAGGGCACATATTGTATTTCTCTACCCAACTTTTAGCATTTCGAATGTGATTACCGGACTGCTTCATCTTTTCTTTTGGCTTTTCTACCAATAATAGACGATTCAAAGACGCTTCATTAGGGACATTGCCTTTCCATCTTTTAATAGAAATATTATACCGCTAAATTACGAGACATTAGAAGCAGCAGAAAGGGTTAATAAAAATATGCGTTCATTTACAATAAGTGCGTGCCATAAAGTGGACTTCTGAGTGGGCGGCATGGTTATCAAACTAATATGGCCTCCATTTTATAAATGCGAGTGACAACATCAATTCTGCTCGGCTGTAGCATTCCTTGTTAAAGCACTCGTCCATTTGTTTGAACGCAGTTCTAAGAAAATTGACAAGGGAGACAAACAGAATCCGTTGCTCTCGCCGTATAACAGTCATCAGCCAGCAGCATATCAATGCCAATAACAGTATAAGGATACTATCTCCTTTTTTTACCGTCTAATATGAAGCTTCCATTTCCGTTTCAGTAACAAAAAATTGGAATGGTTAATGTGCATACTGTGTGTTGTTTGTATCCCATAAAAGTACGATCAACTTTCTTTTTATTGACTATATTATCTGCCCCATAATGAAATGACAGGAGGCGGATAGGGGCTTTTTCATTTTTGCTAGTTTTCTGTTTCCGTAATTTGTGAGTTGCAACTGAAAAAGAAGATTTAGCATATGGGTTTTACGTTTTATAGCCTTTCGACTGATGTTGTAAG
The DNA here is from genome assembly GCF_025528875.1 of Mycotypha africana. Lineage (NCBI taxonomy): Eukaryota > Fungi > Mucoromycota > Mucoromycetes > Mucorales > Mycotyphaceae > Mycotypha > Mycotypha africana. The sequence continues at coordinate 235,289 of NW_026515739.1, read as the reverse complement.
TGTTCGTGTAAACTAGTTTCAAGTTCCTCTGTTCCTGAAATTCATTAATTAACTGAGACAGTATAAATATATATATATATATATATGCACAATGACTGTATTGAAATAAAGTCGATCTCTTTATTTTCTTGTCTGTTTTCAACTCAGAAACTATTATACAATATAGAGTTATAAGGAACAAAGTTAACCATGAAGTTTACCTACATTATGACAATTGCTTTTGCTGTAGCAACTGTTTCTGCAAGATTTACTTACACGCCAGCAATAGCTGATATTGACACTACTTTCAATAAAGCCCCTCTGACAGCAAGAGACAACAATTATCGAATTGATGAATATCGCATTACTGATGCTTATGATCGTAACAAAAAGGTAGTTGCTGATGCTATTCGCCGCCGAGCTTACCGTAATCAACTTCTCAACCGTCGTTTTGAGCAAACTGACGATGAAGAGGAAGATGAAGAAGAAGAGGATGAAGAGGAAAATGATGAAGAAGAGCCAGATGAAGGAAGTGGCAGCAGTTCATCCATTGTAAGCGCAGTAGTTGCAAAAGCAGTTGACGGTTCATCATCCGGTGATGCAGGCAGTGTTGTTACTCAAGGAACAGATCTATCGTCAGCATTATTAAAACGCCAAAATGGTCCTAATGCATTGTCACATCCTTCAGTTACTGCAGAAGTTGAAGATGAAGAAAACGAAGACAAAAACGAAATAGATGAAGAAGAGCCCGAAGATGAAGACAGTGATTCAACAATATCATCAACCACTGATAAAAATAAAGTAGTTGACGATAAACACAGCCTTATGAAGCGATGCAATGACAAGAAGCACAAGCATAAGAAGAATGGTGATCAAAATAAAACCAACGGAAATAATTCGGATGAAAAAAATGTAAATGATACAGACCACGATGCTCATAAGGATGATTCTACGGACAATGACGGTAATAACGACACAGAAGAAGACGTTAATTATGTTGCTGAACAGGACGAACAAGATAATGATGGCAAATTAGCTGACAATGACGATGACAACAAAGAGATTGATTACTCCCATGATCTTGTCGGGTATGATGAAGATGTGAATGAAAAGGGAAAGAAGAAATGTAACTGCAAGATTACTAAGAAGGCCGGGAAAGTCAAAACTGCTGATTTTAGTGATTTAACTAAGGAAACCTCTGTTAGCAATGACGAACGTGATGTTTATGAAGTTGAGGATCCTGATGAACAGGCAACAAAAGAAGATGAAAAATTAGCATTGGATTACGAAGAAGATTTGGAAAGCGAAGAGCCGGCATCAGAATATGAAAAGATAACACTAGAGGACGAAGAGACAAGCGACCTTGAACTTATCCTTGACTATGAGAAATATGTAAAAGATAGCCAAATTGAAGGGGTGTCCGAGAATAATGGAGACCTTCTAGCCGATAAAGATGTACAGGAAGATGCAGACGTTCAAACAGAAGGTAACAGCTTAGAAAATGACGATATGTGTTCTGAAGATGGCAGTGATGATGAGGGAAACAATGACGAAAACGAAGACGAAGATGAAGATGAAGATGAAGATGAAGACGAGGATGAGGAAGAGGAAGAGGAAGAGGAGGATGAGGAAGAGGAAGAAGAGGATGAATAATGCACTTTTCGAAATTGTTACACCTCTCTGCTGTTTATGGAAAGAAATTTCTTTATATCAATGATACCCATTTGATACTCTCCTGTTCATCCATGTACAACGTATAGCACCCCTAATCTGTAGTCACCATCAGCTCTATTTTGATAATTTAGCCCTTAATATCATATCAATAAATCTTTCCAATAACGCAATATTAGGTTCTTTCTCCCATAACTTGTTAGCTCCGGTAAGGTATGTGATTTAGACATTTAGTAATCACTCCTTTTTTGGCAGTGGATATGAACTTCAGAAGGATATAATCAGAATAGGAGATTTTTCATATCATGACTATTTCCTAATAACCAAGCCAAAATGTCAAACACATTTATTGTGCTCAGATTCGAAAGCTTGTTTGCAGATCAGGAGTTATTGTGTACTTTTATCTGTGCTTTTGATGTAGTACCAACAACGTTTTGCTGAGTATAGGTTGCTACGCTTTCGCAATCTTCATAACATTTGATGCATCAGTTTTACTCCCCAATCACGTCTTTGCTGTGAAGCGGTATGTTCGTACTGTACAAAGTCGATCGCTATTTCTCTATACTTTGTTGTACTGTCCTAGTCGACTTATTTGAACACAGCTATAAAACATGCTCCTGGAAGTCATAAATCTCAATTATTGCTCTCCTTCTTTTAATGAAGGATAATCGGTGTAATTTATGAATGGGCTCATCCGGATGGTTTATTATTCCTGCCTGTACTACGTCATAAACAAGAAAACGATGTACGGCTCACCTAGCTTAACAACTGTTCAATGTTAAAACTCTCAAAAGCTATGTGTAGCCAATAACCAGCAGCATCACCAACTATTTTAACGTCCAAACATAAACTCACGTTCGGTCTCTGGCATATGAATATATGAATCTGATTAGAAACAGACCTTCTCATGTAACTCATCCGGATATGATCCATTTCCTATCGAACCCGCTCAGTTTCTGTAAGCCAATCGTTTCTTTATTTTAGACGTACTTTAAACAAATTTTGGACAGTATTTTACTTTTTTTTTTGAAATCAAAGATTTTTCGGTTTTTAAGAGATCTTTATATGGGACATTGTAAGATAAGAGATCTGGCTCTTTTGCTGGTCAATTATGAATTTCGTCTTTAGAAAGATAAAGTGAATGCGAAAATCAACCAGCTAACGTAATGCGTTTGTAAAAATAAAAATACCGTAAAAACTTTGCAAACCAAGTGCATGCAGTACATCTATGCTACGAAAGAATTGTCCTTTTTTCACTTTACCTTACAAAATACGACATTTAATACCGAGCACACGTCTCGAATACAATAATATGGGAGTTACCAAATTATTTCATAATACAATAGATGAGGTCTTCAATAACTTTCCTATATATCATTATAAGGCAATATTAAATACGGACACTTCTTTGTCATTTCAGCACACACTGAAAAGGGAGCATAACAGTAAGTCATGTCTACACTTGAAGAATAAAGGTAAGAAAACTATTTGCTCCTTGAACTTAAGTCTTTAGAAAATCATCAATAGCTTGCGCTGTATTGCAATATGTTGACATGTGCATCTATAGTGCACGTGTTACATCACATTGATTACAACTATGCATGATTAATATTGAAGTATAACCGGTTGGTATCCATATACAGTATAATTCAGCAAAGTATTAGAGCTGCCAATGTGCTTCTACATGAAACTGCGAAATTGATTTTAAACCATGTCACCCAACCGGCCAAGAAGGCGAAGCCTGTTAATTAGTTTGCGTTGGTGTGCCTACGAACCCTCTTTGACATCCATCCGATCAAGTGAAGTATTTAAGATGATTTCCCATATGTAGCGTCGTGTAATTTCGAAACAAATTTACGTTAAGCGAGAGACAGCTTCTTAATTGTTGTGGAAGTATCAATGGATACAATTTTATTAGACTATCGTTCGTGACCTTTTTGTGAAGACTCAGTCAGCAAGCTATTCAAAGTTGTGATGATGCTAATTGTGTCATTTTTTCATGTTACATTCACAGTGGTATTAGAAATGATCGTGATTATGTTGAACGTTTGAGTCTCTAGGATTCTATTTTTGAGTTTGTTTCTAATACTATTACTACGCCAATAAAAAAAAAAATAAAATTAAAACGTCAAGGACTACTGGTTGTAGCAGCATCACGTAACTTCGATAGTGCTTATGTGCCTTATTTAAGCCTGAGATAAGTTTCACATAAGCTTATTGCCATAGAACAATAGCTACAGGATGATTAACCGACACATATGTCCCTGTCACGGTTACATAACCTTTATAATAATACAACTATTACATTTAACAGTCAGGTTGAAGCGTAATGCACGGCAATGCATTATGTGTGATAAACAGATAGTTAAGTAAAAATAATATTATTACTATTGCTAGTTTTCGAGAACTATTGTACCTCATCGATACAAATATCTGAAAACCATCATATTCGCTAATATTATGGTTGAGTTAATTTTCATTCTTTATTTCCGTTTTTTTTTTTTTTTTTTTTTTTTTTTTTGTATCTCCTTGATCTTGCCCAGATATGCTTTAAGGAATCACTAAAATTGATGCAATGCTATATAGGAAAGCTATTGAAGACCTCATCTATTGTATTATGAAATAATTTGGTAACTCCCATATTATTGTATTCGAGACGTGTGCTCGGTATTAAATGTCGTATTTTGTAAGGTAAAGTGAAAAAAGGACAATTCTTTCGTAGCATAGATGTACTGCATGCACTTGGTTTGCAAAGTTTTTACGGTATTTTTATTTTTACAAACGCATTACGTTAGCTGGTTGATTTTCGCATTCACTTTATCTTTCTAAAGACGAAATTCATAATTGACCAGCAAAAGAGCCAGATCTCTTATCTTACAATGTCCCATATAAAGATCTCTTAAAAACCGAAAAATCTTTGATTTCAAAAAAAAAAGTAAAATACTGTCCAAAATTTGTTTAAAGTACGTCTAAAATAAAGAAACGATTGGCTTACAGAAACTGAGCGGGTTCGATAGGAAATGGATCATATCCGGATGAGTTACATGAAAATATTCGATAGCTAAAACGACAAGTGCTACAATAGGAACCGAATCTAAGTGTCGTACAGCAGCATCGGAAAGTTGTGTGTTATTGTTTCACTGATCGACATTTCCTTTTCTTTCGAAGTGATTTACAAAACTAGAATGACCTCAATGGTAAAACTTCATCATTCAAATAGAGCAAATGTGTGTATCAGAAATATAAGCATGTGCTGACAAAAAGGGTATTGTTTGCTCATGAGCAATGTAGGATGTGCGAGTATTTTAAACAAATTGATGATTCCGCGGTGCATAAAAATTAGTTACAAAACTTACTTTTTTGGTATATCTTATTGTATATGTACGTAAGGTAAACTTCCTCTTGGTACCAGCTTTGTATTCTTTTTAGCATGCGAGAAGAAATCAGGGAGTAACAGAAGATAGATGTTTTCAACAGAGCAAGGGAACACGAGTGAAGTAAAGAGAATATTTTCTCCGTAAAATGAAGAGTATCGCACAGAGTAGGTAACTGCGGGGAACCTCATCTCTGCTATTCCATAACTGACTTATTGCTTTTTGCTAAAGAGCTATTTTATGGGAGTTAAGAATAAGCACCGATTTGGAGAGGCGATCATAATACCTTAAATACACTCTCTTACTATACTAACAACCATAATAGGTTCAAGAACTGGTACGACGAGGATGATAATCTATCCAACTTCTCCATTTTTTTTCTTTTTCTCGTTTCGTCTTAAATAAAGTTTGATAGCTTAACAATTGTGAATGTAGTAATTTCTTACTGAATACTGCTTGCTTCAGAAAAGAAAAAAAAAAAACAAAAAAAAACATCATAATGAAATCAAAGCAGGGAGGCAGAAGATGAAGCTAAGCAATGTGTGATGTATGTATGTAGGGTTAAACAAATTAGGGATGCAAAAATAACCCTTTTATGGGGTTGGAGTTGCTCTCTTTGCTTTCCATATGCGTCTTTCAAACTCTATATGTACGTTGTCGTGATAAAATAAGCGGGTTATCTTACATTGAGAAGCCCGCATGTTTGTTTGAGGACAAGAGCTTACCTCCATATTACTGCTGCTACGACTGCTGCTCGCTGTCATCATTTTTTTCCAAAATAGAAAAGATAGAAGTTAAGAGAGAAACAGATTTTCAGAACTTAAGGAAAATTTCTTCAGTGGGGTAAAGAGTAACTAAATGTCTGAAAGCAACAACCAAATAAAATAAGAAAAGCTGAGCAAATCTATAATTAATTGCTAGCACTTTTAGTTGAACATAGCTAAACGCGTTTGATTTCTCGATGACTTGTAAGACAATACCATAAAAGTTTTTTTGGGATGAAACCACAAATATGCACCTCTTACAAGTATTCATTCTTCTCAAAAATTACGACGGAGCGAACCACGAAAAGAAAAAGAAAAAATATTGTACATCCATGCAAGCCATGTACGATCTTCACGGTCGTTGTTCTCTTTTTGTGGAAGCAGACCAAGCTGATTAATAATGCTAAATTCGACTCCTTCTCTGTGCGTTCCCTTATAGTTTTTTTTTTTATATTTTTTTGGGCCTTCCCTATAACTTGCAGTGGCAATATTGACTTGATAAAATACTAAATGTGCTACATTACGATTGTGTATATCTCGTGCAATTAGGTTCCGGCAAAAGTGATTCTGTCAAAGCTTTGTAATAAGATAAAGAAAAATATTATACCCTAACGCACATATTACGCGCATTATTTATTATATATCTGAGCATAAAGTATCGTCGACTTATAACCTCTCCATTTTGAGGGTGTCTCGACTTTTTGAAAGAAGCGAAAAAAAAGAGCCTCCTTTTTCATTCTGCATTTTGGGCTGCAACCAATTGCAAGTTATATGTCCCTGATTTCTCTTTTCTAGTTCAATGCATAATCAAGTGTTGTTAATAAGATTTAAGGAGATAGGAGTGAAAAAAAAAGGTCCCAAACAATGTTAGAAAAGCAATATCAAAGGATGAAAGGGGAAAAGATTATATAAAAAGGACAGACAGATAGACCATCTTCATCGTTCCATTCTCTTTCTCTTTAAACTTTTTCAGACTTCTTTTAATACTCTTACAAAAACCCGGTACAGCTTTTAGAGGTTAGTTTCTACAACATAACTATACATGCAGTGTACCATTAGCAATCATTGAGGAACAGTGATCTAACATTCTTTTGCCAATGCTTTCTATTATAATAGTTTACTTTAGACCGACCTTATAATTTATTCTTAAAAGCATCTTAAAAAAAACTAGAAAATGCATTTCAAATTCGTTCCTCTTGGCCTTATTGCAAGCATTGCTATCTCTGCCGTTTCCGCACGTTCACTCTACTCTCTTGAAAAACGTTCTGGTGGTGCTCTTATTAGTGCCGACCACAACAAAGTCGGCTTACATGATACAGCTTCACACATATTAAACGATGCTCATATTTGTGACAACCTCAATAATGCTGATGTCAACGTCTTAAGTGGACATCATGGTCATCATGGTGGTAATGGCGGTGGTTGTGGCGGCGAAGGGGATAACGATGGAGGCCATGGAGGCCATGGTGATCATGATAACGGACATGGCGGACATGGCGGACATGGCGGACATGGCGGTCACGGCGGTCACGGCGACCACGGCGATGGCGGCGACTGTGATGATTCGGACCACGACCATGACAACGGTCACCATGGAGGACATGGTGGTCATGATAACGGACATGGTGGACATGGTGGCCACGGTGGCCACGGTGACCATGGTGGCGATCACGATACAGATGACTGCGGTGATGAACACGACCACGACCGTGATGATAATGATAATGGTGACTGTCCTTGTGCTGCCTTAAGCAAACGTGGTGGACTTATTTCTATTGACGGCAACGATGTTAAAGCCAAACATACTCTCTCTTATATCGGAAATGACGCTCATGTTGTAGATAACCTAAATGATGCCGAAGTCAATGTTCTTAGACGCCGTCATGGTGGCCTCATTTCAGTTGATGACAACGATGTCAAATTAAAGGATACTGCCTCACATATCCTTAATGACTTAGTTGTTGACGACAATCTGAACAATCCTGAAGTTAATGTACTCAGCCGCCGTACACTTGCCTCTATTGATGATAACAGGGTTTATGCTCAAGATACTGCTTCTCATATCGCCAATGATGTCCATGTTGTGGATAATGCAAATGATGCTAGAGTTAACGTGCTTCGTCGCCGTAGCGGTGGACTTGTTTCCGTGGATGATAATGATGTTGCTCTTAAGGATACAGCTTCTCACATTTTAGAAAATCCCAGGATTACCCGCCTCGCTAACGATCTTGACGTCAATGTCCTTTAGTCTGTCTAATTATATCTTTGAATTCCATAAATTCATTTATAATTGTGCCAAAGTAATAATTTTCTTTATTCTCCTTTCTCACCATAGTATTAATTTAGGCAAATTTTGCTGTTCCCTTCCTAGTTTCCTTCATTTTGATTTGCAATTAGTTTATTTCCGGTTTTTAATCTCATAAATGACATTATCAATAAAAAAAAGTTTGTAATGTATTGTCAAAAGAAAACGAACTTTTTTCTGGTACCTAGTTTTTTTTTTTAGGTTTGTAATTCTGACCAATTTTTTGATCTGCTTTTTGCCTTTTAAAATCCAGCCAAGGACTGTCTTCTCCTCTGCACTTCCTATTTTTTTTTTGAAGAATATGAGCAACAGCTGAACTCTTTATCTTAACTTTACTAGCCGCTGACCAGGAGAAGTGGAGAGTTTTGAAGCTACTGTATACGGTTGAACGAGTGACCACGAACAACAACAGTATATTCATCTGCTCTATTTTAAACAAATTCGCAACATGAAAAGCAATCAGTCAAAACCTTCTAATGCACCTCGGAAAAAGAAAGCCGCTCGAGCCTGTATTCACTGTCAGAAGGTTAGTTGACTATCTAAAATAGAGTTTTGAAAGGGCTTTTGACTGAAGAAAGAGTATTTTTTTAGGCTCATTTGACGTGCGATGATTGTAATACATTTTCTTACTTTGCCATGACAATGCTAAAGAGAAATGAATACTAAACGTGCCCCTCTTATTTAATTGAAGCGAGACCTTGTCAAAGGTGTATCAAGCGCAACTTAGCCAATACCTGTACAGATGGTGCAAGGAAAAAGGCAAAATATCTGCAAGACACTGATGGTATGAATATATATTTTGGGCGCAACTATAATTCATCAATGTGCCGGAGTACTTTTCTATTAATTCATTTTCTGTTCCTTCCTACTAGATACAAGTACAGTGAATAACCAGCCTTCCCCTGGGACACCCTTTAACCACACATCTGCTGCTTTACAGACTTCTGATTTGAATACGTCTTTTGTTCAGGACGTTACATCATTCCAACCAGAAAGCTTTTTGGATACAGGTAGAAATTAACGAAGAAAACTGCTTCTTTTTTCTTTTTTTTTTTTTTTCTTTTGTGAATGATGATAATCTAACGTGCAAAAGGCTCTTTTTCTTACTCATCTTCAAATTCAACAGCATCCAACAATAACACAACAAATAACAACAATAATGTAAATGCGTTGAATAACCCGCTGTTAATGAATCTGGACACTTATAATTATGGATTTGGATCCAATGCTACCAATCTTGAATACTCCATCTTGTCAAATATGTTAGGGTCACCATTACTTGATCCTTCCGTCACATCTTCTTCCTCACAGCAACAGTTACAGCGGAATACATCTGATCCGCTCAATGGTCTCTGGCCTCAACAACAGCAGCCGCAAACTACTTCGATAGATTCAGCCAACACTACACCCATGAGTTTAATGCAGACGACCAATGATCCTACTACTACTACGACAACTACTGCAAGTACCACTCCTATTACCAGTACATTCTTACAACAACAATCAACTACATCAACGCCTTTAATGACGTCCTCTACTATTAATAATACTGCCAATATGCCTTTTAACAATACGAATACCAATACCCCGATTGTTGGCACGAACAGCAATAACAACAGTAATAATACCAATAATATCAACCATCCCAATATTACGTCCATTTCCGCTGCATCTATGGACACGTCACAAGTCACGGCTTCCGGCATATCTACGTTATCTGCTTATGGCGAAGGCGCAGTGGTTGCAAATGTTGTAGCTAGCCCCATTAACAATAATCTGAATTCAGTCAATAACACTGCAGCTACTACCAACCCTACTTCTAGTACTACTCACACCACAGCACCAGTGATTATCGGACGACGTAGTAAAAATCAAATTATTACACCTGAAATGGCGTATGCCAGTGCTACAAAACCCTTTAGTTATGCCGATGGATACCATTATTTGATTAATTATGTTAAAACGAGGTCAGATTGAAAGGAAAGAAAAGAAAATGAAACATAAGCGATAGTAGAGAGTCAGCAAAAAAACTTATATTAATGTCTATATTAGGATGAGTAGAGAAGATTTGATGAGAATTAGCAGAGCTTTAGCGTTATTTAGACCCTCTGTGTTGGCATCCATGATGAATTTGACGGAAGATGATCTGATTTTCACAGAGAAATGTTTACAGCGTACATTGCTGGTAAGAAAAGAATGAAAAGAATAAACACAAGGAACTTTTTCTTTTTGAGTTAGTTCACTTATTTTACCTTATTTATGAATTCAGGAATACGAAAAATTGATAAGTTATTCAGGCACACCCACCGTTGTTTGGAGGAGAACAGGAGAAATCACATTGGTAGGAAAAGAATTCTCATTATTGACACAGTGGTCTAGGGATATGCTTTTAAGCAAAAAAACGTACATTTACGAGGTAAATATAGCAGGTGTATACAAATGAACAGCTTCAATAGTTCTTTCTTTTTTCTTTCTGTGCTCTCAATGAACTCATTTTGGACAATTTCTGTGAAACTTAGTTAATGAGCAATCCCTCAGCTGTGGAATATTGGGAAAAGTATGCCTTGCATGCCTTTGATAACACTGATTCAGCAGTGTATAGTACATGTATCCTGTTGAGTCCGACAAAAAGGATCGTTCCTTGTACATTCTGCTTCACTATAAAACGTGATATTTTCGACTTACCCAGCGTTATCATTGGAAATGTAAGTAAGAATGATCAAATGCTCTCGATTATAGGATGATGACTAAATGAGTTCATTGTGGATAGTTTCTACCAATACTTAGTTAGGTTTATTTGTCGATTTCTATTACATATCCTTTGCTAAAAAGATACGTTATATTTATATGTGAGCAACCAATGCTATTATATTTATATCCCCTCACATTTCGATATGAAGCCACAGACCAGCACACGAGCAATCTGAGTTTTTTTTTATACGGCTATTTGAATAGAATTTTAATATTTATATCCTACTTGTAATCTCAATCTGATGTTGGTGTGCACTGAAAAAGTAAACACTCGATTTGTAGCAATCTTTTTATGGTTTCGATGTGATAACCGTGCGTTCTTGCTTTGTACGCCTTTTGTGAAGCGATGAAAAAAACTTTTTTATTTACTTTTGTCATATAAATATTTGCATGCATTTTGAAACGCAAGTTAAAAAGCGAAGAAAAAAAAGGTCTTTTGTCTTGGGTTCATCGCTTTGTGTGCAACTTTGCGAAAAGAGCAAATCACATGAAAAAAAGCATTGGCTGAAACAAATTGTGTGTTCGTGTTATGCCCACGGCCAGTACTCATATGGCGGTTGTGGTTTAGAAGAGGATGAATAATAACAAAAGTAGTCATCCGGGCTATAATCAACAAAGGTGGTTGCGTCGTAGGCTGTGGAGTAGGTAGGGTATTCGGAGAGTGAAATTCTCCGATGTTCACTTAAATTCTGGAGTAAATGGTCACGTTGACTTTGACTGCGGCGATGTCGTTGTTGCAGTATTTGTTGTTGTTGTTGTTGTTGTTGTTGCTGCTGAGATTGAGCAGAAGTCAAAGGCGTAGTTGGAGCTGTATTCCAACAAATATTTTTCAGGCTTGGTGGCTGTTGACTGCTGTTATTAATATTATAGTGATTTAATGATAGTCTACCATAGTCATCTGTTATAAGATTAATGTTGGTGGGTAAACTCAAATGATGGTTCTGATAGTGAATATAATCAATGTATTGTTGCTGCTGTAGTTGTCTGTCAAATAGTTCTGGTGTTGCTGTAACCATCGGAATGTCTTCCTGAGACTGCCCCTTATTCCGTCGGGTGAAACGATGATATTGATTTTTCATTAAAGTTTGATTTTGAGACAGTGGTATGTCAAAGTGGGTCCTTGTACTGCTACGCCTAACCTTATTATTCATTATGAATTGTTTATTGACATCATTACCAGTCGTACTGTTTCTATTTTGAACAAGTTGAGCGTCGTTCACTATCTCTTGCAGTTCAGATGATGCTGTTGCTCTAATAGTAGGTGACTCCGCAGGCGTAATTGTGATGACACTAGATGATGATGATGTTGTTGTTGATGGTTTGTTTCGTTGTTGTTTTTTGTTTGACAGATTGTTAAAAAAACGAGCTAATTTATTCGTTCCAATGTTACTAAAACCATTACTTCTATTTATATTGGCGTTTTCGCCGAATGACGGAGACGTAGAGGGTGCTGTTGCTGTTACAAATTCAGAAAGGAACTGAAACCTCTCTTGATGATCTTCTTCTAGATCAATGCAATAGGCATTCATTGCGGACACAGACTTTCGGTGCTTCAATCGTAAAGAAGATCGGTTACTAGAAGTTGATGGTGTTGGTAAGGGTGAGCATTTCGGCGTTTGAGTTGGACTATTATCAGCACTCAAAGATATTTTGTTGTAATTGTGTTTTTGGAGTATGTCTGTTTGAATCTGCTTTTGTGACCGCCGTGCTTCTTTTTCCAGCCTGAATTGCAGCTTTTGTTCATTTAATAACACGCTTTTATTCTTTTTTTGTTGTGCCTTCGTGGAAGTCAAGTCATCGTATACCAAATTATCGTTTAGACCAGCGGAAAGATTGCCGTTTGGAGGCGTGACTAAAGCGGATACTGCGTCTTCTTGAAGAAATCCTTTGCTGATAAGATCTCTTTTCCAACTTGTATCATTAGATTTATCCAAAAGAGTCATTAAGGACATTAAAATGATCAACTCCAACTCAACTGATTTTGTCAAGTTGCATCGAAGCATGTTGTAACCAAATAGTGATATAATACCGAAATATTCATCCTTCAACGTGCATGGCAAATATTGTGCAACGCAAATATTTCCTTAGGTTTCGAGTCAAAAAATAGCGTTTGCAAAGTTAGGCTTGTTCTATCACAGTTAGATTTCGAACTTGCAAAAACTTACCCGTCTTTCGAATGGCTCTGCATTCTAGGCTATTACTCATCCTACTTTCGCGATTCCTAGTTATAGCAGCATATTGGAATGAGTATTGCTTTTACGCTAAATAAGAAAAAAAGGTCGAGCAATAGATTACCATTTATAGCGTTCACCCTCCCATGTGAAGCACCATTCGAATCCTATTTTTGAAGTGTCTTTTAACTCAACTGACGTATCCTGCTGCTGTTGTTGTTCAGTAGCAGGACAGTGCAAAAGAATGGTCTTTAATTTAGACGAAGCACTTTTGACCTGGGTTTCCGCTTGTACTTCGAATGTACGCGGGTCGACTAAGCTAACTGCATAAAACTTTGACAGTCTATGCCTGATTTTGATGTATTTAATAATTCCTGAATCCTTCTCCTTTATGTCGACGATCGCTTTATTTTTGGGATGACTGGACAATACATAGTGTGTCACCACATCTTCAACTGTTAGCACCATTTCGTATGAAAATTCGACAGAGAGAGAGCGAGAGAGAGCAAATGTTTATTGAAGGAATGTGAAGGAAAAGAGGAAAGTAGGATAAAGGTGGAAAGCCCGCTGTAGGTTTTTTTATTCGTTTTTGCCATCTTAACTTCTTAGGAAAATTGTTACCCGACCTTTCTGCATGGTTACACTCCGAGTGACTAAGTAATGGTGGCGTGCCTGTCATCTTTTCTCTTCCTAGTTAAGATCAAATGGTGTCAATGAATTGGGAAGCTTTTTTGTTAATCTAAGCATTCGATGGAAAGATAAGCTATATCTGTTCTCCTATCCATGTTCAGCAAACAAGAATAGTCTGCCGTTACAATTTCAGAAAAGACAGTATGTGTCAAAGTGCAGCACTTCAATGAAATAGGCAAAAAGTGCACGCCATATAAAATTTTAGACAAGGTAGGAATGTCAGAACTTTACTTTGGTTTTGGTAGGATGAACTCTTAATCTTTTTTGTATCTACTTAGATCTAGACAAGCAATCGAAACTAGACTTGTCTAGCAACCCACCCTTATGATTTTGTCATACATCTGAGATGTTTGGACAAAAAAACTTTAATGACTGCCAGGTTTATATTTCTATTTTATACTGTAACAAGGATTGTTTCCTGTATCCAATAACCTAAAATGGTCAAGCAATATCAAGAGAAACAGAGCTACTCCTTACTTGCAACGTTCTTGCAAACAATCTTACCATAAACGTCTATAAAAAATCCTGCTACGAGGAGCTTTTCAAGGCCCAAATTCGAATGATTATGTTCAACGACTAACGCAATAAACCAAAATTAAACTAACATAAGCTCCATTCTCAAGTGATACCTTTGGCCTCTTTGAGAAAATCAAGCCACTGATTACATCCCCAGCCTTATCAACAGCAGTTTGATATTGTCTCATTTTGGATTCTCAGTTAAGTTTTGAGGATAAGCTTCGTATTTTGGAAAGTACAAGTATATACATCTGCTATACGGTTGGTCGCTGATATGAGGACTATTCACGAAAGGCTATGTAATTTGGTTTATGCTCTTGGTCACACCACGCGCATGGAAATACTTCAGTTACAATTGCAAACAACTAGAGTAGTCCATTTAACAATACTAAATATTTTTTCCTTTTTCTTAATGTTGGCAATGAATAGATCACAAAATAGTGCCTGCAGTGGATTATTTTATTGAATAGAAATGATGCAAATAGCGAAACGCGGCTTTTAGAAGGCTTTTTGAAGCGACAAAATGGTACTGGACTTGAAACAGCACACGAGCAATTGTTGGAATTGCGTATATAGCAGCCATTATTATTTCCTTCCACCATAGGTTTGGCAGGGAAGATTTCCCTTAAATGGATGTTCTATCAACCAAGCGAGCTACTGTTGTTATTGGCTTGATCGGCTTGTTTGAGCTCAGGCTATCAACTCCGCGTATCCAATCTCTTCTTTGTAGGTTGCTGTTTCTTCATTCATATGTTTAGATTAAACAACTATGACTATAGTATGTTTGACGTATTACCGCATTACAGGCAGATCAAATTCGTTGCGGCTTGAACAGAAACCGCGGGGTTTCGTACAGACGAGCAGCTAAGAATCTCGAACCTTCTATTTTTTTATTTTTTTTTAGTTTTCACATTGCTAGACATCGATAAATGCAGTTGTCCGAAGGAAGCTGTTCCATAGACTGACTGAATGTACATTATAAAGATTAGTAATGGTGTATCAATAGGCTGAGCTTGATCCTTCTAAGAGACGCCAGGTCACGGGTGCGACAGAAGGATAGGTTTGAGAAAAATCTAGAGAAATTGAGAAACCTGCCGGCAAATTGCGCAGTTGGTCAAAGGAAAACAATCTTTGTTCCATCTATCTTCGTATGGATTTTTCTATATTTGGAAACTGTGCGTGGAAAGTAGTAAAAAGAGCCTTTCCAGAGAGTTTCGATTCGACAGATTTTGGCTAAACATAGCTCATAATGTATCTGGGTAAGAGCTGGGTTTTTTTTGTTCAGTTGCTTGCAATGGTCAAGAGCAGCACCACCAGGGATGTTATCACTTTGAATCATACGGGTTGTAGGTGGCAGGAGATTGCTGAAGATACGACAAAAAAAAGATGATTTTCCGATAAATTGATTGGCACATTTATCAGGTACTCCACATCGATAGAACCAACCCGCAACCGTAGCCATGAGTTTTTTTTTTTTTTTTTAGGGTTTTATCTTTTAAGCATAGACCTTCAGTATCAGATCATGATAGATAATTGAAAAGATGGAGCTGCAAGGCGTATCTCATAGTCATTGTTAAAAGAGAGATATCAAGGGGGATAAAATTAATGCCCATCTCCGCAGCCATACACTACCTACTGAGTTTCATTGAAATGGGTAACTTAGCATGAATTTGCATAAAAAGGAGCCTAGCATTGGAAGTACTAAAGGATTTTATAAAGACTCCACTTTCACGATTACAAAGAGTCCTGTTTAGCGCCTATTTAACTAGAGGACAAAGAAGTTAAAGTAAAGGCTACCACAGGTGCCGTTCAAAAAAAAAAACACTCGAACGTTCTTCACATACAACAAAAAAAACCCGCGATTTTTTTAAGGAGAAACTCCCAACCACAAGCATAAATGTAATACCCAATGACGAAGGTGATGTAAAATTGATCCAATCAATTTTTATTTTTTTCCGCAGCTCCAAAACAAACTGAACGGGTATAAATAGCCTTCAAATACTTTTCCATCTCTTTCCCTATTTCTTTTTTTCATTTTTATCACTTTATCTTTCTCGTAGAGAACTAGTTATTTTTCCCGGCAACATGCAGATTTTCGTAAAGACCCTCACTGGCAAGACCATCACTCTCGAAGTTGAATCCTCTGATTCTATTGAAAATGTGAAGCATAAGATTCAAGATAAGGAAGGTATCCCACCTGATCAACAACGTCTTATCTTTGCCGGTAAGCAATTAGAAGATGGCCGCTCTTTATCCGACTACAATATTCAGAAGGAATCTACCCTTCACTTGGTCCTTCGTCTCCGTGGTGGTATGCAGATTTTTGTCAAGACTCTCACTGGCAAGACCATTACCTTAGAAGTTGAATCGTCTGATTCTATTGAAAACGTTAAACAAAAGATTCAAGACAAAGAAGGTATCCCACCTGATCAACAACGTCTCATCTTTGCCGGTAAACAGTTAGAAGATGGTCGCTCCCTCTCCGACTACAACATTCAAAAAGAGTCCACTCTTCATTTGGTGCTTCGTCTTCGTGGTGGTATGCAAATTTTTGTCAAGACTCTCACTGGTAAAACTATCACTTTAGAAGTCGAATCATCCGATTCAATCGAAAACGTCAAACAAAAGATTCAAGACAAAGAAGGTATTCCTCCTGATCAACAACGTTTGATTTTTGCTGGTAAGCAACTTGAGGATGGTCGTTCTTTATCCGACTACAACATTCAGAAGGAATCTACACTTCATCTGGTCCTTCGTCTCCGTGGTGGTATGCAGATCTTTGTCAAGACTTTGACTGGTAAAACCATTACCTTAGAAGTTGAATCGTCTGATTCTATTGAAAACGTCAAGCAAAAGATTCAAGATAAGGAAGGTATCCCACCTGATCAACAACGTCTTATCTTTGCCGGTAAGCAATTAGAAGATGGCCGCTCTTTATCCGACTACAATATTCAGAAGGAATCTACCCTTCACTTGGTCCTTCGTCTCCGTGGTGGTATGCAGATCTTTGTCAAGACTTTGACTGGTAAGACCATCACTCTTGAGGTTGAGTCCTCTGATTCTATTGAAAACGTCAAGCAAAAGATTCAAGATAAAGAAGGAATCCCTCCTGACCAACAACGCTTGATTTTTGCTGGTAAGCAACTTGAGGACGGTCGTTCTTTGTCTGACTACAATATTCAGAAGGAATCTACCCTCCATTTGGTATTGCGTCTCCGTGGTGGTCAATAAGCATTTCCTTATCTTGATATCTACATATTAAAATAATGTACATCTCAATAATATCAGAGATATATTATTTGTTTTAAAGAATATTCCTCCCCCTTTCATCCGTACTCCATTTCATCTTTTTAGCAGCTTGCTTTTCATTATCCTTACTACCGTTACCACTTAGCTTTTTCTTTTGGTAATAAATTGACCCCTCTTATCATCGCTTTCATCAAAGAATTATTCATAAATCGTGTGTGCAATGCCATTGTGTTTCATGACAAATATCTTTTGAGTAATGAAAGGTTCTCCTTGACTACGTGTATTTATCTATTTACTGGGATCATTGGTAACTTTTGTAAGGCATTTTGAATGGTACATCAATAAAAGGATCAATAACCAACAAGATTGCGAGAAAAGCATGTCACGAAACATAAAATGGTAAAATAAGATTAACAAACAGTTCTTATTCATCTATTATCAACTACGTGTATAATGTTGCTTTTTATCATTATTTGTAATATTTATTGTGTATTATCATCTTGCTTTGTGATTTTCAGAAAGATTCGTCGTCTCAAATTACCTATTTTACATGATTTTGAAAAGGGAAAATGCGTAATGATTATTATTTTCCTAATAAGAAGGATCGTCTCTATGTTTTTTGGCGTGTCTTTGTCTGAAAACATCGAAATCTGGTGGTCTATTAGGGCCCATTCCTAATGGAGACGCAAATACGTTAGTGAGGCCGCCGCACTGTGATTGTAAAACTTTTTTTCTTACCTTTAGGTGATTGGTAATCATCATCAAAATCGTCCCGTCCTCGACGTTTCATACCTTTTCCTCCTCCTGCATTACGCATATTATTGTTACCGCCCCGGGCTTTTCCATAACCTGAACGATTACCAGCGCCGCCCGCGCCACCACCACGATTTCCAAATTGACCACCGCGGTTACCATCTCTTCCACCTCCAGGGTGCATAGGTCCCTTACCGCCTAGGCCACCCATCGGTCTTTGCTGTGATGTAGGCTGTTGTTGTGCAGAAAATGGCATCGGGGCTGTTTGTGGTTGTGACTGATTTGGGGGTAAAGGCAAAACTATACTTCTTAAAAGTTCTACAATTTCAACTGCTTGAATCAAAGGCCCGTTGAAAGTTTGTGGGGGCGGTAAATTAGATACAAAATAAGCTACTGCGTCGGGTAAAGCATTCTGTTGAGGAACAGGAGGAGCTGTCATACGAGGACTATGACTCATCCATCCACTACCAGCTGTCGAAGGAACAGCAGCGGGCGGTAACTGAGAAGGTGCAGATCGTTGCGTTGTAGACTGTTGATGTATCATTGGCAAAGGTGCAGGCTGTGCTGGGATGGACGTTTGTTGTCGTACAACCGGTTCTGTTTGGATAGGTCCTTGATGTGATGTTTGAGGAGATGGTTGAATTTCAGGTACAGGTGCAGAAATCACAGTTGTGATAATGGGTGATGCATTCACTGGACGTGGAGCTGGTTTGTAGCTCTGCCATTGACCAAGATCAGGACGAGGGAACCTTTCGGGATAGACTGAATCCAACAAAGGTCGTTTGTGCTGTTCATGCGTACGATGCTCATGGAGAGACTGCTGTGCTCCGAGTTGCGACTGTTGTGCTTGCTGGTGGGGTTCATTAGCTTTTGAAACGGCAGTTGATGCAGATTCAGATTTCAGTTGCTCACGCGCTAAAAGACCAAGTTCGTAGTGTTCTATATTGCGAATATCCATGTAGGACTGTCGTTTCAAAAATGATTCCATTGTGTTGATATTGGGATCATTCATAGCTTCAATTCGTCTTTTCTCTACATTTTGTACCGAGGCCAAATCTCCGTATTTAGTTTCGTAATCTAAGAACTTGCGCCAAATAGGATCAGCACTTTCTGCAGGCATTGTTGCCAAAGTTCTTTCGAACAATGCTCGAGTGTTGTTATCATCGTTCATTTGAATCAAGAAATCCAAATATTGGCATACAAAATCAGCATTATCTGCATATGTCTTTTGACCCAAACTGAATACTTTCCCCGCAATTGTGGCGTCTTTAGAATTGTGATATTCCATAAGGGCATCAGCAACATAAACATGGTAAGTACAATTGGTTGCTTTACGAGCTCTTGAGAACAAGGCACGAGCGCTCTTAATACCATCTGTGCGACGAGCAAATCGCATATAGTTAATCCAAACTAAAGAGCCTCCACGTGCAAGTACTTCGATTTTCTCATCAGAGTCTTTTTTACGGGCCTCCTGCTCTTTCTTGATCCGCTTCTCACGCGTACGTAGCTGCTCTCTGAGCTCACCATCAATATCATCTGATAAATTCATAGAGGCGCGTTCCTCTTCTGCTTGCTTTTCCAATTTCGCTATTTCTGCTTGTGCTTTTTCCCTAATTTCCTCTATCTCTTTGTCTAGACTTGATATCAGTTGTTCATATGTTTCACGTGCATCATCCAGTTGTTTTCTGGATTCACATAATTCACTGTAAAACAAGTTTAATAAAAGACTAGTAGGCATAATCTCGATACTTTGCTTCAATATTGAAAGTGCCTTCTCGGGTTTGTTGTGTTCCAGATAGTAATTAGCCAAGTCGTACCATAATTCAGGATAGAAGCGAAGAGGGAAGAAGGCTTGTTGATATGCATAAGCGACTCGGTCCATCACTGCCGTTTCATCCTCCAACTGCAAAGGATTCTTCTTTTCCCAATCAATATATTTCTTCCATGCATCTAACTGAGCAATTTCATTTGAAGTCCAGGTAGGTGGTACAGCAGCAACGTTAATACTAATCTTTTCTGTATATAAGCGCATTTCTCTTAAGGCCGTACGAGCCGTCATATAAGCGGACGAAGTTTCTCCGAGGAATTTTTTAGCCTATAATTGCAAAGAGTGAGTTATATCACGTTGAATGATGAACAATGGTGATGATTGAAAATAAAGCTTACAGTTAATCTGTTTAAGGTATTTTCCCACTGATCATATTCTTTCCAGAGATGTTCAATATTATTCAAAGGAATAGTTACTGCTCTTTGATAGGCACGACGCATTGAATCCATCTTACGTTGTTCTTCCCAAGTATTAGAGGTCTAATGAGCAAAAATCATGGGATATAAGCAGATCAATCTACTGATCACTTCTTCATCAAAGCAATCATTCTTTTTTTTTACCTCTGCAGACTTTAGGAAATAAATGTAATCAGCCCAAATTGGGCCAGCTTCTTTATCAATGCCCACGTTACTCAAAACATATTCGTACGCCTTCTCGATGACAGCTCTTGCTTCAGGAGTGGCCGTCGAGCCACTCTCACCAAGATTGATACGACGAATATATCCAAGATAAAATTTCCAAAGGTCAACAGACAAGACAGTTTTTAGACAACGGGTAAAGAGAGCTTCGACTTCATTAAAATTAGAGAATTTGAGTTCGAGTTCAAGATAAGCGAGCCAGTGCTTTGGCTACAAAAAGTAACAGACAATACCATCCGAACAAAGTAGATTGTATACAAGTAATTGTTTTGTGAATAAGTCATTTCGATCCAACTTAAGCATTTTTTCCCTTCTTGTCTTTTTCCTCGTCTATCTTTCCTTCATAAACATCTCAAATTCATCTTCTCAATTCTACTCTTTTTCTGACCCCTTTCTGTGTAAATTGATAATATAGAGAAGAAAACGCGCGCATATACATCGTTCAGGTCCCATCAAAGAGGCGGGATTTGCACTGAAATTATTCGAATTCTTTCCCTTTCCGAACGTATTTCGACACCATCACAAAGGAGAGAAGAAGAAAGAGAGAAGTGAAAGAGAGATGAAGATAGACAAACACACACACGCACACATACGCAAAGACTGCCCTTTTCACATATTAATATACAAAAAAAAAATATAAAAAATAAAGGAACTTACCGAAATAGGGAAGACTTTCAATACACGTTCATAAACATCACGAATAATGTCTAAATCGCCAGTTTGTTGAACATCGTTTATTAAACTTGTCCAGGCCTCAATATCATATTTGTTTTCTCTAATAAGGGCTTCTAATTTCTCTCGCTTAGAGATGGATTTAACAGTAGCAGGGTTCACTGAGTCTAATTGGTTTTGCGGTTGGCTTTCCTTAGGTTCAGAAGGCGTTATAGTTGCTGTTTGTTGCTGTTGCACTGATGATGGTGTAGGTACAGCTTGAAGTTGCGTCTGTTGTGTTAAGGCAGCAATTGGAATTTGCCACGAAGCAGGTGCGCTGAAGTCATTCTTTTGTCCTTCGTCGTCATTTACCTCCATGGGTGTAGGTTCAGGCTCAACAGCGCTACCTTCATTCTCAGTATTAGCCTGTTGATCTTGTTGTTGTTCTGTCTCCATAGCTTCGGAATGTTGTTGTTGAAATAGCTCCTCGTTGATTTCTGCCTGGTTATCAGCTTTTCGTTCATCATCCACTCCAGCAGGCTCAATCTGCTGTTCTTGCATTTCCACATTCTCTTGGTCAGTAATGCTCGAAGGTTCGGCTGATAGGTTGGTATGGTCAGCTGTTTTTCCTTGCTGTTGTTGTTCTGTTGAAGCAGGTAACTCAGGTTGATACGACTCAGGCTCATATGCCGCGTCTTCAGGATGCTCTTCTATTACCGTCTCTGCAGGTTGAGCATTTGGTTGTTGAGATTCGGTCGAAAACTGTTGAATTTGTTGTTGTTGTTGTTGTTGTTGTTGTTGTTGTTCCCCATTTATAGTCTGAAAGTCCAAGGTATCAGTAGCAACCTCGCCAAAATTGTTAGTCACTGTGTCAGTGCCAGCATCATCTTGTTGCAAATGAGAAATATCTTGTTGATACTGTTCTTCTGAATGTTCCGGCTGTATATGTCGTTGCGATAGCGAATCAATAAGCTGGTTATTGATGACTTGATCAACATTTTGTTCCACTGGTTGATTCTCGGGGACGGTATTGCTTAAATCTGTATCCATTGCAGAAGAGATTCTTTTCAATGCAGAGGATATAATTTTATTGAAGGGTGAAAACAGTGTAGCTTAATGTCTTTCAGTGATAAAAAGTAATAGGCGAGGTTACAGCAAAAAAAAAAAAAAAAAAAATTGATAAAGAGCAAAAAGAAAAAAAGGACAGTGACGTACAGGGTCTTTCTACATATAATGATAACGCATGTACAATTTTAATGACTGAGTTTTTTGGCAATTTTTTTTTTTCCCAAAACGCAAAAAAAAAAAAAAAAAAAAAAAAAAAAAAGACAGTAGCATAGTGATCCATAAATCAGTCTGTTAGTCTTTCGTCCGTCAAATTGAGCTGATCATTTACAAATTTATTATTTAAATGCCACATAAAAGAGCAAAAGCAAGTGTTCGCAAGGGAAGAAAGGCTGAGTATGTTCCGATCAGCAATCGCTTTTTTTTTTGAAAATGAAGGAATTCATGGTTGATTGTTTCTCTTTTCCAGAGTAGATCTTCCGGTAACCAATAATGACATGAACTCTGAAGACACACCTAAGGGATTCTCTCGTTTGATGAGATACAAAGAGTTTGCTTTACAAAAACGAAAAGACAAAATGAATGCCAAAGAGACTAATACTGGAAATTCATCGGTAACAAAATTTGAGTGCAAAGGTATGAGAATACTGAGCTTTGTCTGAAACTCTCTTTTTTTTTATCAAGAAACCAAGCTTGCAAATGCAACCTGGTGAACGATTGAAAGATTTTGTCGGTAGAGTTGAAAATCAATATCAATCAGACCTTCTTGCAGCTCAGAAGAAAACCAAGACTGTAAGCGCTAGAAAAAAGCGTAACCAAGAATTAAGGAAACAAAAGAAAACGGCCAAGCAACAAAAGGAATTAGAATATTACGGAGGACGAGATTTTGATGACTTGAAGGATAATGTCAAATTCGGCGAAGTAGCTGATGCTCCACCTATTCTTACCAAACTACCAAAGGCTCGTGGACGGGGTAAAGAGGTAGGTCAAAAAAAAAAAAAAAAATGGAAAAGATAAAGTCTATTCTTAGAAGCCACTCATTGATGAAGCAAATATTTGTCCTTTGTTTTGGTGTTATTAGACATTGGAGGCAAAGACAAAGCAAGCAATAGGCTCAGTATCATCAGCTACTACAACAGCAACAAAGCCAGATACTGGATATGAATCAGAAGAAGATGAAAATATGAAGGCATTGAAGGCATCGCATAAACGAAAATTACAAAATATGAGTGCAGCTGCTAGAAAGCAATTGGATTATGAGAGAGAAATGGTGATTGAAGCTTATAGGGCCAAAAAAGCTAAGCGAATGGCTGAAAAGGGGCTTCTTTAAGTTGTAAATATAATAAATGAAACGTATATAGTCTGTACATAGTTTGACAGTTGGCTCATGCGCTGGTAAAAGTAGCGTAGTAGAAATGAGTGGCCATATTTTCGATTTCTAAATTGGTACTTTCATTACTCTTTGTGTAATGTGGAATTTTACGGATTTTCATAATAGCTAGCCCCCACATTTTTTAAAATAAGTCCTATGTAAACGATCACTTCCCTCTGTTTCTCTTTTCATTTTTGTATTTCATTGTATCCAACTTTCTGTGTCGTTCCTGAAAACACTTGCTTCTCTCATTCAAATACCGCTGTGTCAAATCAACTCAAAACTTATTTATATGTCAGAGAAAAGAACCTTGAATCATGACTAAAGGGAACAACTTCAATACAGCGGCTGTGCAAGTAGGTAAAGCCGTGGCTTTTGACTGACTTATCTTCTGCTCTTTTTGACATTTTTGCCTTCAGCCTTAAGAATAAGGCCACTAACAGATTCCGATCGAAAGCAACCACGATTTGCGAATCTTGCAGACGATGATGTCTTGAAATCTTTTGATAAAACAGTCAAAGTCCTTCCATCAAATAAACTTTTCACTTTTGACCATATATTTGGACCCACAAGTACCCAGGAAGATGTATTTTTTTCTATAGGTGAAAATTTAATACATAAATTTGTGGAAGGCAAGTTCAAAGACAGAATAGGAGTCAAATACAGAATGATTAAACTCACGAATTATGATAGGTTACAATATCACCATACTAGCTTATGTAATGAAGCAGGCTTAGTGAATAAACCCTGTGACGCCATGCACTAAATATGAATGCTGATTGTATATTCTTTATGTAGGGCCAAACATCATCCGGAAAGACTTATACTATGGGCACAGCCTCAACAGAATCGAGTGTGAGCTCTAAAGATGAAGGAATTGTACCACGATCAATGGCCCTACTCTTCGACTTACTATACAAGAATAACGGACAGTCAAAGCGACCGATATCACCTGCACCATCTGTATCGTCTTCAACTTCTACTTCAAATAAAAGTAATCGGTCAAAATCATTAAAAATCAGAAGTGGTGGCAGTAGTCATATTCCAAGTCCCAACACTACTTACCAGAAATCAGCAATCCACTACGATGAACAGAGTAGTACACGGTATACGGTCAAGGTGTCATTTGTAGAAATATATAATGAAGAGTTGCATGATTTACTAAACACAGCACCTGTGCATGAACTACCTACAATTACCATACGTGAAGACACGAAGGGCAAAATATACTGGACTGGCGTGAAGGAAATGACGATTCATAGTGCAGATGATGCTCTATAGTAAGCAAGAGTGGGCTAGGATGAATATACCTGCTGTAAAGTACGAATGAAAACTTTTTTAATATTGATACATATTTTACAATATGATAGCTATCTTGAGCAAGGCACTCAAACCCGTGCAACAGGTGCAACAGATATGAACGAAAAGTCCTCGAGATCTCATGCCATATTTTCAGTCTCATTAAAACAGGAGAAATGGGTTCCAGTAGACACCCAACAAAAGTTGAGATCAACTAGTGCTCTTAATTTACGATCAACTACTCCCTCACCCATTCATAACCGACATGCATCCAATCTCAATTTAAACTTGAGTCAGGCACAAACGCAAGAAGAAGGCGAATGGCTAATAACAACTTCAAAATTCCATTTTGTAGATTTAGCTGGCAGTGAAAGAGTAAGTATTGTATATGAAACATTCGCTTAATGTGCAAGTTGGGGGCTTCACACTAAAAGGAACACCAAATCCTCTACTACGCATATAGTTGAAACGAACAGCTGCAGAAGGCGATAGACGAAAAGAAGGCATCAATATCAATGCAGGCTTATTGGCATTGGGAAACGTTATATCTGCTTTGGGTGATCCATCAAAAAAATCATCACATGTCCCTTATCGTGATTCCAAATTGACTCGACTTCTTCAAGATTCCCTGGGTGGTAACGCTACGACACTTATGATTGCATGCGTCAGTGCTGCTGAATACAATTTACCAGAAACATTGAATACTCTTCAATACGCAAATCGTGCTCGCAATATTAAGAATCGGTCAGAAAGGAATCAAATGGAGGAGTGGATGCTGACAGAGAATACTGAAATACTTAGAGCCATGATAAAAAAATTGAAAAATGAACTTCAATACTTAAAATTGCAGAATTCTGACAACAAGATACAAGCTATTACTTCTCACCAGGATCAGCAAACTGGAGATGACTTTTCAACCGAAGAGGAGAGTTCATCTTTGGAAGACCTGTACCAGGACCAACAACGCTTAATATCTGATTTGCAAAGGCAAGTCGAAGAATTGGATAGGGAGGCTACAATAACGCGTGAGCGCAATCACTTTGTTGAGAAAGAATTGCAGCGTATGCAGTTCCATGAAGCCATGCTACAACAGCAGAGAAAACAGCAGCAGTTTACTAAAGAGGATGACAACGGTAGAAAAGGCATGGAGTTTCAACATTTAGTAGAACCAGTCATTGAAGAGTACGAAAAAAGTGTATCAAAACTAGAATCACAACTGGCCATGATGAAGGCTGCTTTGAATCATTCTAATATGACATATGAGGAGCAACAGAACGAAATCAGCAACTTTGATTCTATCACCACACAACAGGAAGAGACTATTAGCAAGCTTCGCCTTCGTCTGAATAAAATATTAGAAAGGGAACAAACAAACGAGGCGTATATCCAGGAATTAGAAGCAAAGCTTGCACTGTCAGTAAAAGAATCTAATAAAGATCAAGAAATGCTCACAGACTTACGGAATCGTATTTTGAAGTTCAAAGAGTCTGATGAGAACACAGAACAATATATCTCAGACTTGGAACAGCGCCTCACATTTGCTGATAACGAAC
The DNA here is from genome assembly GCF_025528875.1 of Mycotypha africana. Taxonomy (NCBI): domain Eukaryota; kingdom Fungi; phylum Mucoromycota; class Mucoromycetes; order Mucorales; family Mycotyphaceae; genus Mycotypha; species Mycotypha africana. The sequence goes on along the minus strand of NW_026515739.1, from coordinate 208,660 downwards.
GTCTTCGCCTTCAAGGGCATCTTGAAAAATTAGAGGCGGCATTGATTTCCAAAGAGCGTAAAAATGTCGACTTGTCCAAACAGATCATAAAGATTAATGCGGACAATGCAAGTACAATGAAGTCAATATTAAAAGAATTAGACATTGTAAAGGGAAAATATAATGAATTAGAGAATGAACGCATGACATGGAAGGAAAAGCAAGATGCTTTTCAACAGAAATATACTACTTTGCAGAATCAGCAGCAAGATAGATCTGGACGCAAGCAAATTAGTTTGGTGACGTCTAACAGCATTGATACTCTTTCCTCCGAAGATTATACTAATGAGCTTCCTAAAGATGTGGCAATAATTTCAAAGAAAGCACAGCATCGGAAGAGTTTAGCAGAAGAAACAGAAATGGCCACTTCTATATTATCATCACAGTTTACAAAAAGTGAAGCCCGTCCGAAAGAGGAAGTTGTGCAAAGCAATCAATTAGAGACTATCCTGAACAGTTCAATACATGATCATATAGACGCTTCAAATGAGTTAGAGAAAGTGTCGCTGCAACACCAAGAAACTGTTGATCAGCTGGATTTACTACAAACCAGCGATATTATACCCAAAGCAGCGACTACTGTGAATAGAAATTGTGTGCAAGCTAGTCAGTCCAATTCCGCTCCTCCAAAAAAAGAATTATCTGAAGTCCCAAACGGTTCAGACCTGATTACCTCAAATCACGAACCTAAATCGGATAACGAAATACTGCGTCTTCAGAGACAACTTGATCAATGTAATCGAACAATCTCAGATAAAGACATAAAAATCATACAGTTAAGCAAGGATTATGAAAAACTCCAAGAGGAGTTATTGGTTGCTTATAACCTCAAAGCAAAACTGGAGCAATTTGTGGAAGATGCAAATAAGTTGGATAACGTCGAAACCAGCGACATCCAGTCATTAACATACAATATTAACAGTGAGGAAAATGAGGAGCAATTACTTCAGTTGATCAAAGTTTATGAAAAACTGCAAGGAAGATTAAAAACAGCATTACTTGAAACTCACAGTAAAGACAGCAGTATTGAAGAATTGAAAGATTTACTCGTACAAAAAGACAACGAAATACACCAATTGAATGGTCAAATAAGCGCTTCAAACGAGCAGTCTGCCGTGCTACACAAACGTTTATCGGAGTCTCTTGCTTCATTAACAATGATGAAATTGTCAAGCGAAGAACTTCAAAAACGTCTGATAATGTCAGAGCAGAATGATGTCCGGCTCAAAGAACTAGAAACCGAGAATATAAAAAATATCGAAAAATTAGAGAAAAGGCATACCGAAGAGTTGAACGCTTTAACAAAGAAGTTTGAAACCGATAGAAGTATTGTCCAAGTTGAGCTGCAGAACAGGCTCTCTGACGTACAAAACTTGCTCGCTGTATGCAGAGTGGATCAAGAAGCCGCTGTAAGAGAAACCCCATTACCAGAAAAGCAATTTAGACACGTAATTAAAGCATCGGCAGCAACAGAACAAGAATTAATCATAAAATTACAACAGCTGATCGATAATTGCAAACAGGCATTTGAAATGGAACGCAATTCTTTCCAACAATGTATTAGTAAACTTGAAGAGGAACTAAAAGACTCAAGAAGCTTACAAGCTAAGGCCCTCGTTCAGCATACCAATGAAGCGGAAGAATTGAAAAAAAAATCGGACAAGGTGAACAAAATGTTGGAAGAGCAAGCCGTCGAACTTTCCAAACAAGTTGAAAGATCGGAAGTTTCGCTTGAATATGTCCAACCAGGACATGAAAAAGCTGTACAAGAACCTTCCAAACCAAATGAGGTTGCTATTGAAGAGTTAGAAAACCAGATTTCATCCCTTGAAAGCGAATTGGAAGCCTCCAAGGACATCAATGATGAACTAATCAAAAGCCATAAGCAGCGTGTTGAGGAAGCTGTTGCTGCTGTTCGAAGAGAAGAAAATGAAATTTTAAAAAATGAATTCAATAATCAATTAAACGAGCAACAACGGAGAATAGCAACATTGCAGTCCGAACTTGAGCAATCGATGACGGTGAGAGAAAACCTCATAAACGATTATCAAAAATACCAGGAAAAAATGACTGTACAGATGAATTATATCCGTCAAACATCAGAGGCTCAAATATCGAATTTGCAAGCAGAACTTCAGACGATTAAAACACTGCATTCAAAGCGTATACCCAAAAAAAGTGTACAGGTTCAACAACAGCCCCAAAATGACATTTGCGATGAATGTTCACAGAACTACTATCAAGAATGGAGAGCTCTAATTGGTGAAAATGAAAGGTTGACAAACACTTTGGATACAATGAGAAAAGCATACGAGCAGCATTTTAAGATGATTTACCATAATCCGGAACGAACCAAATATCAGGGGGATAATGGTGTTGATGCCGCAAAAATGGCACTACTTGAATTACAATCAGTATTTGCCAAAAGTTTTGAAGATTATACCATAAAGAAGAACGGAGGCGCAATGACATTGACGGATGGCGACCAACAAGATAGTCGATCAGCAGTAACAGTTTCTTCGTTAAACGACAAAGATGTAGCTATATATGACGTCAAAATGGCCTGCTCCTTCAATGAACATGCCACTAGTTGTAATAAAATATTTTTAGAATTAAATGATGACCCAGTCAGTAACAGTAAGTCGAAACAGCTTCAAATAGCCGAAGTAACAACTTCTGGCATTTTAACAGTCGACAAGGATGTTGAATCAAAAGTACTGAAGCGCGAGACAACTAACGATGATATAAGCCCTACAGTGACCTTGGCCAAAAGTTTGGGTCTTGAGGACAAAGAGTGGTTTAAAGAATTGCTTGATCAGCTTTCTCAATTCAAAGAAGATAACAGAGTGTTACAGGCCCTATGTCACGAAAAAGAGCAAATCATACGAATACAACAGCAGAAAATGGAAAACCAAGAACTCGAATTTGAATCTTTGTCAGTCAACTTACAAAATAGACGAGACGATATTAAAGATACATCCACTGCATTCAATGAGATCAACTGCATGGATCAGAGGCAAATATCTACTTCCCACAACAATTCTTCAATCATAACCGCATATACTGACAAAGAGGAACTAGAGGCTTACAAAACTCAGATATCAAACTTAGAGAAACACGTAAACCAATTGATGGAAGAAAATATCGAGTTTGGTAGTCTTACAGACGAGCTAGGAAAAGAACTTCACGAAATGCTGTCTCAGAACGAGAGGCTGAAGGAATTAATGAAGATCAAGGAAAGTGAACTGACATTGCACTTGTCAAATTTAGCGGAAATAAGAGCTCTATTTCAGGGAACAAACATGTCAGATAAATGCATGATAGATCGCATCAAATGCTTATTACTAGAAGAAAAGGATAGTAAAGGACGTAAATTAACGCGGAACATGACAATACATCATAAGCATCAATATAGCATTTCACCGCAAGATGAAAAGCCGTCATTCATTAGTGAGAAACCTTTCCCCCATCGAACAGAGATTCAACAGCAGCAGCCTGATGAGGTGAGAGTAAAGGAACTACAAGACCTCAATGAAAAACAACAGAGGGACCTAATTGACGAACGAAAGAAGCGCGAAAGGGCGGAACTAGCCATAAAAAAACTAGAGAGACAAATAGATGAGCTTCTTAATAAGAAATCATCCTTTTTATGCTTTTAATATTCGATACATAGAGGAACGTTTGAGATTGTTAATAGTACAATCATTTGTCTTACCGTGTCTATCTAATGTTGATATACAGCGTGTATATTTGTATCCGATAACCGATATATCAAAGCTAGTTTTTTTTATTGCGTTATTATTACAAGCAATTCTCTTTCCTTGGGTTTTTATTTTTCAAAGATTAAAAACTTATAACTTATGAATCTTTTCGTCTGCTCTTTCTTTGTTTAAAATGTCAGACTAATGTCGATTCCTTTGGACGGTACAATACTTCTGGCATCACCTAAACAACTAAAAGATATGGGAGAAAGCCTTTGTAACACGCTCTATTTTGATCCACAAACGTAGTCTAAGAAGCGTTGGGGGCTACTAGCAAGGAATGCATCATAGTTATCCTCTTTTTCTCCGGAAACATGCTTTAAGACGAGATTAAGCGTATAAAAGATTTTACCAGCTTTTTTAACCCGTTTTACCTTTTAAAAAAAAGAAATGGGGATAGTTTACAAAATTAGCTAGCTCAGGTCTTTGTCGAAAATTAAAATGGTATTACACTAGCAGAATCGTTAAGATGCAATAAAGAAACACCGTTCATCCTAGAAAAGAGAGTCTTGACGGAGTTAGTGCCATTAAAATAACCAAATCAAGATCTGCCAATATTTCTTTAATTGTTATTCTTCAACCTTAAAAAGCCTGATAGACAGGGTCTGAAATCCTAATCAGTATTTCTAATAGCTTTCATTTGGCAAGCTGCACGTATCATCACAAAGATATTTACTAGTACTGGGTGTGTTGTTTTCTTTATTGCTTTTTTCCAAACCAATCCTCATTTTTACTTTGGAAATTTCGGTGGTAGCAGCAAACATATATTTTCAAAACTCTGACGCGTTTGCTTTAATATTTAAACATACAGGATCAATCGTTTTTATTATCTTGACTTTTTGAGTGCAAGCCACTATAGTGGCCCATATCACGTAATTTAACCTAGATAATTCGTCAAAATCTGACCAGACCGTATCTTCTTTTTTCCTCGAGCATTACATTGAGTAACAACGATTTGTTTAGCAAAAGAAATAGATTGATACACATTTTGGTATATTGTAACAGTAGTTACTACCTTCATTTTAAGTCTAAATCATTTTAAAAAGTGATAATTGTTTTACATTATAGCGTCATTTGCCCTTTGACAATGTATTTTTAGGTCACTGTACACGTTCTCTCGGAAAGCAAAAATACACATTTCCATTTTCTGATATTGTCAGTCGGAAAACGGTAGACGTACCTATTTTGAAGTTTCATGAACAAAGAGACGAACATCGATAATATGCCAGTTTTAGATGTTCTATTCAGAGGTTTTCAAGCTCAATTTCATGAAGAGTTTGGAATTCAAGACTTCTCATCCATGATACAGTAACTATTTTATTGATGAGCAAAATTTTTTGGAGAGACATGCTAATTAGATACGGTCTATTATTAGCTACATAGTTCTGTTCGTGCAACTGATTGACCCGTACATTCTATCAAGCATCACCATATCACACGCTGAGATATGTAACAGGAAAAAAACCAACTGCTTTAAACCCGATTATCTTGTGAGTCTTTATCACTGGCCGCAAGATAGTCTCCGACTAACAGATCTCTGCTTTTTTTTTTTTTTTTCTGTGCCCCTGTGATGCCCTTGATCTTACCAAATTGATGAATTCATGCTTCAACAAAAGTTATCTATTTCGACCAATCAATCGTAATAGTCATATAGCTGTTTTGTCCGTCAAAATTGTCTCTGGAGTACCAACAAATAGCTGTTTCATAAAAGTATGGGATTCTCGCTCATTGCGTTTAGCATCATCGTTGGCGACTGCTCGGCAAAGTGTTGTTTCCTATAAGGTAGATGAGCCTCGCAAACCAAAGAAGAAGGTAGCTCTTTTTTTAGGATATAATGGAACGCCGTATCAAGGAATGCAAATGTAAGATAAAATATTTCCTTTGAAGTGCAAACTTACGTGAATTCTTAAAAAATTATATAGTAACCCTGCCGCGCATACTGTGGAGGGTGTGTTATTCAAGGCATTATGTGCAGCAGGAGCTGTGTCGAAATCTAATTCTGTGGATCCTAAGAAAGTACAGCTTCAGCGGGCTGCTCGTACAGATAAAGGTGTTCACGCTGCTTGTAACGTTGTCTCGCTCAAAATGATTGGATATGATGACAAACAGATGATCAACAGAATAAATGCTGCCTTGCTATCTGACCCTATCCGTGTATGGGGTAATGTTTAATTACATGTTCGAGCAGTAGAAGATTAAATAGGACTAACTTAAAGGTAATGATGATCTGCTTTATTGATAGGCTACGTAGAAACGCAACGTAGCTTTAGTGCAAAAAATTCATGTGGATCACGCATTTACGAATATATGTTACCATCTTATGCACTGAAATGCTTAGAGCCTATTCGAACATTGAAGAACACCAAGATAACTCTGAATCCGTCAATATATCATTCCGACTTTATACCGCTACCGAGTAGCAATGAGGAACTCGAGAATCGACAAGAAACGCCGTCAATGAGATATGTCAAATTGATAGATACAGAGAAATTGAGAAGTTACCGGATTGATACTGAGCGGTTAGAGAGATTCGAAGCAGCATTATCACTGTACAAAGGCACGCATAACTTTCACAATTACACAAATGGAAAGGCGTTCGAAGATATGTCCGCCAATAGACATATCATTAGCGTTGAGGTATAATAATAGTGGAAGTGATGGTTACCAATTTGAAAATGAGTCATCCAACAATACGTTATAGGTTAATGGGCCTAAGCTTATCAGTGGCATGGAATGGTTAAGTGTGAAACTTCATGGCAATTCTTTTATGATCCATCAGATTAGAAAAATGATAGGTAAAAGCTGCAAATTTTCAATCATTATCACTAACTGAATTTAAACTAATATTTGTTCTCATGTAATAGCAATGGCTGTCTTGTGCACGCGAGCAAATTCTCCGTTGACAATTATACCAAAATCCTTCGAGTCAACAAAGATCAATATTCCTAAAGCTCCTTCTTCAGGGTTATTGCTGGATAGACCTGATTTCATGGCCTATAACAATTTAATTATGCTACGACAAAAAGAAGGTACAACTACCAAAAATATTCTGAGCTTTGATGTACACCAAAAGGAAATTGAAGCATTCAAGGAACAGTTCCTATATCCTCATATTGTTAAAACCGAAATAGCTGAGCGTGTGTAAGTTCTCCCTCCTATAAGTATACGCTACTGTTTGTCAATTTCTTATAGTTTATAATGTAGGTTTGACACCTTTCTTGCATCTACAGAACCTTATTTGGACACAAATTACGGATACTTCCTATCAGGCAAAAGTTAGACCCTGCTTTTGGTCTTGTTGTTTAACGGACGTCTTCTCTATATAAGGTACTGATGCAATATTCGTTGAAAATAGTAGTCGCTTGTACCTAATAAAAGCAAAAGAGATAGTATTTTTCTGGTCCAATAATATATGCTAGACTGTACTTATTTGCTTTAGAACTTACTTATCTGTAGTTAGCAATTTACAACAAAATCCAAATATTTTACGATCTATTCGTGTTCAATGTCGTCCCTCTCTTATAAACTGGTTACATAAACCGAGCAGTTGCTAACTAAAGTATCATTCTCAAATGCATTAATGAGCGCTAGACAATACCTAGATATTTCTTCAGCTGGTAAACCTATGAAACTGAAGCGCAACTAGTATGTAGTGCATAAAGTATAAATTCATCAACAACGAATATCATGAGCCCAAATCTTTTCTCTCCTCAATTAATTATCATAAAAAAGGGCTTTATTTCAGTGTCCGGAGGAATAAAAAATGAGTATAAATTAATGTTTATCAAACATAATCAACATAATCGTCAATGTTATCCATTAACTGTCTATGGTATCTTATTGTTTCTTCATTGCTATAACATCCCTTAATATTGTTGAACAAATAACTCATGACCTGTAAATTTCCCATAGTCCATGTCGTGACATGAGCATCTCTTTTGGGCAGAATATGATCGATGGTAATAGAATAAAATTTTCCTTGGCCTAAAAGTACAGGTTGATTGCTGATTGCACAACATAAATTACTTTTGAGGCACAACTCATATAGACGCTGCGGGGTAATATTGAATGGCAATTGACGATGCCGCCGAAGTTGGAAATTCTGATAACAGATCGATCGTCTTACCATAGCGCGGTGTAGCTCTCCTAAATCAATGCTTTTTTCGCTTTCCTCTGCTGGGAATTGTCCTGTCTTCAGCCAATTGATAATATCTTTAAGACCCTTGTCATTGGTAGCTATAGCTTTCAATCTGCAAAGAAAATGTCATGAACAAACAGTGCTAAGTTGCGGGCTGTACTTACGGAATTATACCCATCACCCTTCTCATATTATTACCTGTAGCAACCGCCACAATAAAGTATGCCTCTGACGTTAACTGGCGATTTCAACGGGCATTCGGGATCAACTTGAAGTCGGACCTTACATATTGGGCAGCATATTACAATTTGGTCATTCTAAAAGCCAAAATTATCAGCAAAACCTTACCAAGCGAGAAAAAGAGAAAGAAAACGAAGTAGCTCCTACCTTTATCATCTCACGTGCCTTTCTTTGAAAGCGTGTAACTAAGAATTCATTAACTCTGTGAAGCCTACCCTTTCTCTGCCTCGAACCCATTTCGGCAAGAGCTTTTTTTCTTTTTACGTTGAGTAGGTGACTATCGCGTTTTTTGCCCCTAGATTGAAGCCTAGAAGAAATTCGATCATAATCGTTATCCCTAGCATCACTGCTAACTGCTAATTCTAATTGGCTGTAGGCATCGTCGTTATCAATATAACTACTACCATCGCTACTGATCGTTATGATACTATGCGTATCATCTTTGTCACTATTGAGCTCAATATCTCTGTCAGCCACTGCCGTTACCTCCTCCTCGTCAGAAGAAACAAGGTCAATAACCAGCTTCTCAACATTTTCAGCAGCATTCCTGGAACCGGTAATAGTGGAATTGACATTTGTAACGTCATAATTCACTAAAACCATAGTGCCATTAGGTTCATTATTATCAAAGGAAAGGGGATGAAAGGTTAAAACATCGAGTTTCTCCACCTTATCACTATTGATAATAGTACCGTAAGCAGCAGCAGTAGTAGCATTACACATACTACTTTGGCTTCTTTGGGCCACTGCTGATATATTAGGCTGATATCTTCCTTCTTTACCAAAACTGAGGGAGGGTAACGCAGAAGAAGAAGATGCGACAGTATCGATGGCAGTGTTTGATAACTTAACGGTGCTGGACGTCTTATCGTTGAAGAAATTGAGTTTCCCCGCTATAGAGTTAAAAAAGCTGGTAAACGAGGAGAATCGGCTAGTTGTAGCTACAGTGGTCGTAATTGTAACATTAGCAAATGCCACATCTTCATTCCATCTGTTTTCATCCCTAATATACATGCCATCATCGATTGTATTAAGGGCATTTTTCCTGTATTTGTTGGCTCTACTTCCAGAATCACCCTTAACTACTTTTAACTGCTGCGGCTGTTCAGCCGTAACTACAATTCCATACCTTTATTACTTCAAGATACCTTCCCAAGACATGACAAAACGTAGATTGTTACCTGTATGTGTGAGTTTCAACTTTTCCAGTTCTTTCACGTATTTCTGATCGTCGAAGAAGTTGAGTGAGTTACCGTGCATGCCTGATTTGTGTTCTTACGTTTAAAGGCGAAGAGAAAAAAGGTAAGGCGGAGCAGAAATGAGTTATTTGTGTGAGTGCAATGAAACACTTACTTACATTATTGGAAGTAAAGTTAGACTCTGATTGTCCCTCTCTCCCTCCCTTATTTCTTTTATTTTACCGAAATCGCGATTTCTTATTGATAATTGCATAGATATGATAGCATTTTAGTTTATTTTATAGTATGTTTCGAGAAATTGGTAACACAATCAGATCTCCTCCTACTCCCAATAATGAAATTGAGTGTTCCATTGCAATCACACAGATAACTCAGAAATGGTTTTTGTTGATTGTGGATGTTGTATCTAGTCATTTCCAGCAACCAGCACTAAATCTTATGGCAGCACTAGGTTACTTTCTTACACTGCACGCCATGAACCAAGTATTTCAAGAACAATGGAAGATCCGGCGTTAGAGTTAGTATTCCATATTGTAGAGAATATCCTGGTAAAGGAAGGTTGTTAAATCCAATATCATATTGCACTAAGATTACCATCATATATACTGTAATTAAATCTTCCATTTGATAAAATCCAATTCGTACTTCTCAGATATTGTGGAAATGATTATATATGTTAGCTAGGACGAGATATTCGTGCATGATGTTCTTGATTGCGAGAACATTTATTGTATTAATAAAAAGTGATTGAGCCTTTTATCTCCAACTATACTTTATTCCGGGACGGGAAGCAGTACCACAACTTACTATGTTCTGGTTGTTGAATTGATATATCCTACGAATACATATCAATCCTGCTATATACCTATCCGTCATATAGCCATAGATAACATAAATAAAATACATTTCATAAAGTTAACCTATTCGAGTCTTATATGACGTTTCTAATCTCATATAGGAATTATAATCCATATTCTTTGTTTAGCTTATCTTCTTATAAGCATTTGAACTTAAGAAATGTATGCAATCGAATACACCGCTTACGAAACGGAACGAAGATATGAGCGTCATATGAGATCAAAAAATTATTCCAATATTTCGTTAGACGTTGTGAATGATTTACTCATGTAAATATTTTTATCATCGTGCCTTAAATACGACAACAACAATATATAATAAGTGTGTTTTATTTGATAACACAATAGATAGTCAAGTAAGGTAAAAGAGCTAATGATTTAAAGAGAGCGGATAAAAATACTACCGAGCATAGATAATGAGCTAAGGCTATATTTATACGAGTTAGTAAGTATGAAATTTGGCCAACAAGACAGACAGAGATGGTCATTACACTGGCATACTCGAAGAAACATATTGTTACTATAGGCAATTCGGGCGTCCTACACCACTTTTGAGTATCATACATCGCCGCGAATATCTTTCTTCTTTTGACTTTACAAATACATTGATTTCACTCGGCGTGAATGATACGAATGACGATGAATATGAAGATGCAATGATTATCTTGGAGGCCAATGTTTAAACGAAAGTATACAGTAAATAGATATAGTTAAGACAGTTTTACTCTGAAAAAGCCAAATCACATGTCGTATTCTGTATTCTGTATTCTGTATTCTGTATTCTTATGTCATAAAAGCCAATGGCATTGTAAATTATAATTTTTGTACTTAGCTTACCATCCGCGATATTCAGGCGACAACCGCTCCATATCTTTTATGAGGGATCCGGCCGCAAATAAAATAGCATCCACGGGCAACATTGCTCTTATTTAGCTTATTTGGATTAACGGATGCAATCCTTTACAAATTCTGCTGTCGAAGCTTGGCTTTACTGTATTTGATCTACAAGCGAATAATAATGCGATTGCTAGCAACAATGATCGTCCATGGCGACAGAAAACCTTCACAAACTCGGTTATTTTCTTGGCGTACTTAGTGTTCTTTTTTGCCTCAAAGTGTACCTTTCGTTGACATAGCTCGAGAATAGACTGCGTAGTTCTAAACAGTAAAAACTACAATTATCAATGGCTCAAACACTTTATGAACCGTGCTATGCAACAATAATAATAACAACGACATGTCCGAATGATCGTCAAGGAGTTGACAAATTCTTCCATGAGTGAATGTATTGAAAAATTGCACTGTAAGGATTGGAATGTCTACTACAACAATTCTTTAATCCTGTCATTGTTACCACAAGTAATGCAACGATTAGGTTAGCATGGGGGAACCATGGGTTTTATGAGAAACACAGCAAGAACATGCTTCCCTTCAACTTCGGGCGGATTTGAAAGGAGCAGCAGAGACATCCTATCTCTTTTGCATTTACTGTGAATACCAAACCTTTCTTCCGTTATATGCATTATGCTAGAGTTAGTTTCACTATGCACCGGTAAATAAGCGAGCAACCCGTACAGTGAGCAAGAAATTCTGGTGAGAGATACGCTATTTAAGACGAATCTTAGGCAAAGCACGGAACTGTCTTTACCTTAATCAATGATATGTTTGACTCATTCAAATGCTTGGGACTACTATGGTTTCTTTTTCACAAAGAATTGTCTTCCGAGTATAATTTCTCCCTTAACTATCAGTAATGCAAAGAAGTAGAAGGAGGATATAGTCACCGATTACGTAGTACATACTTATGAGTATAGAATTATATAGCACCATCGTACAAGAGTCCATTGATTGCATATCAAAATTCAAGTCAGCTGGTCCGTGCTTTTAAGCTTCAATCCTTTACATAAAGAAGGATAAGAGCTCCCTATACATCATATTTTACAAGGAATGGCCCGAGAATGCAGGCACAGGGTTACTTACTTAACACAATCGGTCATGTGGTAATTGTCAAAACAGGTTCTCAATATAATTGATTTGTGTTCGTTCTTCTTGAATATCCCATTAAATGTACTGTATTATTTCTTTGGATCAAATTATGGGCTGTTTACCGTAAAATAGTAGCTATAACTGGGTTGAGGCTAAGCTGTGATGATTGTTGTCAATAACGATATGCTCCGTTGCTCTTTTTTCATCTACTTACTATTACTGCCCATGAGGTTTGTGTAATGTTATACAGCAAACATAGCATATATACTTATTTTGATCACTATCCTTCAATTAGATGAAAGTGGAAGTAGAAGAACAAAAATAAAGGGGGTCGGGCGGAAAGGAGACGAGAAGAAGTGAGTAAAAGTTGAGCTTTTTTGCTTTTTTTTTACACTTGTGTATCCTTCATCGAGTTTCTTCCATTTCATTGAGAGGTGGACTTTTTGATTTTTAGACCGTTAAGATTTCATGAGTTATGTTTGCACGTTCTTTGGCTTTTTTTTATCGTTTTTCCATGATGAAAGAAGAAATGCTAGAGACCAACAGCATTTCTTTTTTTTTTTTTTTTACTTTTTTCCTGTTATGCTTTATAGCAGTACACACAGACTTTTCCTCTTTTACCTAATGCCGCAGGTCGGCAAAGTTGATGTTCCCTTTTAAATAATAAAGTTAATACACGTTGTACAATAAAAAGCGACATAAGTTTAAAGCAAAAGTATAAGATGTGTCAGGTGAATAGGATAGCAAAGCATATATAAGGAGAACTGATTGTAGGACTCTTGCGTTTTTTCAACACTGCTTTTATTATTCCACTTCATATATCTCTCTATAATTAAAACATCAAGCCCGATTGAACTCATATATGATGACCGAAACAACTTACATTGTAATCAGCAAGTTTTTGTATCTTATGTTTCAAGTAAAAAAAGACTGACCCAACAGTTCCTTTAGAACACTAGTAGGAAACATTTTCCTCGTTCCTTCCGTCCATTAATTCTCTTTCATGATGGTCCTTCGGAAACATTACTGACACAGCTCCATGCCAATGCAAGTTATGATCGTATGGCCATAGATCATCATAAACAGAAAACAAACGTTATGCTTCAACATAACGCACATTACTTTAGCAAATCGAGCTTCAGCGATTCTGAAATGGGTAACTTGTTACACTAAATAACCGTGCACAACAAGATATAGGAAGTGAAAAGAAGATAACCAACTCTAAAAAGTTCCTATAGTAGACACCAACAACATCGAAGTCTCACCCAGTACGAGTACAACATCAAATATTAGTACTTCTTCTTCAAGTTCCAGCACTTCGTACGAAGATAGCTTTAGAACAACCATGGAGGTCTGTAGCCCATTACAACATAATAAGGCTGATTATGTTTTCAATAAATATGGCTGCATTTCTTCTGCAAACGAAATGCAAATTACTGGTATACCAAGCCTTCACTCAGTTATCACACATGCACAGCCATCTCCTACTCTCAGTCAGATGATGCATCGAACAGCAAGTTCAACGGCCCAGTCAAGCCACACAGCGACAATAACACTCAACATCAAAAAAAGACGCAGAGGAAACCTTCCCAAAGAAGTGACAGAATTTCTACGTGAATGGCTAATTCAGCACAAGAGGCATCCTTATCCTGCTGAAAAGGAAAAGGCCGATCTGGCTCGACGTACAGGGCTTACTGTTAACCAAATAAGTAACTGGTTCATTAACGCAAGACGTAGAATTCTGCAGCCCATGTTGGAATCTGAGCATATTAACGCACAATTGTCTTCACCTTATGCCTACACTGTTGGGTTTGGAGTGGGTAGTGATCTAAGCACCGTCCACCACAATAATGCCAACATGAGCAACCACTCTAATACTAATGGTATTAATGCTTCTTATGCACTTTACCTTCAAAAACATAAGCAGCGTCGTAATGAATTTTATACATACAATACATCGTTCCCATTTTCAACAGGTAATATAAGCTGCTCATGTACTATGTCTCTTGCCTAAGGTAGCTAATTGTATCTAACACTATCGCCACTTTATAATTACAGTTATGGAGAAAGAAAAAACCCCATCAAAGCCCTATTCTGACTCGATCTGTAATCGAGATACGTACTATCAGCACAGTCAGCAAGTCTCTTTACCTTGACAAGATCCTACGTCTAGATCGTATATGCCTGTCTCCCTCACTTCTTTTATACCTCACTATGATATGTACAGTTTTTTTTTTCTTTTTTTGGCTTTTATTTCAAGTATTTTATGCTACTGTCACTGTTTGTATTCTCTCTTTTACAATTTTGGTTTTTTTGCTTAAATTCATTGTTTTTTCAACGCATATTACTGCTGCTATTTTAAACTAATTATTCGTTATTACCGCTCAGTCATCGTTTTTGCCTCTCCTTTTTATACCAACGCTTCGTATGCATTCCTCTCCAATAAACCTTGAGAAACATTTTACTTAGTATAGCAAGTTGTGCTATATTTTGGAACAAAGAAAAGATGTAAAAGGTATGCTTTATTTGATAGAAGAATTCGCCTATCTGCAACGGTAAAAACGTTATATGAGAATCATTTATCCTTATAAACTTGAATTTGAGGAAAACGAGAACAATAAAATTGCCCAGGGCAGTTCCTACTGGTTTATTCATGTGTCCAAAGCCCTTTGAGATCAAGGGTAAAAAGGGGATGATCAAAGGGTTGGTAGGTGAGAAGGGGACATCTATTGGATCAGTAGGGAACCTACAACAACATTTAAGGGTGGGGCTCTTGACCGTGGAATAGATGGTCTAATTCGTAGAGTATGCAGCAAATAATTGCTCAACGTTGTTCCCATGGACGTCGTGTTTAAGTTTATCGGGGTGGGTTGTTGGGTAGCTGATTTAATCGGTGTGACAGGGGATCATCTATGTGGTGTGGTTGTTGCAATCGTGAGAGCATATGCAAGCATTGTATCGAATGTGTCTTTATCAACAGTGTCGAGGGGTGCCGGATGCAGTAAGTGTTATTTACCACTAGCTAACCAACCCAGTCACCAACGAAAGCATCGACTGGGTTCTTCTCTCGTCATAGGGAGCCATAGATGGGATCTAGACTGATTGTTGGACTACAAACTGAGATGAACTTAGAGTGTAGGCTCTTTCTTTCATTGAAGGTTGATTGGCTAAGTGACACATTATTTTGGCTGAGGTCCGTGTTGATCCACCAAATATCCGCCGAGTGCATTTGTTCTGGGCGTTGCCTAGCTTCATGTGGTTGATTTTGTTCACTTTACATATTGCCAATCCGTATTCCAGTTGTGGGCGCACCATATCGGTGGAGAGCCTAATTGTTAACTACGATTAAACATGATTTTTATTTTATTTTATAATTTTTAGCCTAATGGGCATTCAGATAAACTACATATCAGAAAAATGCCCTGGGCAGATCAAATACGTGAGGAATTAAAAAACCCTAAAAGAGACTAGAGAAAAAAAAGGATAAGTGATCACAATGCAGACTAGGTAAAAACGGAACAACCAAGAAATGATGGGAGTGGACGCATAAAGCCAGTCTAGCAAGGGCTGTTATGATGTTTCTAGCAGGGTAGGGGGCATTTTCTGGTGCTGAAGGTAATCGATCTCATCAAGAAGCATTTGGACAATTGGCCAAGATATACTCCAGTTGACTGGGACATCGGCATGCTGTTTTATGGGTCGAGTGGGGAGTTGATTCAACAAATAAGAAATGGAATCAACGACAGTTGTCGGAAGTTGCAGGCGGTTATGTTTTGTAGGCATTCAATGATGTGGGCTTTAGTGAGAGTGCTTAGGGGTAGGAATAGGTAATGGGCTGAGTAGTTGTTGGGGAGCCAGCCCAGTCTCCAACGAAGACAGCGACTACGCTCAATAAAGCTCATTGGGAGTCAAAGGTTGGGATCAAGAGAGATATTAGGATGGCATTGTCTTACTAACTTTGAGTTGGGCGCTGAACGGATGGCGTCTAAGTTCTCTTGACGATATGCTTTGATGGCCTGTTGTAAAGCCTTCCTATCGCGAAATGGTGAATGCCTTCTCCAAATTGTATTGGATTGTGACAGTTGGGACCAAAGGGATTTGCTAGTGGCCTGAGTGACATAAGGAAGTAGGCACTTTGGCAGGGCGTTAGCAGGTAGGCTTTGGGGCCGCAGTAGAAATTTCGCCTGGAGAATGTGGAGTCTTTCACGCATCGTTGGAAACTTTAACAGATGTAGCATAATGTGCACGGATGAACGGGAAGAATCACCAAAGATATGGCGAAGGCATTGTGTTGGTGCCTTTTTCAAGGGGTCGACGATGCACTTTTTATATTTGATAATAGCCAATCCGTAGTCCAATGGAGGACGAATGATATTGGGATAGAAGCGAGCTGCTAGTAGCCGGCTGAAGCCTGTAGGGTTGACACCAATAGCTGTGAGTTGATTGAATGTTTTCAGGGCCTTTAAGGTATTTTGTTCAACAAGTTGTTTGCTATCGATATAGCCGCCGGGCTTGAAGGGAACACCTAAGTACAGGAAAATAGAAGCTAGCGGTAAATCTGATCATATAACTTGCATGCTGGGTGACTGGTGTCGCTATCAAGGATTACGCATTTTGTTGGGTTCCATCTAAATCCTAATTCATAGCTATAACGTTCACATTGGCTAAGTAAGTTGCACATTTCTGTTTGGGTGGCTATCAGTACTACATCATTGGCATATAGTAGACAGTCGGGTGAAAAAAGCTGTGAGGAGCTATTGTTGTCTGAAGTATTTATGGATCTAAGAGTTCGAGGGAGGTCATTGGTATAGTGCGAGTACAGGAAAGGTGAGAGAATGGATCCCTGCAATACACCAGTGGTTGGTCGAAAACGATATAATGTTGCATTGTTGAGCAAGACTTAATTGTTGACTACGTTTAAACAGAAATCTTTTTTATTACAATATTTGAAAACCAATGAGCACCAAAAATTGCCTGGGGAAGATCCTAAAGTCTCTATATAATAAACTATATATTGCTAAAAAACTCCTTTGGAAACAAGGGTAAAGAAAGGATTTAATCAGTTGTGATTGTGTGAGGGCTAGGGGTCAACCATTGTAATAGGGCGAAGCACAGTGAGAGGTCTGGTGGAGGTGGATCAAATCCATGAAGCAAATGATCAAGTTCATAGAGAATGTGACAAATAGCCGGCCAACGGATGGTCCATGATTGGCGAGTGGCGGCTGACCGAAGGGGACGGGTGGGAGGTTGATTCAAAAGATCAGACAATGGATCTAGAATTGATATTGACATCATCAGGCGTTGATGCATCTGTAAGCACTGTATGGTATGTTGTTTTGTCATGATAGTGGTGGGATGATGGAAGCAGAAGTTGGAATGACCACCAGGTAGCCATCCAAGACGCCATCGGATACAGCGGCTACGCTCTTCATTAGTCATCGGGAGCCAGAGTATATGGTCTAAGCTGATGGATGTCCGACACGCAGAGAGCAACTCTAAGTTCTGGTGTGGTCGTTGCAGTTCATGTAGGGTTTCTGTTCAAAACTCACGGATGCATTGGCTGAGGACCTTGTGATCAGTAGACTGCTGTTGCTGTACTCGGTGTCAAATAGGAGAGCGACTGAGACGAATATAGGTTGATTTGCTGGATGGATATTGGATATAGCGGCGCAGTAAAGTGAGGAGAGCATCATTTGGTAAGTGGTGAGAACGAAGTATGTATTTAGCCTGGAGAATCACACAGCGTTCTTTCATGGATGGTAGATCAGCCATGTGGAGCATCACTTTGACAGATGATCGGGACGAACCATCAAAGTTCCTTCGAATACAGGTATTTTGGGCCTTCTCCAGCCTAAGGACGTTGGCGGAGGTGATAGGGCATATAGCAGAATAAAATCGGAGGGCC
Organism: Mycotypha africana; assembly: GCF_025528875.1. Taxonomy (NCBI): domain Eukaryota; kingdom Fungi; phylum Mucoromycota; class Mucoromycetes; order Mucorales; family Mycotyphaceae; genus Mycotypha; species Mycotypha africana. The sequence goes on along the minus strand of NW_026515739.1, from coordinate 190,535 downwards.
AAGAGTTTCTCAAAGCCATGGTGTTTAAGGCAATAGAGCTGAGGATATTCATCGTAGCCAAGGATTTCGTGGTAATGATACGGATGAGTTCGTTGAGATCCAAATAGCCACCCGGGCGGAAAGGAACACCAAAGATTGTTAACTACGTTTAAAGAGAGGTTTTTATTGACAAAATAATTTCTTTAAAACCCAGTGGGCACCATGTTATATAAAATTGCCCGGGGCAGATCCGACTGTTTATAAAAGTATCTAAAAAGCCCTTAAGGATCAAGGGTAAAAACGAGTTTGTCACAAGGTTGAGTGATTAGAAGGAGGCATCCATTGGAGCAGTAAAGATCCTAGAGCAACATCCAAGGGTGGGGGTTCTTTGACGTGGAATAAATAGTCTAGCTCATATAGTATGTAGCAGAGGATCGGCCATTGGTCTTCCCATTGACGTTTTATCGTAGGTTGTCTAGGCGGGTGGTTAGGTAGCTGACTTAGAAGATATGAAAGGGGATCATCAATTTGCTGTGGTCGCTGCAACGCGAGTACATATTCAGGCATTGGATTAAGTGGGTCTTTGTTAACAATGCTGAAGGGTGCCGGATGCAGTAGGTGGTGTTACCACTAGGTAACCAACCAAGTCGCCAACGAAGACATCGACTTTTTTCTTCTCTTGTCATTGGGAGCCATAGTATGGGATCTAAACTTACTGTTGGGCGACAGACTGATATGAGCTTAGAGTTTGTTGGGGCGCTTTGCATTGCTTGTAGGAACTGTACGAAAGTCTTTCAGGGACTGTTTGAGATTTTTCTGATCCATAGATTGTTAACTACTGTATTTCAACTTGGTTTTTGGACCTTCTTAATTTATGTTTTCTTCTCAATTTTGTTTTCTGACAAAGTCTTGTTTATTTCAAACTTGCAATAGACGTTACATTATTTCAAACCAATCTCTTTAAAGAGACATCTTTCCCAATATATTTCAGCATGTCCAACCCAACCCTTACAATCTTCTATAGTTATAGTATTTAATGCCTCTGTAATACGTGGGGTGAGTGAATCAGCTTTATCGAGTGGGTTTCTTCTACTATGCTTCTTAATTTTTGACCAGCAATCTTCGATGGGGTTTAAGAACGGCGAATAAGATGGCATAAACAAAGGCTTATAACCGCATTTGTTAATAAAATCAACTACAAAGCGCGAGTGATGTATTCTACAATTATCTAAAACTAAGTAGAAACCCTTCTTATTTTGTTTGTCCGAAACATCCATAACTGATTCCAAAAATCTAACAATATGTTAGGCCGTAGTACCTTTTGGAAGCATCTTGCCTTTCTTAACATCATCAGTCTTGGCTTTTCTCGTTTTGACCAATGGCTGGGGGAAATTCTTTAAGGTTAAAATCAAGTGAATTTGGCATAGCTGAGCTTGACCACACGCTTTAGGAAACTACGGCCATTAACAATTTCGAGAATTCAGGGAGATGTTTTACAGAAACTGGCACTTGGAAGGAACCTTTCACATAGGTTAAAATTAGATCAGAAGCTAACTCCGTAAAGAGTCAACTTGGTGCCTTGCCACTGACAGGACATAGATTCTAGTTCTTCCGTGGGTACATGGCTTCTAACTTGCTTCGACTAGAGATACAATGTGCTCTTCTTCAACAATCCTCCCTTTTTGATATCAACTTTCACGCCTTTCAAAGTTGGCTTTTCTTCCGAAATTATTACATCATTATCCGTATTGAGATCGCGCAGTATCGCATTTCGAAATTTCAACTAACATCTCACATTCTTCAAGGGTGACCAGAGGTTGTAAGTGTACCCAACTCTTCTTTCATCTTGCGCATGTGTTTATAAAATCATCTGGGACTATTAGCTTTCTGCAGGTTCAGGCTCCCTCATCACCATAGTATTTAGCAAGGTGAGCAACTTTTCTTATATGGGTAGTTTATCGAATTTCTTTTCAGCAGTCTTGCCTTTTTATCTCCAACCATACTTTATTTCTAAAACAGGGAGCAGTACGGTGACCTACTATGTTCTGGTCGTTGAATCAATATATCCTACGAGTTCTTCTCTTTCTTTTGCTCTTCTTCTCTAGCATCAAGAACATTATTCTCAAGGGTTTGTTGGTACTACTTGCCACTTCTTCTCTTTCAAAAGCTTTTTTATTGGTGCAACTGTACAAAGGAACTCCATATGTTCAATAATATGAGTGACTTTTTGGTTCTCGTCTTCTGAATATATTGCTGAATGCTCATCTTTCATATCGTTCACAAGAGATTTGTACATTGCACCAAGCTTTTACAAATCCATTTCTACTTCAACTGGCTGAAATCCGAGGTCAAGTATTTGCTTTACTGCGTTTTTGTATTTCCAATCAAGAACTTTTATTTCTGTAAGGGTAATTTTGGAAGCATTCATTGATATAGGCTTCGTCTTCGAGTTAAAGTAAGCATCGTGGTGTGCGCAAGAAGGGTTTTTTTTTTTGTGGAAAGAGATACGCTTTTTTTTTTAAGAGGGAGGGCTTAAATAGAAGACGATAGCAGTCGCATTACAAACCAACAATGCAGTGTTTGTCAAATGCTGAAAGGGTTGCTAGTATTATATTAGTTTTTTTTTAGTTTGCTTTTGCGAGTATTTACGTATGTTGTATTATAAAAATAAAAATCATGCGCAAATCCAGTCAAAAAACCTGTATTTATTTCTACGTTTGTTCCTGTGTACATTTATAGCACCCCTTTTTCTTTTTCTATTGTTTTTGTGATGTGTATATTGACATTTCTACCCATAGTTTTTTTTTTTAACTTATTTCTATCTGCTTACGTTACGTAGAGAAAGAGTGAACATTTCTCAAGAGGTAATCGCAACTTATAATAAAGCAATTAGTGAATTAGACTTAAGTATGATAAAGGACTGTGTATGAACGAGTTGAATATAAACAAAAGAAGAGGAGACACCAGAGGAGCTCAGTCAAGGGCAAGTTCGGATTCGGAAAGCAACATGTGTAGTTCTCGGCGAGAGTGAGCGAGAACAGAGTGAGGATCGAAAGGGATGAAGTGGAAAATGATCCGAAAATGAGCTTTCCATATGTTAGCTAATGTCAAGAACTATAAGGGTGGGTGTTAGGATATTCGAAGATTTGAGACGCAAGTCGATATCTAGGGAGATTGAGCCTTCAATGATGTTTTGGGTAGTAATAGTAGGCCATAAAAATTCGGTAATGATAGTAGACCAAATGTGGTTTTTAACAGGAGCTGTGAAAAGCATATGGATGGAAGATTCAATAGAAGTAGAACTTTGAAATGGAGGAGAGATGGAAGAGTTTTTCAGGATATGGTTTAGAAGCGAACGGTAGGGAATCTTATGGTTGATAAACCGATAAAGAATGTTGCGGGTGACGTACGATAGCCAGTGATCCGGAGTGATAGAGAGTAAATGAATGGGAATGGATGCGTGTGTGGCTTGAAAGACGGAATTCCCTGTTGTTGGACATTCTAACTTCTGCTTCCATCATCCCACCACTATCATGACAAAACAACATGCCATACAGTGCTTACAGATGCATCAACGCCTGAGGATGTCAATATCAATTCTAGATCCATTGTCTGATCTTTTGAATCAACCTCCCACCCGTCCCCCCTCGATCAGCCGCCACTCGCCAATCATGGACCGTCCGTTGGCCGGCTATTTGTCACATTCTCTATAAACTTGATCATTTGCTTCATGGATTTGATCCACCTCCACCAGACCTCTCACTGTGCTTCGCTCTATTACAATGGTTGACCCCTAGCCCTCACACAATCACAACTGATTAAATCCTTTCTTTACCCTTGTTTCCAAAGGAGTTTTTTAGCAATATATAGTTTATTATATAGAGACTTTAGGATCTTCCCCAGGCAATTTTTGGTGCTCATTGGTTTTCAAATATTGTAATAAAAAGGATTTCTGTTTAAACGTAGTCAACAATTAGAAGAAATTCAGCCAACTGGACTTAGTATGCTATGACCACCTGAATATATATTTTTGGTAAAATCTTGTAAAGAAGGATATCAATCGCTTAGGTTCAAGAAATGCTTTGAATAAAGGTGGCTGTAAATGATTAACGCTTCATCGAACCATATTTAGTTCAAGGACATAAGCAGCTTTGTTTAAATTGGTAGCCAAATGGATATCTTTACAAGCATTTAAGAAAAAAGTATCAGGTGGGACGACCAGCCCGTGATTGTACAAATTTCGCTCTCAAAACCAAGTTTACTAGTCACCTATGAGAGGCATTATGGGGCTACCCTCCTCCCTTCCATAACTCAAAGGATGGTTGCGTTAAGTAAAGTACAACTGTAAACAATTTTCTCGTGTTCTTGATTGTAGACAATGTCCAATAGGTGGCGTGGTTTATAAACTATGAACCTGAGGGGCAAGAACAACAACCCCACAAAGTATCATCCAATGAAAACTTCTCAAACCTTAATTCCTGCTTGTGCGTTTTTATTCGTACTTTGGATTGCTGACTAAAATTATCAGGTGTAGTTTCCCATTTGATTTATCATTATATACCTATAAAAATATACCTACTTACTTCTTTTCTTTCCGTTGTATTAAATCTATTTCATTCTGGTCCCTTTTTTGAACAAAGCCTCGATACCAAGATGATGAACGGTGACGATTCTTGTGGCCCAGTCAATCCCATGGCTCAGATGATGAAGCAATTCAGTCAAGACAGATCACTTCAAAATGTAATAAGCACAGCTAATCATTAAAAAAGTGTGTCAAGACTAAAGAAACCTTTGTATATTGACAAACCGCATTATTCTTCAGGATCGTTTTGCAGGACCTTCACAACAAAATGCAGGGCCTTCATCAGTAAGTTATCAGTATCAATCTAGAAAAATGTGAATACTTTTCGAACGTGAAATTGAAATAGACCCTCGTAACCATAAAATTTCAATGAATCAGATGCGAACACAAAGACAACAAGGGCCAGGATTTGCTCAAGGAAGAGATATGGTGGACGAATTTTTTGGTCCAGAACAGCAACACCAGCAGCCAAGGATGGGTCAAAGTGCGTTCGAGTTTTCTGCTTTACAGAGAGAGTTGGAGACTGTTCGTCAAATACCTCACGCCGGCGGATGGGCAAACGAGTTCCAACAACAAGGTCCCAAATTATGGGAGCTAACACCTGCAGAAGAAGCTGCCATGGAAAAGGCATTTGTAGAAAGCAAAGCAGCTGCTGGGCCCTCACAAAGCGCATCAGGTAAAGACAAAAGGCATTAGTATGTTTTCAGGTTGCAAAGGTCAAGGAATGTAACATGAACAAATGCATAGTGTGGAGAGAGGAATTTATGAACCATCCTGAAGTGACCAATATGAATCCAGCACAGTTAGCTGAATTCGAAAACGCCTTCCAAAAGCATTTCGACTGGGCAAATGAATTCGATCTTCAACATCAACCAGGTGGTGTTAGTAAAGGTAAAGCGCGTTTGGATTCATCTTGGGAAGAGCAATTCGCCTCGTTTGATCAGCAACCAACAGAAGAAGAAATGGCGCGTAAAGTGGAGGAAGCGGCTGCAGCGCAGGACCCTCAGTTTGAACAATTTGAGAATGTCTGGCAAAATATCCGTGACCAGTTAGCCGAAGATAATGATTGGGAGGATGAGTTCGGTAATTTCAATGGCGGTAACCCTATTTACAAGCCTGATTTGGGTGAATATGTTTTTGAAGTCAATAATCCATTCTTAAATCATCCTGATCCATTGGCAGAAGGTTTACAATTGTTGGAATCAGGTGGGTCATTAAGTAATGCAGCGATGGCTTTCGAAGCAGCTGTTCAAAAAGATCCCGGAAATTCAGAAGCATGGACACATTTGGGTAATGTGCAAGCACAAAATGAGAAGGAGGAGCCAGCGATTCGTGCCTTGGAAAGAGCGATTGAAGCTGATCCAAGTAATTTGCAAGCGTTGATGTCGCTAGCAGTGAGTTATACAAATGAATCGTACGATCACGCAGCTTATCAAACATTGGAGCGGTGGATTGCACAAAAATACCCTCAGCTCGTCCCTCATCGTTTGCCTGATGCCGTTTCTCCATATGAACTCCATGATCGTGTGACTAACTTATTCTTGACAGCGGCACGAGAAGCTCCAGATGGACAGCTAATGGATCCTGATGTGCAAGTGGGATTGGGTGTTTTATTTTATGGTAGTGGTGATCTAGATAAAGCGATTGATTGTTTCGTTTCGGCTCTTAAAGGAAGACCTAATGTAAGGTTCATAAAATGGCACAATGTTCGGTTATTTTGGAAGTGCATTCATGATTGTGAGAATAAATACATACTCATGCAAATTTTCTGCATTCTTATCAATAGGACTATCTATTATGGAATCGTATGGGTGCTACTTTGGCAAATAACGGTCGCTCAGAGGAAGCCATTGATGCTTATCATAAAGCACTGGAGCTGAGACCATCGTTTGTGCGTGCGAGATATAATATCGGCGTCAGCTGTATAAATATTGGCTGTTATAAGGAAGCGGCAGAGCACATTTTAACGGGTTTATCCATGCATAAGCGCGGTCAAGGTGATTCTGAAGAAGGCGTCAACGTATCGAATAACTCATGGGAAATGCTACGAAAAGCTTTCATAATGATGGTAAGACAGCATACAAATGATGGACTTTTAATATACGAGGAAGATAGAATAACAATGTATTTACTCTCTTTATTAACAGGATCGCCGTGACTTAGCTGACAAAGCTGTCCCAGGAGCTGATTTGAATCAATTTCGCCCAGAGTTTGAATTTTAGAGTATTATCATTATTTTATATCAACGAATGTATTTCTATATATCATTAAGCGTGCGGGTTGTATAAAGACTTTCCAGTACCGCACAATATAACACACTGTACTATAAAATTACAATAATTGTTCATCTTTCAAATAAATTTTCTTCTCTGAAAAGGAAAAGATAGGATATACCTTTTAACTAATTGTTGAAAAGCAAAAGCATATCATAAAATACAGTATAGATTGCAATCCTTTACAAACACTATTATCTGATAGATTATTGCGAAACATTGCGTTTGTCCAAATCCAGGATTACACAAAAAATTTCGGCTCTTTTACTTCAACAAAAATTGAAGTCAGAATCAGATAAGAGAATATCCGTGAATAGTCTAACTAAAGTAACAGCAATTTGTGCAAGTGGGAGTAATACTCTCAAATATTGTTGTCTTTTAACTGAGTACTCCATCAATAGAGTTCTTTAATTATCCTTATTATTTTATTTTATTTTTTTTTTTTTTTTGCAAAAAGTGCAGAGGTTTCTAGCTTTCACAATAAGAAAACATGTATACGATGAAAATAGCGTGTAGGCTTACCATGAAAAGTCGCGCAAATTAAAGATCCTTTTCTCCTTCAGTAGCCAATAACATCAGCCATTTGTGCGGTTATTCTGAGATCCCTCAAAGAATAAACAAGTATATATCTAAAACCGAGCGTTCCCTCTCGTTGTTCATGAAAGGGTGTTTCATAATGCCATTTTTGTAGCTTTTTTTTTTGTTTCTGACAAAAATAGAGCGGGGAAATAGAGACCAGCAATTCTGCATGTATGGTCTGATAAAATACTATCAAATCAACCTGTCGTTGATAAGTAATCAATTGTACCCATCGAAATCGTTGTTCGGTGAGCACCGTCACATGAAGGTTTCGAACTCGCGAAAATGCTCGTTGTGCAATTGTTAGCATAGTAAATTGAATAGATCGTTTTTTGAATAGGAGATTTAGAAGGTCACGATGTTGATGCATGTAATAGGTTCCTTACAGAGCACATTGGAGAAAACATGGCAGTTGAGGCAACAGAGACTAAGCCTTGGAAGATATTGTTGTAAACTACAAATCAATATTGACACGTATACCAAGTTTGCGTAGCAAGTTATGCAACCTAGTTCCTAGACCATAACTCACTTTAACCGAATCTGCTTTAGTGTGAAGCTGCTCATAATCCGGGTAATAAACCCGACTAAGCGAACCCGCGCTTTATGCTTAAAACAACATATTACCATCTATCGTTATCTATTTAAAAAGGGTATCCTGAGAATACATATTGTGAGATGTAATTCAGAATGACCATATATCGAGCAATATTTTCATCCCTTATGCGCAGCCATTGTTATAGTAGGCTTAACCAGGAAAATAAAGATAAAAGGCTAAACATATAGTGGTGAAGTTCGATTTAAAAGTTTGCTGCTAATAACTGGGTAGATCATGACATAAAAAAAGCAATGATCGCTTGGTTCTTCGGCTCACGTACAATTGTTCACGTCCATTTGTTTCTTTGCTTCATATTAGCTGTTGGCGTCAATCGGTGGTTTTGCGTCTTCATTTTTCTTATCATTCGGATGATCAAATTTAGATTAGAAAAAAGTGATACCGTTCCTGACTCCGTCTGAAGATGTGCAAAGCTTTTATCAGATCTTTTTTTTCGTTCTTTCATTGCACGACATCTTTCTTTCCTTTTTTCTCAAAACATTTTTTTCTGTGGTTATTTTTCCTTATCGACCTACTGCCAAAGTATTTTCGCGAAAGCAGATAACAATTTTTACAATTCCAAAAGATAATATGTCCAAATTCAACCATTATAATTACATACCAGCGTGCTGTGAAATGCCCACATTGACAAGGTAGCGAATCAATATCCTTTTTTACTAGGGCATGCACTATTTGTGCCAAACAGCGAAATTTACTGAGCACTGTAACTATAGTGATTGTTACACTTTACTTAATCGTCAAGAACCCATCCATGCTCGTATCAGTACGAACAACGAAAGAGGTAGGTATCTTTGCTATTTACAAAAAATAAAAATAAAATAAAAATAAAAACAACAGCTTAGCTAGGCCCATTCTGGTCGAATTGTTCAAAGACAAGATTGAATAACATTTTCTTTTTCTATTGAATTTTATCAGATCGTCGACCAATAGATCCTCCTCCCATCATTCAAATTAAAATTAATGACGCTTCTCCACAAGAGATTGAGTATGTATCACCTTGTTCATCTTTACCCTTGGTCAAATAATTTTTGGAATATTATCTAATTTAAGTTCTCTAAATTTTCATGTAGTACCTTCCATCAAAATTCATACTTCTTCATGTGTGCTAATTTGGCTCATCCGACGAACGATAATGAAATATACACGCCTACGCATAATGCTTTGTCGGGACAAACAGTTTCTTCAATGTATAAACTCAAAGACATTGATAACCACGGTAAGTTTTGAAAGTTACCTCAAACAGATATTTAACAAACATAAGAAGGCTGACCATTTTGAACGACTTTATAGACGGCGCATTCTTTGTTTTTGGGGATCTATCCGTCAAAGTGGAAGGAAGCTTCAGATTGAAGCTTTCCTTATTCGAAATTACAAGCACAGGCGCTGTCTGTCTTAAATCCATCTTCACTCAGCCTTTTATTGTCTACCCTACTAAAAAGTTTCCCGGAATGTTGGACTCCACCTTTTTGTCACGATCATTTTCTGACCAGGGTACACGTATCCGCATTCGCAAAGAAAATAGAGCCCAAATGTAAGTGTCTCGCCGTGTCCTATATCTCTGGCTTTTAAACTTACTTTTATACCTTAAACGATTAGGACCAATAACAATAGTTGCTCAACAACTGCTCCTGCTAACTGCCCGTCTCGTAAAAGAAAACTGGAAATTCAAACAGAAAAATATATCCTTTCCAAACCTACAACAACAACAACAACAACAACAAGCAATGTCACTGGCCCTACTTACCCTGGTCCTTCCAATATTCATATACGTTATGTGTCAACCAATCCTTACGAACCTCAAACAATTACAAACGAACTAGTTTGTAATGACCCCTTACCAACAGCCCGATTTGGTTCTGCTGCTACTGCTTCCTCTTCCAATAATGCATATTTTTCTGCTGCTGCTCAGAGTCTAAGAGTAGCCACTGCAAGTTACGCTACCAATACCCATTACAATTTGCCACTCTCTACGAGTTCCATTGCTACTCTTAACGAAAGAAGAGCTAGTATTACTAGCAATGGTACCGATGGTTTTTGCTGCAATAGCAGTTATACAAGCTCTGGTAGTAGCCAAAGCAGCCCTATCACCACAAGTTTCTCTTCGTCTCGAATATCTTTGCCTCCTTTATCTCCGCCTCCTCAGTCTTACGATGCTATTGGTACAAGTATAACAACTTCGTACCTTCCATTCAGTGCAACATTCCTACCTTCCTCACCGCCTCCTTCTGTAAAGCTACCCTCCATTCGTGATATCCTAACATCTATTGATGGCAACAGTAGTTACAAGAGACAAAGAATGTGTACTGCACCCAATGCAGAAAACGACGCGGCTGCTGCTATGATGCAACTATCTACCTCTCCTGAACGTTTGAACTATTAGAATATTCCCCCCCCTTCTGTAGATTATATCTCTACTATTCCATTGTTACCTAAATGCATTGTACTTTTCCCTCTTTACTCATCCTTTATATATTTTATCATATTAACACCATCACTATTTAAGTCATTCGTTGAATTGCTACTATTTAATATACAATTTTTTTTTAAAGATTTAACACTCGCACTACCATACTATTATTTCATTGTATTTATATGCCCCCTCTTTCTCTTTAACCTTATACATCGCAATTATTTCAAAAAGTAAAGTTTCAAGTTTGAAGTAAAAAAAAAAATAAAAAAAATGATGACCTTGCAAAAATAGGGTTTTATCGACCTTGCTTATCTTGAGAGTATCGCCCTCACTTTCAGCAGCGTGTAAAGGATCTCCTTAAATATCGCTGGGTGTCATCTTATTGAAATAAGTCTATGGCTTAGGTCAGCAATATTGACACGCTGCCATGCTTTGGAGCAGACCCAGAACCATAAATGTTCGTAAGCGCCTATCTTTCGCTGTCATTCAAAGGTTTAAAACTAATAGCTGGTGGAACTTCCTAGTGTGCTTGCATGAATATCAGTCTTAAAACTCTGTTGGTCATTAGATCTGTTTGTTTACAAATTTTAAACAGTGAGCATTTATGCTTGTTAATCAATTCACGAAAAAAAGTAAAGCTTATATTCGTAGAGCAAGCGTTCTACCTTTGGCTGTCAAAAACAATTCGGCTGAACACGAACACATTTGGGTTGATAGAATTAAAGATACCGTTGAAGAAGTTCTATAGAAAGGTAGGTACTTTTTGTCCAACTTTTCTCAAGATAGAACATTTTTCAAATGCAGTCGAGAGGTGCACCTTGAAGGACAGTACCACTGAATTTGACTACGGCTGTAGCTCGGATGCTCAGAATGAAACCTTATAGGATGGCTCAGGTTACCAACACTACTGAATGCTTCTCTTTATTAACGTTTTCGGTAATTTTTTCTTTTTTGTTTCTGTCTTCTTCCAGCTTCTCACTAATCACCAAGAGCCACGCTCTCTCATAAATATCAATGAGATCCTTCAATTTTTTTTTTCTTTTTTTTGATAACGTGAATAAAATCATTTGAGTCCCCTTCTCCTAATTTGGAAGTTGCACGTTTCTGAATGACCAAACATAACTGTTTCAGATTCAAGCAAAACTACAGTAGCCTTTTCATTTTATATTGTTTACAATGTATTGACTCTAATCAAATCAAGCTCTTTTCTCCTGTCTTTTACTTTGTTTTAATTGTGATTCCCTGGTCGTGAAAAGACATTATGATACCCTTTCAGCATTTCCTTTGGTTACTAGGTGGCTTTTTCATTGGCGTCTTTTTTATGTATAATGCGGTGCCATTACGAATGAGTAGCCATCACCTTCAAAATATGCAAATCAGACAGCTCGCCACGACTATCCCCACAACAGCAACTACAGCACCAGCAAACAGTATTCTAAAATTTGGAAATCCAGGTAAAACATAAATATTTGAAGACATATTAAGGGAAAACAAAATTAATGCTTAAGGAAACAATTCCCGCCAAATTGCACGTCAGGACCTGTCAATGATCTATTTGAAAGAACAGCTTATACCGTATCATATAACCGTAGAGATCGTATACCTTACTGGGTTGGTGAACATCTTACTGCTGCTAGCTTAAAAGAGGGTCCAGGTGTATCGCGTGATAAAGTGACCTTCAAAGATGATCCTGCATTGCCCGAAATATTCAGGGCCTATACCAAAGACTATACCAATAGCGGCTATGATCGCGGCCATATGGCGCCAGCAGGTGACGCTGTATCAACCCAACAAGCTATGGATGAAACATTCTTATTGACTAATATCGCACCTCAGATTGGTCCTGGTTTCAACCGCCAATACTGGGCTTATTTTGAAAAGTTCTGTCGTGATTTGACAGCTAACTTCACAGATGTCTATGTCTATACAGGGCCTTTGTTCTTACCCCAACTCACGAATACTAATAATACTTTCTCTTTCGCCGATGCCCAAATGATAGTCAATCCTGATGGTAGTGTCAATGTTGGTGCTGCAGGTGCTGCACCGGCAACTGCTGGACAACCGAAATATCACATGCAATACCCACTCATCGGTGCTAAATATCCTACCATTGCTGTTCCAACCCATTTTTTCAAAATTTTGTTGGCCACTACGAACAATGTAAATTATGCTGCAGGTTCCTTTGTTTTACCCAATCAAGCTATTGAGCACACTATTCCTTTGAGTCGATTTCAAGTCGATATCAGTGCTATTGAAAAAGCCAGTGGATTACAATTTTTCCAAGAAATAGATAGAAAAACCTTTACTAATCTTTGTACTTTGGTTAATTGCGTTTTGTAAATTGTTACATGGATATCATCGGGTGTTATAGATAATTGTAGATATAATGTCATTAATATATATATGGTATTAAGCGATGGAGTATAATGATAAGTTAAAGGATATTTTCTGTTTTTGGTTTTTTTTTATAAAATAAAATTCTGTCTGTCGGAGGATAAATCAAAGATTGGTATAATTCCTATCTACAAACAAGACCATTCGAAAGGTTAACTTATCGCTGACCTCTGTTTTTTTCTTCGAATTCAATACGCTTATTTGGACTGTTGTAAATTGTTGTGAGAATAGAAATTGGGAATACTATGCATACAGCAAAAATAAGACTACGGTTCATCTTGCCATCAGGATTGCGAAGAGCATCCATTACAATCAATAATACAAGGCCTAAAACCTGCGAAGCCATCCATAGCATGGAACTAGAAATAGCTTCACTGATAGGATATGTAGCTGTATATCATCCAAGAAAATTATTTGTGAGCACCGTGCTAGTTTTTGTAGTAAGGCCCGTGTTTACAAATATTCTATATCTTATACTTACATTCAATAGAAAGCTCAAGGGCAACAGGTAAAAGGGAAAACGTAAAGAAGCCCATAAGAGCAACTACTGCAGCAATAGCACCATAACCTACATTTTTCGACACTAAAATTACAAATATGAAGGATTTGTTTTTAATAAACACATGCTATTTATCCTCTTTTGTAATAAAGGCAAATGTACGACTCATGTGTGAGACGTTCACTTAAACAACAGAGTTACACACTTACCAACAAAGTAAAATGCTAAGTACAAGCATCCAATGATAGGTACAAAAATTTTGATAAGAATCTTATGACGACCTGTTTTATCGATGAAAATGCCGGCACAGATAGCTCCTACAAGACCTGCTATAATGAATGCTGCACCCAGGTACCCGGCTTCATCATCATTATAGCCGTAAGGCGTTACGATTTGAGCGAAAACGGATGTTAACGCAGAAGAAAGACCACAAAGAACACCAAAAGCAACCACAACGATCAAAAAATTCCAGTTCGTCAGCAACTGGATGATGGATTCCTTGAATGTCAATGCAAATTTATCTTTTGAAGAAGCACTAAAAGAGGGTGGTGTTTTGGGCTTTTTAGGAATAAAGAAGACTGGTAAGGCAAAGCCAGTAGTAATACAAGCTATCACCAGGAACTAAATATGCATTAGTTTCTGTGCATCATTAAAAAAAAGAAACCCAAGTATAACATAGACTTACGCCAAGAGGTAGAGAATCAGCATCTGTAACTAATGCAGGGATAATGAGAGAAGCAATAGCCATACCAATTGCATTTGCTTTTCAATTTTGAAGAAGGCAGAAATATCGTACGAGTTAGCTCTACCTTGGGATAACATACACGTTTGTTCAAATGTAGTGATTTACTTTACCTACGCCACCCACCATAGAGGCAGTTCCTCTACCATCTGCACTGAACCATAATGCTGCATACTATTGTTAGAAAGATAAAGTTCTCTGAATAACAATTGAGAAACATAGCTTAAAACAGATAAACTTACAGGCGTGCAGACATTAAGAATAAATGGCTGACCAACAGCACAAATAACCTAATGCATAAATCATTTGAATTGATTTTGCGACATTAGCGGTGAGCAGCTTTGATTACATGAGTTCAACTCGTATCATATTGTTACCTGACCGATCAGGCTTAAAGCCAATCTGCCCGTAGGATCACTAACAAAAGTAGAAAAGTAACGTAACCAAGCACCGATAGTTTGTAACACGGCTCCGATAACAATCTACGTTCAAAGAGAATCAATGAGCTTGTACACAGACACACCATAATTTTTGTGTGTAAAAGAAAAATGAATACTTACACCAAGTTTAATTGACCAACGTTCATATACCCAACTGGATAGTGGACCAGCCAAAAGATAAACTAGCATGAAAACATTGGAGAACCAGTTGATAGTTGTTAAACCGCAATTGTTGAAAAACGAATTGGAGGGTTCAGGCACAGGTGCTACGGCCAGCCAATTCAACGACGACGCAATATTAGACAAAGCAATAACAGTCAAACCATAGAAGCGGATTTTATATGTTCGAAAGATGAATGAAAATTCTTCTAAATCGTCATCATTGACAGGAGGAACTGTTGATCTTGAATCTTCCATCTTTACTCGTCGTAAAGTGTCCATTATTTTAACGTTATAAAATTGACTGAAAAACTGGGGGAAGACCGAAAAGGATCAAAAAGACGAAGAAATGGGAAAAAGAGATAGGGACAGAATCAAATAGAAGAGGAAGTATGTTTCTGTGTGTTCACTGGTTGGTTTTCTTTTCCAACCATTACTTCACTACTTTAGTTACTCCCACTGGTGAACACAAGAAATGCCTTTTTTTGTAAGCAATATTTAGGCTTTACTTTTTAGCGTAAAAATTTCCAAGGTGTAATTGGTGCTTCTAGTCCACCGTGCTAGCTATACAAATTCCACCATGCGTAAGTAAAATGCAGTTCAGGCAATGGTCCGACACACGGTTTTCACTCTATAATTACCGTGATTCTGCTAGCGTTTAGATTGTGCCAATTTCACCATTACAATAAATTAATACCCATTATCGAAAACAGCAAGTAATATTCATGGGAAGATATCGTATGCTGAAATGTTCAAGTTGTTTATGCTGTTTGTAACTGCTGCAGTTCTTTTAAAAACCAGGCTCATAATGATTAATACAGACACAGTTCGTTATAAAGGAGCATAAACAATCTGCAATCTTAAGCCCAACAAGATTCCGGTAGCTTAATATAGCGAATACAGCAACCTACCAGTTTGACACGTTTACATGAATGTGTTATTCTATACTTAACGTGAATAAATGTAAAAGCGGAAAGTGGCAAACAGTACGAAAATGAAATTTTACTGTTTCGCTAACCTTACAAAGTGCTGAATAAGGCTCAAAGAACTTATTAAGTCTCTGGAACTTGTAAAACTTCACTGCATTAGTTCGTCCGCAATCTCAACTAACACATTAGAATAATGAATAATCCTACAACGTCCACAAATCGGTAACGATTTTCCAAAGGCAACCTTATTAACATCCCAACTTCCAAGATACTCCGCAATTGGTAATATCCTATCGATTTTTAACCAAACAATATCCATCTGATTCGGCTTTGTATCAACTTGTACGATTCTTCATTGCAATAGTCGACGTACTGTAAACATTCTATATTTCGATCCCAATCTTTTTTAAAACAGTTCTTTTAATTAATAAAAAAGAGAGGAGAACACAACACAACTAGCAAAACAAAGAAAGAGTTTAGTAGAAAGTAGAAGGTCTCTTGGCAACAAAGAGAGCACGGTGCTTCTTGTCGGCCTTGGCAATACGATGAGGCAAGGGGAAAGAGAGCTTGGGAACCAAGAGTTGCTTGATGTATTGACGACGAACATCGGCATCCTTAACTTCAGCAACACGAATGATTTGGACAGATCTGAAACGAGCACGGTGACGAGCAGCCATATCTTGGTAACAAGTTTCGACGGCTTCAACACGGCTCATAGCACGGTATTCCTTGTACATGTTGTGAGTACCGGAACGAGAGTCATAACGAATCCAGATACCGAAGTTCTTGATTTGTTCAGGACGCTTTTCGGCAATCTAAACATATTAAATAGTATATATGCAGTCAAAGAGGAAAGGAAGTAGGCAATTGTTGCATGTTGGTACGTTGTTAAATCTGTTGCTTTTTATGAATTCTGAAAACTTACAATGTTGACGGAAACGATTTCACCAGCGGCCTTCTTGACCTTGCGGAGCTTCTTCAAGAAGTACCAGAAGCGAGACTTAGCGACAACAACATTAGGAGCGAAGATACGCATGCGGAAGAGCTTAGGGGTAGGCTCTTGGGCGGACGGGAGCTTGCGACCAACTACCTTTTAACGTAATAAGAAATGAGACGTAATTAGTTTAAGAAATTCAAAAATATATAATGAGTCATATACGTACTTGATATTCTTGGAACTGAGGACGTAGTGAAAAAAAACATAGATAACATGTGTTAGTTATGCATCGTCATAAAAAATATCTAAATGTATCAAAACAAGGGAATCGACAAAGTTGATCAAGGTAAATGACAATGTGCTCATTATTTCCGATGATCAAAATCCATAACCTATACATATTGCCGAATAACACTTCCATCTAATGCATTACATCTGCTAATGTAACACTTTAGTCGTACGCTGGATTGATGTATAAGATGATAGATGAATGAGGAAATCGATGGATGGATACGATAGTGTATATTGCTGTGCATCTGTTATTGTCTGCAAGATTCTCATCGAAAATAGTCTACTTTGATCATCTTTGTCACATCCTTTGTCTTGATACAGATCATCGTCTTTTCGTTTGGGTCTTTATAAGTGAGACTTACTCTAGCCATCGTGCCAGTAAAGAAAGAGAGAAGGATCTTATTATGGCCATTGTTATCTGGTCTCTTTTCTCCTCCCCATTCCTCTCCCTTCCCTTTCTCATATACACACCATAACCAACTTTTTGCCACGAAATTCGGGGTTTTTAATCGCTTAATCCGACTCGGAATATATTTGTGTTCATTGTTTGTGGGCCGCATGCATTGATATTACCTGAACTCCGAAAGATTCCGTTTCGAAACATGATAAATTAGAATTCAAATAAATGCTACAACCTGTCAAATAATACTTACAACAACACTCAAACCAACTTTATAATATATTTGAAATACACTGTGAGGCTCTATCACTTCAGTTGTACAGAAGTAGCACCCTGTTGAGCATTGCTACCCACCATTTTAAGAAATAAAGAATTGATGATTGATCTTTTTGGCCGACGCCTAACGTGAGCTCTCCAGTCAGAACGTTCAGATGATGCCCGCCAATTGAAAGCATCTTACAATGCCTTAGATCACCAATAGAATGTTATTAGCACCAATAATTAACCCGTCAATTGTAAGCAACTGATGAAGGATGCCACAGTGTAGCATTCCATATCTTCTGGAATAAGAAATTTAAGATTGTGTAGCAAACAAAACTTTTTAGTCTCATGTGAGATTCTTTATCAATGAAAAGCGAATAACTGATCAAAATTATGTCTTGTACATGTAACTATGACTTGACTACATCTTTTTCTCAATGTAAGCGTTATTATGCATTAGCGTGTATTTATTTATATGTAGTAGGGATTTTGTGGTTTGATAACTGATTAGCTTGTAAAGAAAACTATTAATGACTATATTTATATACATCTGTCCTTACAACTAAGAAGCTTTGAGCCATGTCTACGACACAGAAGTAGATAGACCCTCAGCTGGGGAAACATTAGTTGCTGTTGTCGTGGGTGTTGGTGTTGCTGATTTATCTTCTGTTTGAGAAGATAGGACTTCTTCTTGCTGAATGATGGAAGCTGCAGTGGTGGCAGTAATAAGGTTATGCTTTTTCTCTATGTTATTATCATTAGTAATTGAATTGATACCTGTCACATCCTTGGTATTCTTATTCAAGCTGCTATTATTGTTGGTAGCAACGCTGGTTTTTGCCTAATCGCAAAGAGGAAATCAATCTTATCAAACAGCCTATGTAAGTCGAAGAGGAAGAGGATAATAAAGTCATACCTTTTTGTTGGGTTGTTCGGAAGACGTAATGGTCTTCACTTTTTCCTGTGTTCTTTTCAGATTTCGTCCTTCACCTACTAACTCGGCTGGTAACTTCGATCTACAGAAATCACACAGAGATAAAGTAATAGATTAGTCTTTCAAAATAAAACACATAAACCGAACAGTAGAGTTAAAATATCCAAGAGAAAATAAATTTCATGCAGCACCCTTTAACGCTTTGAACGTGAATCTTCATTTGAGCTTCATCAAATTTATCCCAAGCCTTGACCAACTTGGTGAATTCTTGCACAGGCCAAACGAGGTTCAACTTTCTATTCTCGCCGGCTATTTTATAAAAGGAAAAAAATAATTAAGAAAAAGTATGTATGTGTATCATTGCTTTGAATTTGGACATTGTCAGAGGGCTATACTAACCAACTTTTGGAGCTGTTACAAAACCAATGTAAAATGTAGTAGTGAAAACTCTTGTTACATCATTTTCATTTTCTTCTTTCACAACGCCGTTCGCCTTTAGCAAATCCATATGATTGGTTTCAAGACTTCCTTCTTCCACAGTAAAAGATCGATCAGGCAAAAATCCGCCTTTGTTCACTGCATCCACTTCCTCTGCTGTTAAACAATAATGAATCTTGTCTATGCCTTTAACATAGGGGTGGGCTAATGTAATCATATCCACCAACTCTAATTTCAAAACTAACTGACGTAATTTGGCCTCTACCAGACCTGACCACATAAGCTGCGATTCAGAAGAATCGGAAGATGACGTGATTTGTAGATAGTGCTTGTAAGCATGGAAGAATTTGCTCTTCTGAAATAACTCTTTCCATTCTCCTTTTCCCATCATGATCTTTTCTACAATTTCAAGACCTATCTTAAATTCATTCATCATGATACTACGAGTGGAATCGGTGACATTGTGAGTGGCGCACATAGAAGGATAGGCTGGTGTAATGATTGGCATACGATGACTTCTGTCGGCAGGATATAGCTTAGGGTTCCATACGCGTACCTGCAACGGCCCATCTTCTAAAGGTCGTAACAAAACAGGTTGAGGCCATTTCCAACGTGACATAATCGAAAAAAATCTGTTGACAATGGATGCCGAACAGGCATTGGGATAAAGTTGGCAAATACGTGCTGTTAACATGGCCCAAGCAACACCACCCAAGAATCCCATGACGTTACTGTAAATTCCACGGCTTTTTGCCCATAATTTGATCGTTCTTAGTGCAATTCTGAAGGTGTTCACATTGGGAACAAGACGTAAAATATCATCAGTAACTCTGGAACCATTTAAACTACGGACGCATCGTTCATCTAGACTTTTGAGAATATTATTGTCTGCTAATTCTAAGTCGTCAGGCACTTGAGCTACTGCAAGTCGTGCACAAATAAAATCGATCTTAAGGAAGTAAAGGAAAAAAAAAATTAATAAAATCGCTTTCTGCAATAAGCTCGATGAATAGGGGCAGCCAAATACTTACAGGAATTCCAGAGAAGTGCATTTTGATGACTGGAACATATGCGTCTGGAACAGCTGCTATTTCAGTTACTTCAGGTCTTTCTTTTAGCATGTCATACATAATGGTAAAAAAATGTTCTCGTTCAACGTGCTTAGGAAAGACACATAAGGTATCGATATCGGCACCTTTATAACAAAACGCATAAGTATTAAATTGAAGGGTTTTAAGAAGATGAATCAAAGATATGAACGTTGTAATTACCAGCGCCATGGACACCCAATCTATAACTACCGTACGTAAAAATCTTCCCACCTGCTTCTCTTGCTAAGGAATCAGGGAAGCCTTTCAATTTGCTCACTTTATAGACAAATTCCTTTACAAGCTTATCTAACTTTCCCAATACGACAACACTATCCATGTGGATATCAGCATAACCATAAACGTAAACCAATGATCCTAATTTCTTCATGACATACCGTTTCTGTGCTTCTTGTTCGCTCTCGAATAAGCCAAAATCTTTCAACGTTTTCAACAGATCATCAGTCAACTTCAATTCTTGTTCTGTAGGCGGAGCAGAAGAGATAGGGGGTGTTACGCCAAGCTGGCGCACAGGTTGCTGATGTTGTACTTCCTGACTCATTGATTCTATACAGCTACAGATTTAGCTTGTCGACGTAGTGGCGATGACACTCTCTACGGTAATAAAATAGACAAAGATAAAAAAGTGAAAGAAGCCAAGTGCTTAAAAGGAAAGTAACGACGGGCCGTTTTGTGTTTTAGCTCGTGACTTACCTAGAATTTCCGTTTTTAGGTAAAATGTTTATTGAACGAGGAGACACTATACAGAATGATAAATATCCTCTCTTCATGATAGTAGCACGATCAATGCTTTGTAAAAACATCTAATATTATCCTTGTTCCACTGCTATCATAGTTATGAAGCAAAAGGATGATCCATTTACGGTCTGCATAGATTGATAACAGCAGCTTTATTCCCCATTAATGTTTTGCATGGCTGAAAAAAATGGTATATGCATTTTTCATTCGTGGACGATTCAAATTCTGAACGGAACGTCCATGCAGACTATAGAACAGAATATCGTTTATTCGATGATACGTTTCTAAAGTTTTCTTTTTCAAAATAATAATCCTTTGATGGGCTATTTGACAGGGCAATCGCCAAGGAAAATCTGGTTAATACTCTGTATCGACAGCCTAGAATTCATGAAAAATATTGGGGAGCTCAAACCATTCCCTACCTTTCTATGTTTCACCTTTAACTATGCATTTCAAAATGCTCAATTTATTTACGCTTCCAATATAATTTAACCTGAACTATCAATACATTAGTTGCATTCCTATTGATTGTTAGTAAAGTGGGGCTCATTGTTGCAGTGTATCTTCAGCATCTGTTTGCAATTTGTTTTCGGTCTTACTTGCACAGGATGAACTCGCTGTAAAGCTAATATCTGTCAGCATTTACTGTATTTGAGAACGTAACCTGAAGGTTGTCATATCGCCCAAGCAAACATCAACTCAACAACTTCTGTGCAGAGCAACAAATTGCGACTACATCTTTCGTTGTATTTCCTTGCACAATGACTGGGTTTTAGGCTTCTGCAGTCGTTAATTCTGGGTTTATTGGATTTTGAGGATTTTGAAACCATATTATAACCATATTTTTGGTGATACATACAGTCATTGGATAACACGAATTAAAATGTGAAGCTTATATCAGGATCTGTCAAGTAGGATTGAAGTTCGTTTTCTTTTCTTTATTCATTACTTTCAGCTTGTTACTTAACAATGAGAGTCTGGGCAGCTTCTTTAGCAATCATTTCCATATCAATGAATGTCTGTGCACAGTTTGATGAGTAAAGTAATCAAATGAGAATAATTTTCTGATGACTTATAGGCTGACACTAATACAATTTTAATGCCCTCTTGTCGCAGGACAGGTGCAGATTTTGAAGTATCAGAAACCAATAATGGGCCAGGTCCATGTAACGGTTTTCCAGATTATAAGGATTTACCTATAAATCAAGCTTTCTACCTTGGTGCGCATAAACAACAACGGTTGCATAATGTTGCTCAGATGTTAAAGGATGGTATTGTATATGTCAAAAATGCTACAACCAAGAGGAAAGTTCCCAGACTTATGTGTACAACTAACTATAGGTATACGTTATCTTGATATTAATCTATGCAAGCAGTGAGTACAATTCAAGTATAGCAGAAAGATGTCACGAAATATTTCGCTAACTATAGGCAAACCATCATAAAAAAGTCAAGGGCAGATTGTTGTTTGTTCTCGATATGACGGTGCACCTTCCGATCTTGCATTTACAGATATAATAGAAGAACTATTTCAATTTGCAAGAAATACAGTAGAGCAAATTCTTATCTTAAATGTAGATGCTGAAAACGTAAATGAGCCAGTTGATACGAGGTTGTTGGAGACAATAATTGATGAAAAATGTAAAATACATACAGAAGCTACTGAAGGGACCGATGAATTTGTTAGTAAAGAAGTAAGTCAGAAACAGTATGCCGCTGTTGCAGCAAACCTATAAGTATACTGACGGCTCTATTGTAATGCGTACATAGTGCCCATTCATTTACACCCATATGCCTGGAAAATGCCAATGGCCATCTATGGGTGAGCTTGTCAACTATAATCCAGAGATGGCTCAATGGGAAGGAGATGGTGAGGTCGTAGGTGTGCGGTCAAAGTTCATTATCACAAAGTCTAACCAGATACATCCGACACCGAAGTATTATCCAACTTATTTCACGCCCAAGTTTTGGAGAAGCGTACCCAAAGAAAATTTGATACCCGAGGATGGTCTTGTTACGGTTGACCGTATAAAAAATGTAGTGAATAAAGAATGTAAGTCCCTCATAAGAGCAGCAGGTGGCGGTGATGGTATTGGAATGGAATTACACGGCCTCTCTACCGCTTTCAATAAAAATGAAGTTGATCCACAACACCAGCAAGTGATTATTGAAGATATTATTGCTGGCAAAGCAGGATGTAACATTGATGATTTCCCGATGAATACTTATTTCACATTTGTGTCATTTGACAATTATAATACGATAACACCTTACTTAAGAGAACTTCAAAAACGTATGATGAAAGTTAACTATTCAAAATGGAAACAAGAACATACAACATTAGAGCCATCACGATTGATTGCTGAAGGAAATATAAAACAGAAAGTACAACGTGACGAGCTTTAGAGCGACATTAGTACTATGATTGTCATTATCATCATCATCAACATTGAAAAATTGAACTGAATGTATCTTTATCTATATATGTATATATGAAGTATAAAGGAGTTGTATTTTATACTGCCTTCATTTACATCCGTTATCATACAGTAAAAATATTGTGTAGTAATGTATATGTTGTAGTATTAAAGAGATTAAATTACATCTTCATCATCACTGAAAAAGTAACAACAATGGCCCTCATTTGAAGAATACTTACAGTTTGATCATTTAGTTTGCGAAATAACGAGGTTCGTTGAAGACGTGATAACGATGACCACGGGTACCAGAGCCGCGGAACATGGAAGGATATCTTAGTGCTTCGGGTACTTGCGATTCATCAATCATATTATAGCTAGCCTTCCAGTATTCTTTAGGATTTGACACAACCTGGAATTTACCTGTTTGAATTTCAGTGTCTGTAATACGTCCATGACTGACACGAGCATAAGCAACACGACGTAAGCCACGATAGCCGATATATTGGCACCAACGATCCCAATCAGATGGATCAATATCATTCATATCACCACCGTCAAACAGGAGATGATATATTTCTTGTTTTGGTTTTGTCACAACATAACCCAAAAATACGAAGGGATTGGGGCTGGTACGCATGATTCTAGCCAATTCTGTCGTCTGCTGAATTCGATCGTTGTAGTTTTCATCTTGACCGTTGTGGGAGACAATGAAATCGACAGGTTGACCATAAACATCCAAAGTAGCGTGTATGGCACAAGCAAGTTCACCGACTGGAGATGGCAAAAGATGGTGCGTGGATTTGATAATAGGGAATTTAGATAGCATAAGACAGCCCCAGGTATGCTTCATACTTGATGGTCCATAATCTAGATAGTAACCCAAATCTTCTGCAATAGATTGAGCCCAATCACGATTGCCCATGATAATTCTCATAGTGTCTGATTCCAGCAAACCTGAATTGTAACACATAGTTAGAAGTATTGACAGAATAACTGCTTACGAGATGACTTACCAACAACATCCAATTCCAAATCACGAATAGCATCCCGCATTCTATTCTCACTAGCCCACATATCGTTATCAAGTGCGAAATGAATAGTCCAAATACCTGCTGTAAATGATTTCTCAGACGTTGTATAAGGTACAGGCGTCTTTGCTCTAGCGACACGATTAGCAGCAATTACAGCAGAAACAGCAATGAAACCAACACCAAAAACGCGAGACATAGAGCGTGCTTGTTTTAGGATATGAAACTGTGCCAACTTGTTGTGCACATCCAACATAGCTTGTTGGTTTGCATTCAAGACACCCAAACCAATCAATGCCATCATCGTTGCGAGAATTATGTCCGTATGCTCACGAGCATATACACCGCCTGGAACAAATTCATAGGCTACAACCCATACATGAGCTAGACATAAGATATTATACGTCATGAAGGCTGTAAACAAGGACTTTAATGGACTTTGAGTAGATATACCACGGACAAGAGCAGGTGTAATAGACAACAAGTAGGCACCCAAGACGAGACCAGCATAATAAGCAGTCCAAGCAGAGAAATAATAGAAAGCAGTGCAGGCACAGCAACCGACAGCATACCAAATAAAACTAGTGGTTAAGCGACGATAGGGAGATAAAATTAAGCCGACGACAAGAAAAGAAATGGTAACAGCGCCCCAAGGTACTGGTTCGGGTCCATGGTTGGGATAACCGTCTACTGTCCAACGCATGATAGTGGAAGAATCTGTGTACATAGAATGAAGAGCAAATAGAAGAGAACCAAAGCCAGTAGCCGCCATCAACGAGCTACCAAATTGTTTTGTTTCCACGCGGTAATCTAAGGAACCAAGGCCCTTGCCTGATTCAATAGCTTTGCGTACGGTACCATCACGGATCAAAACTTCAGCAGAAGCAATAATACCTAATACAATACCAATATCGTTCCAACCACCATTGACTTTGTTCATAATAGGCCAGATAGGGTTTTCGGTAAACCATGCCATTTTCACAACATTATGCATTACTAAGCCTAGGCTCCAAATAAGCACAGATCTTTCCAGTTCCCCAGTATGTTTCTTGGATTCGAGCCATGTTGCAACCCATGTAGTTGCACTCAACCCAATACCCGCTGCTGTTAAAGATAAACGCCAGACGGGATCTTGCTTAAGATAGGAAGCAATACCGATCAACGAGATGAAGTGGAAAATGCCGCGGTATTTGGCAATTAAACGTCTGAGCGGTGTAATGCCCAGAATGACAGGCATGAGAGTGATAAATAAGAATGCTTCGAATCCCGAAATACCCATATACCATAATGGAAAATACCATATCAACAGAGCCAATGAAGTGAGCATTGACCAAAAAATATATGCTATAAACGTGGGTCAGTATAGTTCGATGAAAGCAAATTATCCGACTATTTATACATGACTTACCCAAGTAGGTTTCAGTGACAAAGCCGACAAAAGTAGTAATTGTACGTAAAGTTGATGGTGCAATATTTCCCTCAGGACTGCCAAAAGATATTAGCGTATTGATAAAAAATAAAAGGCGTAAATATAAAAGGACTGTAAGTTACTTACTTGGAAACGAAAGGGACTGAAGAGCTGCGATCGAGAAAAGTGTATTGGTTAGCGACATTCCTTACCCTCGCCCTTAAGGCATTTCAGTTCTGAATATCTAATGCTTACGATTGTGCAAGAGGAGAGATTCCATTTTTATCAACGATTGACAGTTCAAAATTTTGGAACTCAATAGCTGAAACCGCATCATAAGCTACATCAAACAAGATAAGGGACCACTCAAAGAAAGCATAAGTTGTATAAGCTAACCGGCGGATTTGAAGGTAGGATATCAGTCATCCGTCGAAAGTTGCAAACTCTGTTATATTCTGTTACCTCCAGGAACTCTGTTCACTTTGTGCTGAATAAAGAAGTAAATCATTGGTGGTAAAGTTGTGAAAAATGCTGTTGTAATGAATTTTCTCCAACGAACAGCTACAGGGTTCTCAGTAGCATAAAGTACACCCACTTGCCATGGTACAGTACATAACAGATATAAGATCATCATGATATCGTGCGTTAAATGATCATCTGTGGATGTGATGTAAACAAATCCGCCACAGGCGACTGTACGTATAATCCCAACAATTAACAGAACCAATCCATATCCTTTTGTCACTGTCTTTGCTGAATACGTCGAATAAAAAAACCATAACAAAAGAAGTGCAAATCTAGGTCCAGACGTTAATGCGATCAAAATTTGGAAAATTGCACGGGCAGGGTATCTATCGCCCGTAGTGGCACTAACACTAGGGAACCATTCCTATGTATAACAATGGTTTCTCAAACTAATCAATAACAATCCATCCAAACCCTTCACTTGAATTTCATCTTACGTCAGGATATCCAAAATACTCATTCTGCACAATTTTATAGTAGTGTGTATAACAAGCAACAATCAGTGCAACGAAAAACGCGCCTATGAAATGCACAATTGAGTAACATTATCTTCATTATCTATTATTTCCCATCAAACTCGTAATTATCATGATTCCTTACTGTAGGCACACAATGTATGAGCATAAGCGACATACTTGGCTCCTATCTATTTTCGTGAATATATCATTAGAGCTTATCATCCTGCAAGTCAATTGCACTTACACCTTACTTTCTTAATAATGAAAGGCTCAGGGCCGGTAGTTGATTGAACTGTGGACTTTTCAGCCATATCCTTTCAATTATTCTACTTGAGAAACGCGGATATCAATTATATGCAGTACTGTTATATAATTTGATATATAAAATGAAAAAATGAAAGGACAATGTGAAAGCGGTTCAAGCAAAAGAGCTCCCGTTAAAAGAATTGTAAAAATGGAAAAAAAAGAAGGGGACAAAAAAAAAAGAAAGGGCTGTTTTTCTTTGTTCTGCTTTCCTTCTTGCCGTCAAATAATAAGCGGCAATTCAAATTTTTTGAAAGTCAAATATGAAAAAAGTCTTATACCATATCGCGAAATGAAGCAGATTATGGAATTTAGAATAAAACAAGCTCTACAAGAGAATGAATTGCGCACTTGTTATAACTTGCAGTGATGTAAGAGGAGTCCATTAACGCATTCGTTTGATCATCGACCTCTTTTAATTTCAGGTACTTGAAAAAGCATTATGCTAAAAGCTCAAAGCTTTCAGGAACCACACGGAGGCCAAAAATGGTATACATCTGTATGTTGCAAAAAAAAAATAAAAAAAAAATAAAAAAAAAATAAAATCTTTTCATTGGATGATTTGCAGGATTTTTCATAAGAGAGTTGACCTTTACTTCTATGGTACATTTTATTAATATGATAATGAAGACAGATTGAAGGGGTATTTATGTGCCATTCAAGATCGTAAGAAAAATGGCTGCCTTAGCAAGCGTTACGGATGGTTGAGCTATCCAAACTTTTTGCGAAGTCTGTCAAACGCTGCCTTGTCCTAAAAAAAAAAAAAAAAAAAAAAAAAAAAAAATTGATTGAATTAGCTAACAGTTCTTGAAATAGGAAGATTTAAAATAACAATCTTACTTGTGGTAAAACCGAAGGTGACACTTTTGTAAAGGCAGTATCAAAATCTTTCTTAGTTACAAAAATTGCGTCTGTATTGGTGGCAGCTTCCATGTTCACAACACCAGAGGTGAAAAATCGAGTTCTCAAGGCAGCAACTGCACTCTCTCTAACAAGAGAGGCAAGATCAGCACCTGAAAAGCCTTCACAGCGACTGTCATTCGCAATATCAGCCAAAGAAACATCATCCGATAATGGTGTCTTTTTACTTAATTTTGTCAAAATATCCAACCGCTCGGCCGGCGAGGGTAGTTCAACATAAAGCAACTTGTCCAAACGGCCAGGTCGCAACATTGCAGGATCAATCATATCTGGTCGATTGGTTGCAGCTATAACATATACTTGACTTCTGTTCTCAACACCATCCAACTCTGTCAACAATGTATTAACAACACGTGCGGATGCGTCAGTTTGCTGATCATCACGTCTTGAACAAAGAGCATCTAATTCATCAAAGAAAATAACACAAGGAGCTGAAGCACGAGCCCGAGCGAAAACTTGACGAACACCTCTTTCACTTTCACCAACATATTTGTTTAACAGTTCGGGGCCCTTAACAGATATAAAATTTGTATTGCTTTCATTGGCAACAGCTTTGGCTAACAGAGTCTTGCCACAGCCAGGAGGGCCCCATAACAAAACACCTGCGGGATTAGTGATACCGACACGCTCAAAGAAATCTGGATGGTTTATAGGTTCAACAACAGCCATACGAAGTTCGTCGCGAACATACTGTAGAGCACCAATATCATCCCAAGAAACATCCGGCACCGTTGCAAAACCTTCACGCTTAGATGAGGGTTGTACTTTTTTTAGGGCATGTTCAAAATCTTCGTGTGTAATAGAGAGAGACTCCAACTGAGCTTCAGACAATGGTTGCCTATGTTTAATAAGCTCGGATATACTACGAATTTGCTCAACTGCAGATTGCGATTCAAATTCTTCAACGGATGTAGTTGGGACCGGTTGCTCTACCTGTGGTTCATTTTGGTCTTCCATTGTTACATCCGTATCCAAAAATGTTTGATGCTGATTTATGTTATCCTTCATTTCTCCTGCAACATCTGTTGACTGTGGGGCTTGCTCTTTAAAAACAACTTCTTGTAAATGTTTAAATATACGCTTCACAGCGATCACACCAGCTGTAGTGATTAAAGCTTGAAGATCAGCACCTACGTAACCAGGAGTAGCTCTAGCTAGCTCAGCAAAATCAAAATTGCCAGAAAGTCTCAGTTTAGCTGCCAACACTGATAATATTCTATGTCAAAGTGTAAATTAGTAACGCTATCTTTGATCCATCTTTCTTGACCCTACAACCTACTTCTCTCTAGCTTTCTCATCAGGCACACCCATACTGATTTCTCTATCAAATCTTCCAGCTCGTCGAAGTGCTGGATCTAATGAATCAGGTCGGTTAGTTGCACCGATTATCATAACTGGTTTATTATTCAGCTTCTCCCATGACAAATCTGTATTAGAGTTAGAAAAAATCGCAGCATCAGTTGGCAAAAGTTTTCATTGGTATGATTGTTAAAAGGGCATTTACCATCCATGCAAGTGAGCAATTGGGCTACAATTCTGCGT
Organism: Mycotypha africana; assembly: GCF_025528875.1. Taxonomy (NCBI): domain Eukaryota; kingdom Fungi; phylum Mucoromycota; class Mucoromycetes; order Mucorales; family Mycotyphaceae; genus Mycotypha; species Mycotypha africana. Next base: position 161,223 of record NW_026515739.1, on the reverse strand, counting down.
TCCATTTCTCGTTGAGCAGTTTCTCTCTTTGGTGTGATAGCATCAATTTCATCAATAAAGAGCAAACAGGGCGCATTTTCCTATTGATTTTTTTAGAGTGCAGAAAAGATTTTTGTTAATCATATTTATAATTACTTGTACCAAAAGTCGTACACAATCACATACACTAGCTTCCTCAAATACTTCACGAATTTTCTTTTCAGATTCTCCAGACATGCCCGAGACTATAGATGGGGCAGAAATATTGAAGAATGGTACACCTAATTCCTACAAACGATTTGTAACATATCAGTGACTTTTGCTATTAAACTAATGTAAATCGACTGTCTAGCGTAATAACTTACACCTGCAATAGCATGAGCTAGTTTTGTCTTACCACAGCCAGGAGGGCCATGCAGTAAAACACCTCTGGGAGGTTGCACGCCAGTGTGAAGGTAGACTTCTGGGTGTGCTAATGGCATAGCAATAAGTTCCATAATTTCCTCAATGCACTGATCAATACCGCCTAAATCGGTCAATTTTGCAGTTGGAATGAAAGGTAACTCTTTGCTACTGGTGCCATGACTATTGTTTGCTGTTACATGGACGCAAATGTGACTTTTAGTTATTAATTTGATTGTTATCTTTCGGAAAGAGTACTTACTCTTATTGCGCTTTGATGACACATTGCCGTCTCTACTAGTCTTCGGTCTTTTCTTTTGATTAACAACAGTGTCATCGAGGGTTTCAACTGCTGGCGTTGATGGAGCAACAGGTGTGCTTGTTCCAGACACTGATGGTGAGGCAGCACAACTTGATGCTGGTGTCTTGTTCAGGTTCCAGAGATTTGTTACTGATTTATTCAAAGAAATAGTTTCTTGTGTAGGCTTAAATGATGATGAAGCAATATTAGTTATTGAGCTGGGCGGAATGTATTGTGATATCCATGTATGTTGGAGCTTGCGACTCACCAGAGCATATTCTGCGACAGCGTCTTCGTCGGATGAACTTCCGTCGTTACTAATTCAGTCATTCGAGCTATATTAATACTTGCTTATAAGCAGGGAATTACAGAATAATAAATATACCTTGCTTCACCAGCTTGTTGAGATTTCGACTCAAGAACAGAATTCAAAGCTTCTTCAATTGCATGCTTTTTCTTTCTCAGCAGCGATTTGTCGGTTGCTAAACAATAATCATACAAATCTTCACCTTTGCGTCCTTCTGCTTCATATTTTTCAACACACTTCCTGACTCTATTTCTAAGATCATTAAAGAGTCTATTCCCGTTCCCAGATCTGTTGGCTTTTGGCATTTTAATTCGATCGATCTGAGGCAATTGCAATTTAAGAAAAGAAAAATTAAATTTGTTAGATAACTTTTTTTTTTGCTTATGATTCGGGCTTTCATTTTTTTTATTTTTTTTTTATTTTTTTTTTGCTCCAGACAAACAGAATAACATTTTTGAGAAAGGCCATAAATATATTTTAGATTGTAATAGTTTCAGTTTGAGATGAAGCTTTTCAAAATTTCGCATTTTAGGTCACAACAAAAACCGAAGGGGGACAAGAAAACAGGAGCAGTAAACAGCCCATTTACGTCTCTGTGTACTAAACAACCCATAAAATTAAAAGCTAGTTGAGGAGTAGAGACACATCATAGTCTGTATATAGAAATGACTTTTCAAACATTGGTGAATGTTGGTAATAGCCGTCACTTATCGAGTCAGTTGTTCGTGGTGATGCCAATGAAGCAGTTCTTTGACAACACGATACGCAAAAGAAAACATACATTTTAAAGACACAGTGTTCTTTTTCTTTTTGTCTTCTTTCTTTTCAGCAAAAGGTGAAAAGGCACAATGCCTTGCAGCTCAGAACAGCCATAGAAAGGCCAAACTACACATAGGTAAGACTGTTTTTTCTACGGCTCTACCAAGAAATCATCAACGCTGCTCTAGTTACACGCACAATAATACCAATTACAGACACTGATTATTCTTGTGCTTCTTCGTCTAAACTGGTGTTGTCAAAGAAGGTGCAAAAGAAAGTTGACAAGAATGAAGCTGCAGCAACCTGAAACAGAGACTGTGGAAATCTGCTTCATCGATGAATATCTGACTAGTCAGATATGTAATAGATACAGCATCAAAATTGGAGATTGTAACGACAGCAGCGTCAAAGCAAAGAGTGTATGCTGTATTGCAGTATCAAGACTGTAACACAATTGCGAAACGAGACGTCAACGCTATGCTTTAATAATTAAATGAAACTGATTCTATTTACATGTTTGATTGATATCACTCCTTCACACATCCCTACAGTATGAGTTGTAAGATATTATAAGCCATAACTAAAGGCAGGATGCTTACTGTTTGAAACTTATCCTCAACTTACATTTCGATAACAATCTGAGTAATTTTTGATAAGCACGTCTGAACTTACAGTGCATTATCTCGAAAAGGTTTTGTCTCATACTTCCAAAGTTGCTTAATAGTATTTACTTTTAATAAAGCGACTGTAGCAACTGTGGAAATATAATTAATGAAATATCATTTCAAGTGATGAATGTATTTCATAAAGTACAGGAGTCTTATATATATTTGACGTAAGCGTAATAATCACCAGAAAGACATATCTACTCTTGAAAAAAGAAATAATATTATGTTGCTTGCAGATTATTTCCAACTTTGTTGTGCGTTCATTTCTTTTTCCTATCATCCTTTTTTTGCTTCTCTTCCTTTTTTAATGCTTTTTCAACCTTGGTTTCTTCTAATGATTCGTAGAATTTCTTCGGTTTTAATTGCCCCATTAAGAAGAGAATCTGTTTTCTAAACTCATTAATGCCAGCATTAGTTTTTGAGCTCACAACCAAAACATCTTTGATAGCATTCTTATAGGAACTGATCTGATCTCCTACGGAAACAACACGTCGTGCCAAATCTGGAAGGATCATCAAATCTGATTTCGTCAATACAATTTGGAATTTTACTTTCGCTCTACGTTGAAGTAAATTGTAAAGGAAAGGTGAGCCTTTCGAAGTGGAAAGTTTTCATAAGGAGTATTTTCATCTGCCCTACTTTTCAAGTATCTGCAAGAATTCTCCATCTATCACTTTAACTCCATGTCTCGCATCGAGAATTACAAAAACCCTCTTTAACGTCTTCCTATTAGTGATATACGTTATCATCTATGCTTGATATCCTTTAGTATTCTGAGCTTGTTCAGTAAATGCCTCATCTATTAGGTAGTACCAAATTTTTCCATTCGCTTCTCTGCGCCTCATCTGCATACGCAAATCCATAACCAGGCATGTCAACCATATGAAATTGTCCACTTGCATTGAAGAAGTTTAATTGTTGTGTTAGACCAGGCTTATCTGAAGTTCTTACTGTAGCTGTCTCAGCCAAACTATTGATCAAGCTGGATTTACCGACATTTGAGCGGCCTACAGTAGTATGGAGTATTGTTTGTTAGGCGCAATATTGTTTCTATTTCCATTTTAAAGAAATAATCTGCTTCTCATCCTTTTCTCGTTCAATCAATTACCAACAAAAGCTACCTCATTTAACGTCTCTACTGGAATTGAAGAGGGCACTTTAGCACCTGCGAAAAACGATACAAAAGGGAACTAACATTGAATATAAGTCGGTGTATTCCTTTATGCTCGAAAATTCTGTGCTGATCTATATTATCTTACAGAATAATTTGGTTCAGGTTCAGGTTTTTTGCTGTCAGTAAAACGAGACTGCTGCTGTTGCAATCTCGCTTTCTGCTGGAGAATGCCTCTGTATCGGTTAATACTAGGTAACGAGCCAAAACCTAGCCTTTCCAGTTTCTCGTAGACTTTCAAAGGGGGTTGTATCTGTTTGAATTTTTGACGATTGGATAATATCTTTGTTGGTGTTGGTGTCGGTGTCGGTGTGATCTTGTGCTGAACCTTACACGACAAACTAAACGATCGGGAGAAGGTTGTCTGTTCGATAGCGAAAGGCAATTTTTTTAAAGTGGTGAATCGAGCAGTTCGCATTGGTGAACAAATTATACGTACTCAGGAATATGAAAAAAAGATACCGGGGTTGTCAGAAAAAAAGAAATTGACAGCTGTTGACTTGCATTTAAAATTGAAAGCTGTGTTTAATTACTAGAGTGGACCTTTTTTGCATAAACTATCTTACAGATCTTAATGTTCAAGAACTTGGTAACCACGATCAGCAAAAATCGCTCCTTCGGTATACGGTACATTTCAACTCGATCAGAAACTATTTATGCGTTGTCCTCATCTCCCGGGAAAGCTGGTGTTGCAGTTATCCGTATATCAGGCAAAAATGCTTTAGAGGTATAATGACTTTTTATGGAAAATATCCTAAGGTATTTTGAACTTAAGAAAGTTAACAGGTTTAGTTTTCGTTAAAAATTCACAGGCAATCAATAAGATGACCTTTCCTTCGAAAAAACCAATAGAGCAAATGAATACTGAACCGCGTAGGGCGTACTTCAGACGAATCCGTCACCCTCAAACTGGAGAAGTATTGGATAAAGGTCTTGTATTATGGTTTCCAGGGCCTCACAGCTTTACTGGGGAGGATTCTGCAGAATTCCAAATTCATGGCGGTACTGCAGTTGTCCAAAGTGTATTGAACGCACTACATGGCTTACCCGACTTTCGAATGGCTGAGCAAGGTGAATTCTCGAAAAGGCAAGGTGTCAATTTGAATTATCCGCGAGTTACCATAGGATAAATGTATCTTACCTACCAATCTACCTTTTGTTCTCTTCAAACAATAGGGCTTTCGATAATGATAAAGTTGATTTGACAGAATTAGAAGGGTTAGCCGATTTATTGAATGCTGAAACGGAAATGCAAAGACGACTAGCACTACGGCAAGCGGAAGGTGGTTTAAGAAAGCCATTTGAAGATTGGAGGAACCAAATCATCAAGTGTATGGCTATGACAGAAGCCGTCATCGATTTTGGAGAAGATGAAAACATTGAAGATGATGTTCTGACCGATGTGAGAAACAGAATCCAGCAATTATATCAATCCATGTCTCTTCACGTAAACGATAGTCATGTGGGTGAAATTGTAAGAAATGGAGTTCAAATAGCCATTATTGGGCCACCTAATGCTGGTAAAAGTACGTTCCTCAATAGACTAGCGAAAAGAGAAGCTGCCATTGTGTCTGATATTCCGGGAACGACCAGGGATGTGGTAGAAGTCAGGATGAACCTAGCTGGTTACCCTGTCATGTTATGTGACACTGCCGGCCTAAGAGAATCATCTGACGTTATCGAAATGGAAGGCATAAAACGAGCAAAAGCAAGGTATACAAGGAAGTTCTTAAATGAATCAATAGTGAGTTTAACCTTCTCCCTATTAATTTTCAGGATACAATCAGCGGATATCAAGGTTTGTCTGCTACCATTGGATACCCCACTATCAATAGACTCTGTAATTCGGGAAGTTATAGATGACGATACTTACATAATCCTTAATAAAGAAGATATTACAACGAACAGCGATGAGAATTTGCTTACGGCTTATAAGAGTAAACTACTGAAGGAAACGGGCGTGCAGAAGGTTTGGACCGTAAGTAGCAAAACGGGAAAAGGTGTCGATGTGTTTATCAATGAAATGATTGACATCTTAAAAGCAAAGTAAGTCCGTTAAAATGAAAATGTATGGCTTTTGAAAACTAAACGCATGGATAAATCATATATTCTTAGATATGATACTTCATTGGCAAATCCCATAATGATTACGCAAGCACGGCATAGAGAACATTTAGAAGATTGTTTGAGTAGTCTGAAAGCTTTTTTGAGTAAGCATTACACTAAAATTGATGCAGACATGTTTACTGTTATGGTAGAATGATGGTAATTTCTCACTTTTACATGTAGATATGCCAGAGGAAGAGTTGGTATTGTGTGCTGAAGAGCTACGTCAGGCTGCTGATGCTTTAGGAAGGATTACTGGCAAAATTGATGTTGAAGATGTTCTAGATACACTTTTCGGACAGTTTTGTATAGGAAAATAATTTGCAAAAGTCTATTGTTGGATGTATTATAAAATCTTGATGATGGTCATAGAAAAACTTAAAATAAGCATACAGGTATGCGAGGACGAGTTTTTCTAATAAACTGTGTATTACTGGTACTAAATAAAGTGCCATTTAGTTGAAATATGCATATAATTCTGCGCGTTCGAATCCAGCCAAACTTGTGAAATTAATACTGTTTAATTATTTATTATTGATTGGAGGACAAAAAAGATCATGCCAAATGGCTGTGCTTGCTTATAGACTGATTGGGTGGTGCTTTTGGAAATATGATTAAGTGTCGTTACTAGTCTTATAGGTCATAAACAATTGGGATCCATCTGTTTCCTCGTGCATGATACTGCAACTATCTCTTCCCGAACAATTTTCATAACTCAGTATATCGTCATGACGATCATTACGAACAAAGTCCGCAGGGCATATATTATCCTCGTCACTACTCATGAATTCATTACCCAAATCTGCATATTCATTGTACCCAATAATATCTTCGCTTTCATTGTTGTAAATGAAATATTTGATGTTACTGTCTACTGACGTCTCTTGTTGAAGAGCTATGTCCATTAAGGTGTGAATAGGAGGGCTGCTAACCATACTATACACATTTGAAGGTACTGAGTCCGTAGAACATAGATGGATTCCTTCTTCTTTTATAAATGAATAACCTTCAAAAACATCCGGTTGATCTCGTTGCTGATAGAAATAAGGATCTGATAGAAGACTATGCTGACTCATAGTCAGATCTTCAGCTTCCTGCCGTCTTCTGCTAACTGGAGATAGTCTCGGTGTCAGTTGCAATAACTCGCTGTCTAAAAGACTTAAATCCATTTCTGATTCGATAGCAGGTCGATAAGGTGGTTTGATACGCTTGGAATATAATAAACCCCAATCAATTGTGTAAAAGTAAGGGTCAGAACGAACCTGTAATGGTCCGTCAGATCCACTGCCTAAACGGCGTTTCGGTTCCCTTCGTAACAGACGTGCAATGAAATCTGCTGTCTCGATATCGATAAAAGCTGGAAACTGAAGAGGATCTTCACGTATACGTCGAAACATTTCGTCCCTATTCTCAGCCCAAAATGGAGTAATGCCAGTAATCATTTCATACAAAATAGTCCCCAAGCTCCAATAATCTACTTCGTAAGAGTACGGTAGTTGATCCAAGATTTCAGGTGCGATATACTCAGCTGTTCCGCAGAAAGTGGCTGTCTTTTGCATCTCGTCGGCGGAAGAAAACTGCTTCGACAGGCCAAAATCTGTTAGTACAATATGACCATCGGCGGTTAGAAGTATGTTCTCAGGTTTTAAATCCCTGTAGAACAATCAGTATTCAGTAATCAACAGTTGTGTTGATAAGATAGTAATAAACTCTTTTTGCTTCATTTTTGCGTTGTACCTGTAAAGTATGCCCATGCGATGTAATTGCTGGAGTCCGAGGGTAATCTCTGCTGTATAAAATAAGCATCTCTTTGTATCCAGTTTGTGATGGAGTCTTAGCTGTGTTGCTAAATCGCCTCCTACATGGTAATCTAGTACAAGAAAGAGATAATTCGAATCGCGAAACGCGTAATGAAGTCTAATTAGAAATGGATGATTTAATAAAGCAATATCTGCCAAAATCTGTTGTTCTGCTTTGATGTGAGTCAACTGTTCTTGCTCAAAGACGGTCAGTTTATTGATAGCTTTTAATGCATACAATCGGGTAGTCTTCTTATGCCTTACTAAAAATACCTGGAAAGAAGCAATGCATAAATGGCTGCATATTCGAAATGGAAAAAATCGACGAATTATCTTACCTTGCCTATACAACCTCTACCAATTACTTTAATAAAGTGAAAATTCTCGATAGAAGGGTCGTGTTGCTTTGGTAGGAAGCCTTCGTTGACAGATTGTGACGACGTAGATATTATGACACTTTTGTTTTCATTAGAGGAAGATGAACATTGTTGTTGTTTTCGCTGTAACTGTAAACTCTTCCTTTGTAATATTTGGTGTTCTGAATCTAACAAAGATGCTGATTTTACATTATTCTCGTTTGATAGCGGTGATGGGCCACGATGGACGACAGACAATGCATTAAAGTGACCTTGGTCGTTACTCGTTGTTTGTCTATTGTCTCTTGTGTTCTTGTTGATCGAAGATGTTATTGATATGCTGTTCGCTCGTAAGTCTTTTTTTGAATACCAGTTGTACTCTGATTGTCGTTTCTTTATTATAACATGGTCCTGTTCACGCTGAGGTCTAAGAAAATCTTGCAACAGAGAAGAAGATTGAATTTCTATGTCGTTAAAGCAATGATATAGATAGTCTTCAAGTATAGTAGCGTTCGAAGCATTTCTATTATTATTGTGACAGGAATCAGAGTAAAACGAACAGTGAATTTTTTCTACGTTGATAAAATTGCGCAACAGCCTCTGTTTGACTTTAGGTGCCTTCGACTGGTATTCTCGGTTAAATCCAGAGTTACGGGTTATACTATGTTGGATATTTGGTAGGCGTATTTTATTTTTCCTGAAGGTACCTCTAATCTACATAGTAAATAAAAATGTCAGTATTCGCTCCAACAAAAACTATTGACATAGTCAATTCCGCTGTACATACTCTTCTATCGAAGTCAAAGAAATCTTCATAAAATCGTATCAAAATCAAGTGTCTGGTTGGTTCTTCAACAATTAGAGTAAAAACCTATTTTTGAATTCAGGTCAGGAAATATCAGTTGATGTCCAAAACAAAAAGACTGTTTCAGTTGCGCGTTCCTTGTTGTCAATTTCTTACAGAGACAGTCTGGTGCTTTGTATGATCTTCTTGACATTTGCACAACATGATCGTTTCAATGACACCAACATACTTGTAAATCACGCTTTTTGGAGATGCCAATTTTTTAACTTTTCTTCTCCTTTGAAATAGCTGCTTAACTGACATGATCGCTTGTTAACCCTATTATATATTTCTATGAAGAATATGTCAACTATAATAAGATAAGGAAAACAAAATGTACCACAAGGGCACTAATGGGTGACAATCAGGGCAAACTTTGGCTTGTCGAAGAGCTCTATTGTGAGACACAACGGATGATGAAATACTTCAGATGTTAGCACTGTAGTAATAATATTTGTGTTCTGAAGATCTATTTTCGAGGCACTTTTTACTGTCAGTAAACGTTGTGCAAACGAGGCATTTCTTTTCATGACGTTTAGTGATACAGTGTGTTGCATCTGAAATATAATCCATTGAAAGTAAAATTGAAATTCTTATTTGGCCATGCAGTAGAAAGTTTTCATCGTTGAGAGGAATGGTTGACCATCAGAATATGTGTGACAGAAAGAATGGGAATCACGAATTCTTCCAGCTTTTTTCGAGGTCGTCCGCTCTACAAATCGTTTAACCGTTGAAATTGTTTAAATTATTCGAATTGTTGAAAACACAGATATTCTGACAAGGAACTTAATTTCTACTTCCTAATGGAAACGAACGTAAGAGCAATGCTTTCCTGACAAGTCGTTCCATTAATACATGTTTCCACCAATATCTTGAAATTAAAAGTTACGGACGGAATGCCCATTCTTAATTAAATGTGAATAACTTAAACGCCCGCGCTATAATCCTTTCGACGCTTTTGTAACATTGTTGAATATGCTTTGGTAAAAATGAATGGCATTGTAAAGCATGATAATATTCAACAACGATTTGCTTGGTCATCCTGTGTAAAACACTCTAAAACTATGGATGACTATGTAAACACTTATTATTGCAATACCAATAAAAAGGCGCATGAGCAATACAGTAACGAGTTTTGCAGCCGAGGTGTGAATAAATTGTGGCAGCTTCCATGATACACGAGAAGCACCAAAATAATATTAATAGTCTACGACCAATAATCGTTTTAGTCAGTGTTGGCCGTCTTGCATAACAATGAGAGTGACAATTTGTCGTCCTTCAAAAACACAAGCAGATTCAATACGGAGAACATACAATAACACAAATACACTTTTTAAAAGACAAATTAAACTTGGTGACTATAGGTAATGTATGCTTTTTATAAGCGAAAGTGTAAACCGAATTGATCGAACTTTGCTATTTTGCATTTTCGAGGTACCATGTTGCATGACTTTCGCAACAATTGTGTTGACCTGAACTAAGGCAAGTCGTTTTCCTGCAGATCCTTTGTGCTAAAGTTGGTTACCGGCAACCATGAAAAGAGCTATTTACTAATGAGCAAAGTTGCAGTCCAATTGACCAGTTCATACTAATTGCTTCACAAGCTTTACCGCTAAGTATTTTGGTTTTCTTTATAGTATACAAGCTATCACAAAGGACTTGTAGCAAGAAACATATCGCAAGCTCGTTGATTTATTTGTACATTTCAGAAGCTCGACATTATTTTGGACCAAAAAGTAAATGAATCAAGCATTCAGATTCAAAAACGGTATAAGCTTTATCAACCGATTGAGCAGCCATTATATATCTTACAAAGTGTCTTTGAGAACAATGGTAAAGCTAGTTCGGTTGGGTGCTTGTCCAATTGAATGCACTCGAAGTATAGGACTTTGGAGAATATTTTCAATGGTTTGTCAACTGCCAACATAGCTATCCACAATAAAAGTACCTTCGTTGCATACTTCTATGTCAGTAAGAGAATTGGATTGTAAATGTAATCAGAAAAATTTAATGGAAGCTTTTGAGGAGGAAAAGGAATACAAAATGAGAATTGCAAAAATACCTCCCTTCAAGATCAAAGAGGCTTGATTATTTTCACTATGCTAGTCAACTTTCCCCTAATTTTTCGCGATCACAAACGCTCAACTGTATAGTTTGCTACACAAAAAGGGTATCATCGACTTTCTTTAGACGAAAAGAAAAGTATAATAACGATGCTATTATTCGAACTAAGACTTTATGAATGAAATTTATATTCTATTGACGTTGTTGTATTTGCTTAATTAAAGATTTATAACTGTTGTAAGTCGATGACTATGAACTTAAGTGTCTTTATTGTTCTTCAGATGAAGTAGAAGGATTATTTACTCTGTGAGGTTTAATGGGAATTATATTAGTTGAGGACGCGTATGCTAGTCACTAATTTCAGGTTCGGATGCTTATTGCGTGATTATTATACTTAGGCCTGTATTTTGTTCTATGTTGTACATAACCCATATTAGATGCAATATAGATAGACCGTGGTAGAATGTATTCTCTACCTGGTTGTACGTACTCGAGTATTGTAGTTATTATCTCACCAAACAAGTCAGATGTATTAACGACTCTTTATTCTCGCGACCGCTTGTTTATAGTATATGTTTATACTTCCCAATTTTGTGTACAATCCTTTCGATTAAAGATCAGAAATACCACTAAGCAACTTTGGAGTTATATTTATGGGAGAAATATTAACCTATTTTAAATAAATTGTACTAAGTTTACTGTAAGTTCCTTATATCCAAATTGAAATTGAATTGTAAGTTGGGGAGAAGGTTCAAACAGTAAGCATCCTGCCTTTAGTTATGGTTAATGAATATCTTATAACTCATACTGTTGGGATGTGTGAAGGAGTGATATCAATCAAACATGTAAATAGAATCAGTCTCATTTAATTATTAAAGCATAGCGTTGACGTCTCGTTTCGCAATTGTGTTACAGTCTTGATACTGCAATACAGCATACACTCTTTGCTTTGACGCTGCTGTCGTTACAATCTCCAATTTTGATGCTGTATCTATTACATATCTGACTAGTCAGATATTCATCGATGAAGCAGATTTCCACAGTCTCTGTTTCAGGTTGCTGCAGCTTCATTCTTGTCAACTTTCTTTTGCACCTTCTTTGACAACACCAGTTTAGACGAAGAAGCACAAGAATAATCAGTGTCTGTAATTGGTATTATTGTGCGTGTAACTAGAGCAGCGTTGATGATTTCTTGGTAGAGCCGTAAAAAAACAGTCTTACCTATGTGTAGTTTGGCCTTTCTATGGCTGTTCTGAGCTGGAAGGCGTTGTTTGCCTTCTAAAAATATTATCTCAAACCAAGACTAACAAGTCTAAAATGTAATTACAGTTTTTCTTAACATGTTATTCTGTTCGTCTGGAGAAAACAGTATGAAAGTCCGAACCATAAGCGAAAAAGTGTATTCTAATCGTTTGGGATATAAACCCTAATTTATGATGTTGTTTCGTGACTAAAAACTTTTTATCAATCGGCGCAACAAATAGAAAGTGCCCATTTTACTGTATTGTGCGTATGTCAAATTGATTATTGCTACTTCTTTAATACATAGCTTTCTTTCGTTTACATTTCGAAGAATAGACAGAAAATCATTATACCTCCCTCTTTTTAAAATGCCAGGATATCAGTCATTCCCAGTCCTAAATCAGCAATTTATTGTTGACAAGAAATATCAGTTCATTCGTGAAATGGGTCAAGGAGCATACGGCGTTGTTTGGTGAGTCATCTTGTTTGGTTTTGAAATGTCCAGGTAGCATCTGGCTTCTAACTGTTAGAAAAAATAGTGCTGCCAAGGATACTGAAACGAATGAACAAGTTGCTATCAAGAAGGTAAAGAGAGTGTTTTTCTTTTTTAATTTTCATCCCCCTTTGCCTCTTATAGCGCTAATCTATTTTATATCATATGTAGGTCTGCCGTATTTTCGAGAAAACTATATTAGCCAAGCGTGCATTACGTGAAATAAAATTATTGAAGCACTTTAACGGACATGAAAATGTAAGTTTCATTTAGAAAATACGAATGGCGTGTATATAAGTTCAGATAGGCTAATACTACCAATATGTGTTTTGACTAATTCAACAAAATAAATAAAAAGATCACTTCAATTTTTGATATGGACATTGTCAATTTGCAAGATTTTAACGAAGTGTAAGAGAATGAAAAGTCAAATAGGATGCATTCGTCATGTTATTATAGTGAAGCCAAATCGTATTAAAAGGAAAACTTCTTCAAATATAATAGTTATTTGGTGCAGGAACTGATGGAAGCAGATCTTCATCAAATCATACGTTCAGGGCAACCGTTGACAGATGCTCATTTTCAATATTTCGTATACCAGATTTGTAGAGGTCTCAAATATATCCATAGTGCCAATGTAAGTTTCGTATTTTTAGCTTTCCCAAATATACAAATAGAAAGATAGTTTATTAGCTGACGCGTTTCCTGTTGGTGTGTACTCTTTTATTATATCCTATGTAAATAAATAGGTTCTTCATAGAGATTTGAAGCCTGGTAATTTGTTAGTCAATGCAGATTGCGAATTGAAGATTTGCGATTTTGGATTGGCTCGCGGGTATTCTTCTACCCCTGAGGGTAATGCCGGTTTTATGACAGAATATGTTGCGACACGTTGGTACAGAGCTCCTGAAATTATGCTAAGCTTTCAGAAATATACTAAAGCCAGTAAGTAAAAGATCATGCAAGCGATTAAAAAACCTGATTTACTCACGATAAGGTATATTTCAAATAGTCGATATGTGGTCTGTTGGATGTATTTTCGCTGAAATGTTAGGCGGGAGACCGCTATTCAAGGGCCGAGATTGTAAAGTATAATAATTACTGAATATCGAAGCTTTCTCTTATTGCCTCACCACTAACCCTATCATTACCATAAGATGTTGACCAATTGAATCAGATCCTTGGCATCCTCGGTACGCCTGATGAAGAAACTCTTTGTCGCGTTGGAAGTGAAAGAGTGAGTTATAAGACAGTGTGACAAAGCATCATATTGAGAGATGTCGAAAGGCTTACTGATTGCCTTCATATTAGGCCCAAGTTTATATCCGTAGTCTGACAAGAATGCCAAAGATACCATTCCAAAACCTTTATCCTAGAGCAACACCATTAGCCATTGATTTATTGACCAAATTACTTGCATTCGATCCCGCAAAACGAATTACAGTCGAAGAAGCTCTTGCACATCCTTACCTTGCTGCTTATCATGATGAGGATGACGAGCCTTCACATACGCAAAGTTTTGATTTCTCTTTTGAAATTGTTGAGTCAATGGAAGATATGAGAAGTAAGTTGTATTTGAATGATTACGTGGCAATGCCTGTTCTCTCAATCCAATTGACACCTCCTTTCTCTTCGCTCAATCCCTAACTGGGTTATTTAGAAATGATTGCACAAGAAGTTATGACATTTAAATCGCAAAAACATGGGTTACCACCTTTACAATTAAATACAGCCAGTTTGAAGAGAAAGGAAAGCTTGAGTGCAAACGACCGAGAAACACTTGAAAGAAGCCGTGATGTAGCAAAAGACGTAGATGATTATGCTTCTCATAGAAACTCCTCATCGGTAGCTGCTGCTGCAGTTCCTCAAGATGAATTACGTCGTGATATGGATGTAGATGCACTTGAACGCGATTTAAGTGGAGCTATATAGAGAGAGAGAAAAAGCAAGAAAACAGGATATACATACAATATGGCAAATGGTGATTTTTATAATTTGTACAGATCAGTTATAGTAAAAGGGAAAAAAACGAGCATCTAAAGGGCAGTTTTATTTAAATAAGTCTTGGTAATATATATGAAATAAATAAGATCCAAAAAACAAGAGAAAAGAGAGTTGTTGGCTCCAATTTGTCGATGAAGTTAGCGCAATTTCTTATCTAATTCTGCTTTAGCTGAAATCTCTTGTTCTGTAGGCAAATCATCTCCGGTTTTGTTATGTCCGAGTCGAGGTATCACCTTCTTTGATACTCTTTCTTCAATGGGACGGAAAACTTTGTCAACAATGTGCTCAATAGGTTCGTCAAATATATAAGGTAAGAAAGGTACAATTCCAAGACCTAAGACGGTAGGTCCCCATCCTTTCACTTTAGGATTTTTGACGTTTTTGAAGCCATATGCACTATATTTGACGATTGAATGAATTGTCATCATAGGGAAAGCCATCGATGCTAAAGATTGGAATATGCCTCTCTTTACTACTGTCGTTGTCACTTCGGCGTTATTCTAGTAAAAACACGAACAAGAAAATAAAGGGTTATAACACACGGACTTTATGTTGCGCAAGAGAGAAAACAGATTAGTGAATGAACTTACAAGCCCAGCATGATGAGCTTTATATCCTTCGTAACCGACATCACCAGCAAGATAGAGCCAGCTAACGCCATAAGCTGCTGTCACGATAACAGGAGGAACGATAGGTCGAAAAGCCTCACCTACATCGCTGGTATAAGCTAAATATCGAGAACCAGCGACCAAAGCTGTACGTAGTCGAGCGGCATAAGCCAAATAACGGGCATTTCCTTCCAAAGTATCAACCTTTCCTTCCACAACTTTGTCTGTTAATGTTTCAGGTGCTTTAACGTGCTCTTCGTTACTGTTGGACATATCTTATTGCTGGATGAGGAAGGAGTTGTATTATAAATGAAAAAGCGTAATGATTTAGTGACAGTCCCATGATTTTTATATTTGCCATCCTTGTTGGCAGCCAAAAGTCAGTTACGCCACTGTTGCTTGATGATTGGATCCCCTCTTAACAATAAACCCCATTTATGGTAAATGACTCGACAATGACCATACTTTACAGTTTTTTACGAATTAAAATCGGAAATACTACTAGGCAACTTTGGAAAAATGAATGGAGTATATTATGAAAAAAAATATTTACATATTTTAGATAAATTTTATCATAAATTCAGACGCACTTACCAAAAATTACCCAAATTGTTATTGAATTGTGAGTTGAGTAAATGAGGTAGAAACAGTAAGCATTCGGCCTTTGATTACTTTATGAATATATTACAACTTACACTGTAAGGATGTGTGAAGGAGTGATATCAATCACACATGTAGGTCTCGTTTAAAAGATGTTTTTGGCAGCATTGACGTCGCGATTCCAAATTGTATTACAGTTTTATACTGCAATACAGCATGTACTCTTCGCTTTGACGTCGCTGTCGTTACATTCTCCAAATGTCGAATGCTTGCATTTATTACAGCTAGTCATAATATTCATTGATGAAGCATACTTCCACCTTTTCATTTTCACCATCAATAGGTACTTTTGCCTTCTTGTTCGGACACAGATTGCTTGTAGGCCATGTATGTGTGGCTTGCTTACAGGACGGACACGTAACCATTTTCGTTGTTTTATTATCAGCTTTGAATTCTTCGAGAGCTTCTTTTTTTACACCTTTTTTAACAACGCTGGCTTAGACGAAGAAGCACTCAAAGAATCATTGTATGCCATTGGTATTAGTGTGTGGGTAACTGGAGCAACGTAGATGCTTTCTTGATAGAGTCTTAAATAAGATTATCTTACCTATGTGCAGCTTGGGCCTTTATAAGGGCCGTTCTGAGCTGGGAGGTGTTGTTTGCCTTTTCACCTTTGTTTAAAAGAAACAAAACAAAAAGAAAAGAACACTGTGTGTTCTATTGTATATCGCGTTCCTTTTTTCTTTTTTTGTTGTTGTCTAAGAATTGCTTCATTGACAACATCACGATCAACTAACTCAATAAGTGATGGCTCTTATCAACATGCACCAAAGTTCTGAAAAATCATTGCTATATACAGACAGTGGCGTATCTCTGCTCCTCAACTAGTTTTTTGATGTTATAGTATGCTTAACATATTACACAGGGTAGTTAAGCGCGCCGGTTATTGCTCTTGTTTCCTCATCACCCCTCCGTTTTTATAGTGCCCTGAGTTCAAATTTTAAAAAAGTTATCTCAACATAAAATTGTCAAAATCTAAAAAGTATTCATAGTATTTCTTAAACCCATTATTCGTCTGAGGCAAAAGTATGAAAGTCCGAAATAATATTTTTCCATGAAAATTGCGCTGTTTGCAATGCAACTGTCACAGTTTGAAAAATAAGGTATCGGTCTTTCACTTTAAATACTTTAATGCTTGGCTTACACTACTAGACTTTTCTTGCAGCCCACAAGATCAAATGAACCTACAGAGCCCAAAACGAGGTGAGCATGCTGTGCCTATTTCATTTGAGCACATATACAAGGAACAATAAGTATAAATCGTAGAATGCTCGGTAGCACAGATAAATGACTCAAACTTAGCGCGTAGATATCTTAAAGCCGTCAGTTCCGAAGAACCATTTTCGTTATGCGATTGTGTGAGAATATTCCAGGACGACCATTGTTATTCTATATAGAACCTGCAGTATGAGGATTTTTTTCGCCGCATTTACGTCGTGTTTCCATACAATACCGCTAGCGTTGCAAGGTTGGTACCGCTTATCAATGATCCATCAGCCATCATCACCTCATCCATAACCTCAGCCGTTACAAACCTACAAAAGAGGTGTCAGACAGTACTAAATCAAAAAGTTGAAGAGCGTAACATGGGGATTCATTATAATCATTTTTGAGTAATATGTCATAGTCGAAAAGTGTAGTAAGATTTTCCGAATATATAATGAAAAAGCAGCACGAATCGTGAAAGTGTCAGGAAGACTAGTTTATACATTAAATTCAAAAACTATTTACTTCCTTTCCAACGATTATTACGTACTTCGATGCTGTACAATGATGATTGAATATAGGCAAAATATTTTTGTCTTTTTAAATGAAGAAAACGGAAAGCAATTTCACGGAGGAGAGATGAAAATACAGAACTAACTATTATGGGCTTAACGACTTTAAGAGGACCTAAATTCTTTTCGAAAAAAAGTATGCATTTGCAGTCAAATGGTGACTGTAATCCATACACTCTGCCACACATGATTCATGGCTTTGCTATAGGAATATTTACAGTGTTCTGTGTCATTTTGTTCTTGCGTTGTTTGCAAGTGTTATCATTAATCTGGAATTCGTATTTCTTTTGGATTATCTTAATTTGAACACTTTTCTTACTTTGAAATAACCGTTATCTAATCAACGGGCTACCAACAACTCACTTGAACGTTAAGGTGGTAAGAGAATGGTGTTTTGGTACTCAACGAAAGATGGCTTTTTCTGACGTTTAGTACAACTGCCGAAACGTCCATCCAATCCTTAAAAAACTTGGTAAGTTATCACGATGATTGTTACTTGCTTCACTATTTCAAAAGGCTGGGATATTTAGGAATTTCTATTCATCATGATTATAGCGTCATAAGAGCACTGATAGGCTTGCACTGATATAGAGTAGCTTACTGGACAGTATTGGTTAACCTACAAAATAAGAGGAATGAGCTCTTCTCGTCCAAGTTTGCAACTCGCGAAGGTCCATTTTCTGTGCTGTTGCCTATTGTTCAGAGAAAAAAAAAAAAAAAAGAGTGATAATTAGCTCTCAAATTTGTTTGGCTCGTATGCTGACACAAGCAGATCCGATTTCATACAGCTTTGACAGGATTCGTAATTTTTCTGCCTGTCGGATGTTGGTAGGGGATGACAAATATGGACTTGATTTCTAACGATGCACAAATTGGCACCGGTCGAGAATGTGTTTCACCAACCAATTAAAAAGTGCAAACTGAAGATTCTGATCTGAATTGAAGACTAGTGATTTGTTTGAAATTACTCAAGGAACGGAAATCAATGGAATCATACGTCCCTTAATTCTAAAAATATCCATATGAACTGTTGCGTACGAAATCGAAAAAGGTACGAATTATTTCTATCAGCTTCTACACATGCTCTAAGGGGAGTTCACTTATTGTGTTTTGATGGTTTTGTTCGATTGTACAACCTCGCTCTTCACTTGAAACGTATATCGATCACTTAACTCAAACCATGTTTCAATCCAGGAACACTAAGTTTCTCTGCGACTGTTCACAGTCCAGCAAAATTCTTAGAACGTTCATTATGTTGTAATAATATACAGGTTCAAAATGGCTAGACGATGTGATAAATGGTAAATGCTTCAGCATGGATCGTTGTAAGATAGTAGTATAGCTATATTTTTTCTTTTACTACTAAAAGGAGAAATTGCTTCTTCATTTTAGGAAATTGCTATCGGGTAAACGCACAATTTATGGTAAAGTAACTGAGATGAAGAAGTTACCGTCAAGATTTTTCGGCTGCGAATAGTGGAAAATCTAGGTCAGTTAGACATGACCTTTTCATTGACTAAAGTGTTCTTCTTATTGCCAAAGTAATTTAGTGTAAATATTCATGTACGGCGATCATAACTGTCCAGTTGAAATCGCATTATGCATCTCTCACATGAGCTCGCGAGAACAAACGTGTGATATGACACCAAAAAGAAAAGATTTTTTTTTTCTAAACAGACGAAACCATGCGTTGTGATATTTGAAGTGGTCGTTCTGAGCGAGTGAACGAACGTATATGTGACCCAGCAGACGGATTGAAAAGGAAAAATGCATTGTTACTGCTTTTAGTTTGTGGCCGTTGAAAAGGTAGAGAATCTTAAAAAAAAAAAAAAAAAAAAAAAAAAAAAAAAAAAAGATATAGAGAGAGCAAGAGGTTGTGTGTACAGTCTGTAAACCCAAATGAATATCGATTTTTTAGTTCAATTACGATTGCACAATGTTATGTATTCATGTATAACTAAGGGGAAATAATACGGAATTGCATTCGTTCCTTGTGATCCTTCCGTTGAGGAACAAGCTTAGACTATTTTTGGTCGGAATACGGTATTTGTTGAGCTGTTGTCGTTGCTTTGTGCAGCTTATACAATGAACTGTGATCAAAGTAGATTGTTTAGAGTTTAAATTTGTTACATCAAAAACCTGTGTAAGTACAGGCCCTTTTAACTTTTCCGTTCGAAAGTCGAGCCATCATTAAGAAGTTGCCATTATTTTTTTTTAATCACTATTCCGGATTACACAGGAAAGTAACTTATTTGGCTATTAGTTGCTGTGTAGAACAGAGTCAACATTTATAATGTACATGTATTACAAATAAGGACAAAGTTTGGAGAAGCGAGACAGATTGTAATGTCCCTGAATTAATGGCTCTCAAAAGAATAAAGGAACCCCAACCCCAAGCAAAGCGCGTCCTTATCTATATACTGATAGAGTTGCTTAGATTAGAAGAATAGTAAGCCATAGAGAAGTAGCAGCTGTGCCTATTGAACAACTTTCCAGTTCTAAGGCTTTAAACCCCTCAGCTCTTTGTGTGTATATGAAAATAAGATATAAAGTATGTTAGTACTATTTCGACAATAGAGCAAGAAGACAGAAACAGTCTGTCCCCCTCCTTTGTTAGACTCTCTAACTTTATAGTGAACCTTTTCCCCCGCAATTTCTACAGTTTGTTTGCATATAAATAGGCCAATTTTCACAGCTTTTCATCAATTTTCTCCTTTTTGTTTCTCTACTTAACACACCTTTCTTACCTACAAGCATATATCACTCGTCATTATGTCTACCATCGAAAATATGAAACACTTGAGCTCGTTTGATGACACACCAAACCATTTAAACAAGTCGGGAGCTAACAGAAAGAGATACGACTGCAACCAGTGCTCTAAATACTTTTCTCGTCCAAGTGCATTGCAAACTCATATCTATACTCATACCGGAGAGAAACCGCATAAGTGCGACATGTAAGTATGAGATTAAACTCTAGTAACACCTGGCCACTGCTCTTTAACACTCCTGCTTTTTTTTTAGTCCTGGATGTGGGCGACGGTTTGCCGTTATCAGTAATCTAAGAAGACATTTACGTGTCCATAGACCATCCAACTTGAGACGCAGGCTTACTTCCTTTGAAAGGCGCGCTTACATTGAACAATTGATTCAGAAATCTGGAGGCTTTATTGATGAAACCCAGTCTCTTTATCTCAGTAACAATAGCTCGTCGCTGTGCTATTCTTTCTATCCCGCATCACCATCTTCACCAACCCCTTCTTGCACAAGTGCATCAACAACTACAATAACTCATACGGCGGATTACGGCTACAATTCACCAGTATCTGTGGAAACGAGTGGTTATCGTTTGCTGAAACCCAAACAAACGAGGCCATTATGTTTGACCGTCAAGCACTTGTTGAATTAGTTACCTTTCAACAAGCTTCAGAAAATTTATCAATCTCAAGTATATACTTTCCTTTGTCACATCTATGCCTGTTTTTTCTTTTTTTTTTTTTTTTTTTTTTTCTTGCTTCTGTTTTTTGTTTTAGTTATCCTGCCCCTTTTTTCCCAAAGATATCCGATATAGTAACAAAACACACACACACACACACACACACACACACACAGATACAGAGAAAGAGAGAGAGGGAGCCCAATCTGTTTCTATGTATATTTCTGCAAAACATGCATTTTCTGATACACTCTATATTCCGTTTATGAAGCTCATTATTTATTATTTGATCTTGCTGCCCCGTTCACAAACACATACACAACACGCACATTTGTTCATTATACTAGTTTTCATTTACTTTATGGTTAACTCTACGTTAAACGATATTCCATGAAAGAGCTTGCTCTTCTCGTTAAATTAAAAGTACAATCTGTAAGTGATTCATGCTAAAATTTAAGCACACATTAAAGAAAAAAAATAACAAAAACAAAAACTAGCCAATAAAAAAGGTTCCTTCTATTTTGTTTCAAAAAGAAAAATAATGGCAGGAAGCTTTTTCTTCTTCTCATTTGCTGCCTCTCGCATAGCAGCACACTATCACAGAGTAGTAAAAAAAAAAAAAAAAAAAAAAAAGAACGCATAACAATCTTATTACACTTACTGTATCACAACTGAAAAAGGAATATTATGGCTGAAGGATTCAATATTTTTCAAACAATGACAATTACACCAAGGTCATTTCCTCGAATGAACCTGTTTGACATCGAGGTAAACTGATTGATAACTTTCCTCACTTGACAAACTAAACATCCTTATATACTGTTCTACGTATTTCACAACACATATAGGGCGAGAGGGTCAATGTAGATAAACTTGCAGAAACATCTCGCTTGATCCTTATAACAATAAAAAGCACGGCCTGTCCAGCCTGCCCTCAACTTTTGAAATTATTAAATGTATTTGGTCTGGATCCTCGAACAAATACCTTTATTGATCCATTTACTTCTCAAAAAGTAACAGTAGAAGCTAGTAAAAAGAAAGTAAAGTAAAGTTATATGATGTTTTTTTCTGTTGAATTTATACGAAGACCAACCTTTGAACGTACGAACTTACAACTAAATCTCTAATATGTAAAAAAGCTTTATAAATCACTTTTAAAGAAAGATGCAAATTACATTGTACTATGTCCAGGAACGAATGCTGAAGTACGAAATATCCAAATCGAAACCCAATTTTTTGGCTATCCGTTTGTTTCTTCCGAAGGAGGTGCTGATCAGTTAGTCCAAGCATTAAAAGTAATGCTAACAGAACATGAATATTTGCCGACTATTCTAGAAGTATCTGATGACGCAACATCCGTCAGTCCTGTCTCTATCGGTCGAGGGCCGGGCAACTATTTCCATGATTATTTGATACAACACTTGTTTTTAGAACGTTGTAAAGAAGAAATGAAAGGGTTTGCCACTTTAAGTAATGCTTATGGGTGTGTGAATCAATTAAAAAGAAGAGCTGCCAAATGCAAAGAAGGAAATATTGCGCCTAAATCGATAGACTTAAACTCAACCTTGAACAGGAAAATAAGCCCGGCGGTATTACCCAAAAAAGCTAAAGAACTTGAAACGATGGTGAAGGAAAAAAATGAGAATACCAACAGAAGCATGCTACATATTCTGCCATCGGAATTACTAGAAATGATTGTATATCAAATATCTGATGTGTCGTCTCTAATCAAGATATCTGGCGTTTGTCGCGAATTTTACGTTGCAGTTTGTAGTGTACTGATAGGGTATATTCGTGAGCAAATATCTTTACTGAAGGAATCGCTGCCTGATTTGGAAGATGCTATTTCTGTGACTGAAATGCAACTTGCTGACGAGCGACTCGATCGTTGGCGTGGACATCAAGAAGATGTAGATGCTGCAGTATCTTTTAGAGAACTTCAAAATCGATCACAGGAAGCCAAACATCTTTTAGATGAGATTAATAGATGGATAGAGAATTGGAAATCATGTAGAATCAAACGTATTTTGATTCAATGAATAAAACAGTCATTTTTTCATCTTATTCCGAAGAGCTTCTGGGTTGTATAAGTGTAGGCAACTGTATTCATTTTCTCTACACATTTTCTGCCGACCGTCGCACTGCAAAGGTGTGTTTGTCGACCGTGGAAATTCAGTTCAAGAAGGTTTTTACAGTCGACGAAAAAAGGTTGGCACAATGAATAAAATAATTGGTCAGCTTGAAATGAAAATGGTTCAACAGAATGGAAAAATCTCTGATTGTATTCGCAACGCATCATTTTACATCAACAGAGAAGACTGCGAGAAGTGGATAAAGCATTCTTTGACGTTCTGACAGAGATGCTTGAATTGTGAAAAAGGATTATAAGAGGCAAAATAAAAAGCATGCGTGACCCATTTTCGTATTAAATGATCCATTTTCATTTCAAGCTGGCCAATTATTTTTTTTTTTCATTGGGCCAAGTATCTGTTGTTTTCCGTAAGGAAGAAGGATTTAAAGCAGTCTATATCAAGCCCTATGTCTCGAAAAATCTAAAGATGGTGGTAAGTGTTATGCGGACAAAGCGTGACGAGTTGATATATAGGGACTATCAAACAGCAATCTGTACTGTATATCCATTCTATGCTATAATCTACGAACTGCACAGTCAAAAGAAAACTACAAAAGTGCTCATTGCATATGATGTTGGTTCAACATGAGTCAAAGATACAATTTCTCAAAAAATGGAAAATTTCGATGTTTTGTGGAGCTTCATATTTGCCGCCTTTGCTTTTTTTAGGAAGGCACGATCAGAAAGTTCAGGTACACACTTTCGGATAGTCGGTCGAAACATGCACACAGCGACGGAAACTAAAGTCCAGGTTGCACGAAAATCAATTACATCGCAAGCAAAATTATTCCAAAAAAAAAAGACAGGTCAAGCGCCTCAGTACCTTCAGTGCATCCAGCGCATCTACAGGTTTTTCTGTTCGTTTGCGTTACTTTCTCTCGTAGTTGCCGCCAAAAAATAGGGAACGCAATATGAAGTCGTGCAAATTGAAAGGAGAAATCCAATAGCCAGCAAATCGTTATGTGCTATTAATGATCTGACCTCGCTGGCCAAACATCTGTTGGATATACGCTGCTCTAACTGCTCAGCAACACCCCGACATCGATTTATAACAAGATCGCAACCTCAGTCCTGGCCAAATGCTCGACTCCCTCTTTAATAACCTCCCCATTAGCAGTTTGTCATGTCCACATTCTTCCCTTTCCAACCGTTTTCTCGCTCCCCTTTCCCATCAATCGTTTTCCTGCTAAAATCGTACCAGTGTTCGTAAATACTTAAGATTGGATTGATGGAACATGTAACTCTAACGGTTTCAATAAGTTTCAACTCATCAGCAATAATCCGGTTTTGCTAATTATATGAAGGTCGATAAAGCAGTTTGCTAGCTGGATTGTCATAAGGAGTATATGCTTGTTGTATTGTAAATGAGGCGAGCGTGCGTAATGATATCAGTACAACGTCCGCAACGTTGAGGGTCGGATTGAAGCAATGTAAGGACCTTCCACCTAATAATCGCTGTTGACTGATGACCGTAGCCACGGCTTGTCTTACACGGATATGAACTTGGACTGAAGGGACGTGGGGGAGGCACTTTTCCAGTATAAATGATCAGGACCAAAGGACACATTGTGTAAATATTAGCAGTTTCAAGCGCCACCGGATGTTTGCCAAGGTGTATTTTTTTCCAGTTAATTGAACTATAAAGATCATTCATAATTTAATTAATGAAATCATTTCTAAAGTTGCTGAAAAGCTCTGCATGTTGCCAAGGATAGGATACTTCGTTGATGTAGAATGTCCTTAACTGTGTCTTTTTATAAGATAAACTTTTGACAGGAAAGTAACTATCTGAAAATTCATCGATGATGCATTTGGAAGGATAAGCTTATCAAGCCATTTTCGAACGGGTGAAGTGTCATCAAAATAACTTTGTCTGGCTTCAGCAAATCATTGACGTCTACCGAAAACAAAGCTGGTACCCAATCTTTCTGACCTTGTCCATATTGTCAAACAACTCCGTATCATACCGTTCGCAAAATGCGAACAATTTTACCATTTCTATAAGTACCAGCTGGGAGAGTGATGATGGTGTTGACGCATAAACGATTCGTTGACGGTCTTTTGCACTTTCACAAGAATTGGTGGGAGAGATTACTGAATAGCAAGGGTTGGTATATACAACATGTTACAACGGCTGCCGTTCTCAGTATTGGCCACTGTGTATGTGTAAACTGGAATGTCCTATAACTCACTTGACACGATGTTAAGAACAGTTGAAGCTCTTAAAATATGCTTGCTTATCGGTCGCTTCCCAGTAAATTGTCATAGGGCAATTTATATAACAAAAGATCACCATCTAAAATATAATTGAGCAACCCGCTTAGGTGGTAAGTTGATAACTGTAATTGAGCGACGACGATAAACATGGTGTCTTCAATATCCTTTCAGATGAAGTACATATATTGAGTACTATGTAAGATTTGATGGAGTAATATCATTTTGAGGACGTGTATGTTTAGTCATTAGTTTCAGATTCAATGCTTCATGTGTAATTATTTATACTTACGCCTCTATCTTGTTAAGTATTGTACATGACCAATATTGTTGCTTTTTGTCATGATAGTAATCATTAAGTAAAAAATAAGGCTGTTGGATAAAGCTAGGCTGAATGCGTTGAATGCGCTGGATACGCTTTGACTAGGAATTCAATTTCGTGCAACCTAAACTTTGGCTTCCGCTGCTGTGTGCATTTGCTATCGACTGAGGACGAATTTATTAGTCGAAAAGAGTCTCCTCTAAATGCAAAAATGAGAAAAAATTTTACCATTACACTTCTCCTTTGTGTTCCAACGATGTCTATAACACTTATTTTGATTCGTGATTAGCTGCATGTTCGAAACGGGGAAGTGAGAAAAGTGCATTTTCTTTTTTTCTTTTTTTTTTGTCATTTCATGCGATTGATGCTGCAAGCTAATCCTAGCAAGAAAGGAAGAAGTGGCTTTACATATGCACAGTCGCATTAGGAGACTTTTCAGCTGTGGGAAGTGAGTTTCCTAGACTGAATACGGTTCCGGTATGAGATTTGTGTGCGCGTGCTGTATTGTTCTATCAGCTTATTTGTAAATGTGAAAGCTATACATGGTGGTTGCTACTCTCGTATGTTATATGTAATCTCCTTTTTGGACGACGCCACCCCTAAGACGAGTAAAAGCTATTTTTTTGTCTAGGTATGATTTCAACTTATGGTTTCCTATCTTCAGATTCATAGAGCTTCTATAGATAACGGTGAAGATTTTCCGCATTTGTCAAAAACAGCAAATTGTAAGGTTAACAATCCGCAGATCATTTTCTCTGTTATAGAATGACCCGGTTCACACCCGATATGGGGCATCGACATCATACTGTACATATTTGTCTTTTTCTTTCTTTTCGATTGCGTTCCATCAGAAAAATCAAAGGCAGATGGCTTTCATCGATCCGCAACACAAACTCTGTTATTCTCGCACTATTTTGTTTCGATTATTACAACTTCGGTTACACCAGCCACGGTTTCATTATTGTATCATATTCTTTATATCTTTTAAAATGCGGCTTTTCGTTTTCTATTTAAGCTTTTTCCCTTTTTGTCTTTTGTGTTAACAACAAGCTTTTGTATCTACAGTTTATAACACCAAAAAGAGGCCTCATTTCAGGAGTTGCAAGTTTCAAAACTATGAATCACTGTATAGCAATCCTCAGAAGCGTCAACGAGATTTACACCAGTCTCCGCGCATATTTCAAGCATTCTAGGCTTTGTCTAATTGCTACGACGTTTGGCATAATTGACTAGATATACAATTTTTTGCCACTAATCGGTAATCCTTTGCATATACTAGCTTGGAAATCGTACAGGAAGAAGGTAATTAGTTAACCTTACTTTTTTCTTTATCTCCGGGTTAGAGGGAAAATTCGCACAATATGCTAAGCTATTTCATTTGCATGTCAGTTTAGACTTTCTATCGTAGAAAAAAATTGGTTACCACATAACAGAAATCCCCCGTAATCTAATTGAAAATGGATGCCCATCTTTTTGACTAATTCTTTTATTGAGTAATCAACTGATTACGCACCCAACGGGCAACTGCATGTCAGAAATCATAGTCATGCCTTTATCATTTAACGTGTATTAAAATAGTACCCGCAAGAATATCAAGAAAAGTAAGGAATAAGTTAGCATAATGTTGATAAATTATTGGTAGGATACATTGAATATGCTATAAAAGGCTTGTTTCGTATATTATAGTATCATTAGCTTGAGTAACATGTCACTATGTACTTTTTTTCATCCTTCAATACTTTAATAAATGAATTGTTAACGCGTCTGATAAACGAACTATTTTCTTTTCTGTGCTGATCGGCCTATTGCTACCATTGAAATCGTCTTATTCTGTTGCGCTCCCTTTGTACTTTGCAAAGCTGCTCATGTCGGCCGTTTAGCTTTTTGACTCTTAAGTACCTAAGCAGAATTCTGGATTTTTTGCACAGTAGGTGTCAAAGATGAGAATACAGAGATAAGAATAAAAAAAAAACTTTTGAAATCCTCATCCGACAAATATCAACAGTGGTCACTGTATAGTTTGCAAGGGAGAAGACCATCGGAGGGGTTGGTTTTATGTTGGTGATTTTGAAGGTTATGGAAAAAGTCTGAGGTCAGTTTTAGTTGTCTCAAGCGTACTACAGTTCTTACCAGTTTCTATTGGCGTAATGCCTCTTCTAACCTTTAATGCCTCCAGATCTTTGTTCCTTCTGGTATATTCGGCAAGATTTGCACGTTTGTTCTTGCAGCATCTTCTCACTTGATGCTTCTCCGTATCAAAGCCTATTGTAGCAGTAAATATTTCGTTTCTACCAGGATCAACTGCGATAGAATAAAAACGTACAGAAAGCATTCTACCAAAGCGTCCCGGATTAACACTGACCGCTGCTATTAAGTTCATCATAGTAAGTGCCTCTGTACTGTTGATGCGAATCCGTTCATTTGTATCTATAGTGTCGCCTGGTTCGGAAGGATCCCCAAATACGGGGAGTGTAAAGCTTAATTTCTCCCCCCTCAAACGAGTAAGTCATGTGAATACGAACGACTTATTAGTGTTTCGCACCTGTAATTGTTTGTATTTTACAAAGATGTGAAGCGAAAAAACATTTACAAATTGGCAGGTACAGTAAATACAATCTTCTAAAAAAAAAAAAAGTTTACATGAATAGTCATCCTTAATTGTCAAAAAAAAAAAAAAAGAAAAAGAATATTAGATCTATGTTCATTACAAAGCGTAGAAAGAAACAAAAGAATGCCGGAAATACTACGATTAATAACAACGGCGTTTTTATTAGCGGATCAAATGTGAATATCGCTCTTAAGGAACAAATTTCAGAAGCAACGCAAGGTAAATATTCTACTTTGTAGTACTCACGTAATGCTCGCATATGATTTATGTTTGTTATCTTAATTAGCTGTTCCAATGAAAAGAAAAGGAACCGAAGAAGGAAGCAGTTCAACAGACGTATCTTGGCATAGCGTCGAATTGAGGGGAGCGAAAAAGTTTATGAAGGTTTATATCAGCAGCATTTATGCTGAGACTGATTTTGGTGCTTCTAATGACGGCAAACCTTCTGTAAGTTTAATACACGTAAGACTGAATTTAATACCTTTATTGATGCTCTTTTATGTAGTGGCAAGTTGGTAATGTGAATGTATCGAGTTTATTACGTGATTATCGTAATGGAGTTGTTAAAGGCGCACAAATGCGCAAGACCTTGTCCAACAGCCAAATACTGTAAGTTGTTGTAGTTTTTTTTAGGGTTTTATTTAACGTTTACATTTGCTTTTCTTTTAAGCTCTCTATCGTACATATTTCTCTTATCAAAAACGTACCGTTGTGCCCTATCCGAATTAAGCCCAACAGATATATTGAACGTTATAAGGTGTCCATACCTCCTATAATATATAAAGACGAATAAGACACACTTTCAAGCATTTGACTCGTTATTATGATCATAGAATCATAATAACACTTGTACACGTCATCTTGTATTTCTAAAGATGCGCATATGTAATGCTGCATTATTACTGATTGAGAACGAGTATTTAGCTCCTTTTTTTTGTATCTCTTTCCTTTCCTTCTTTCTTTTGTTGTCAATACAAACATCCAATTCGCTATGAACGCTTCCCTCTCTGATTTTCAGTGTATAATAAAAGGACTAAAGGAGACTCATTTCACCATACAGTTTATATCAAGTTAAGTCGCGTTCACTAAGCATAAAACAACCATAAATATCACATAAGGGACTTAGATGTTAGAAATAACTACAAATCAGTTGATGAAAGGGTGGTTACGAGGTGCCACAGAATAAGTAAGATGCTGCAAGAGGATGGCCTTGGAGAGAACGGATATAGTGACCTACTAGAACAAATGGTGGCGCGTTGTGACGCTCAAGATGAAAAGTCACTGTGAGGATCATTGCTTCCCTCCATGGTTTTACCCAGTGTTGGCTTTATCTAATAAGTTCACCCCTTCGTAAGTCAGGGCTTTTTTTTTGCTCCAAATGTTCTTGAACAATAGCAGCGAAAAGCAGCCCGAATCAAATTTGATAGATATCTTACGACCCTTCATTTTAAATTGTATCGTGTTCAAGACCAAAGGCGTAAAAACTGAATGGTATGTATTGTATATGTATATGTATATGTATATGATATGGTAAATTTTAATCACGGCAATCCGTAGGATGACTTACCGTATGGTACCAAAAAAAGGGCAAGTCATGATCCCAGATTTCGTCTTGTATTTGGATACACTGACTGCCACCAAATTTGAGCTGTTCGTTGTTGAAGAAAAAAAGCCGGGAAATTTTTCTAATGGTCATTTGGAAACAGACCTCATAAAGTTTGAAAAAGAAATGCAGTTGGCTTTGGACAAGCTCATCGAAAAGAAGGTAAAGGATCCGGAGGTTGTTGCTCTAATAGTTGAAGGTAAGTTAGTTTTAGTAATTTCAAATAAATATATTACTAAGTATTTATAAAATAGGCTACAAAGTAACAACTTTTAAGATGGACTTACGATACAACGGACAATATCGAATGATTGAGTTGAGCAGTTTTTTCGTTGTAAGAAACAATATCAATGATATATGCTTATTCCAGGTATCATAGAGAAGATGCATCAACTTCAGGTAAAATATAATAATGATCCAAAGATTACTCATGCAAAAGGTAATGTTCTAACTATTTAAAATAGGCTATCATTCAAGGCACACTGGAAAGATTATATAAAGCTATCCAGGGGCTAGAAAGTGAAGATCATAGAAGTTATAGAAGGGGGTTTTGTGGAAGTCCTGTTGCTGTGAGGAAGGATAAAACTAGTGTATAACCCACTCTTAAAAAAAATAAAGATATGAATATACCTAGTTACTTATTTTTGGCTTTTTAAGAAAGGAGTTGATAAGTATGGCTCTGTTTTTTGCTACTGCAGATGTCATTACCAAAGTTTGAGTACCAGCATATCAACCAATTAAAGGCAGAAACTGCACTAACAACCATAATGATACTTGGATTAGTAATTACTATAACAAATATAAGTCGGTAACGCGTAACATTAGCATACACCAAATTACTGAGTCAGTGCACCAGATCAACCTTGAAGAAACTTATTTCGCCGACTCACAAGAATACATTTTCTGTCTTGAGGGTTAAGCCTTTCAATGGGAAAATAGCGAGAACTTGAGAAGCTTGCCTTGCTGGCAAAATTAGGAAATTAATATCTCTAACTTTACCTGCCAATTGATTCTTGCCTTACTTACATATGCTCATATCCAACCAAGCGTTTTGGAGATCGAACTTCATCCTTACTTGCAATAAAACGTTTAGACAATAGGACTAAAATGCCGTCCTAAGCATCGACCTCCTAAACATTCTACTCCTCCTCATCACCCTGGCCGTGGAAAACCTCCAACATCGCCTCATCACGATGATCCCGGCAAGCTTCCTCCTCCTCTTCACAATGGATCTCATCATCCTCCCCCTCGTGATAGACCTGGTCATGATGGTCAGTGAAGCCTCCACCCAACAATGAACTTGATCGTTAATCACCCCATCATAATTAGGATGGTTAGTTTGATATTGATACCTGTAACGCTTACTGATAAATGATTTTCTCTTTCCTGCATTTAATTAAAAAAAGCATAGTTATGATGGACTACTATTAAATAAACTTTCTCAACAAGTATTTGCTATTCGACATGACTCATCAATACAAAAATATTCTGTTAATTCATTATTGCGTAAGTTAACATTCAGAGTCAATGCATATGACGCTTAGTCGTGTTATAATGTTGGTAGAATTATAGTCTCTGTTTCCATGGCAGAACGGCTTGTCATCAATTTCTTTTTGTATACGTAAGGTTCACGTAGTCTTTGAAAGAATGTCTTTTGGAGGAAGAATTATGAGACTCATAGTAGTTATTAAAGTGTTTTCTAAAGAGAAGGATTCAGTATTAAAATAGATTGGTGTACTTTATCCTATGGTAGAATACTTCGAAAAGCCGTCGAAAAGCTGATTTAGTCAGAAAAAAGAAAAGAATGATAAGAAAACAGTAATGTCGAGACTTTTGACGTGACGGAGAACGATCTATTATGATCGCACAAGATAGTGTAATGGTAGACACACCCCTTCTTCAATGCTAGTATTATTCTTTCTCTGCCTGCATCTAATGAGGAAATTTCCCAGTTTTGATCGGTTGTCGTGGAGAAGAAAAAAAGAAAATTTATTCAATTGGTTATAAAATGTTTTTCCAATTATTGAAAATTATTCAACAATTCATCACTCAAAAAACTACACCGATAAAGGCAACACAACAGCTCTTAAGTCTAATTGATGAAGATAACAGCTACTAAAATTTTTTGTTTTAAACCTTTGACCGGACAACTTCCTGATGACTCTTTTAATCAAAAGAATCACATGGTTAATTCAACCTTTACTTCAACCGCTCTCCGAAGATAGAGTTGAAAATCGTCATTTCCGGTGGGCAGTCATCCAAACAGAAAAGAAAAGATGACATCAACTGCTTCGACAAATGACCTGACGGTTGTATAACACAAAAGACAGAAGAAGATATAAATTTGGGTTCCATTGAAGTCAAAGAGGAGAAGCATCAAAATAACAAAACTAAATTGAACCAAGACCTATACGGTCCGGGTGTATTTTCTAGAAATACAATTGATCAATAGCACCTCCTCGGAATTATGTGTTCAAATTGTTGGTGAGTTGGAGACTACACTAGGTGTAGAGTACTCATTAATAATGACAATTGATAGGCATATATCTTTCTTTCTATTTCACCAAAAAGCAAGCGAAGGTCTTTACACAATGGCTGAAATTGATCATTTAAACACACCAAAAAATTTAGCAGAGCTTCCTCAGCTCGTTGTAAACAAGTTGTGTAAATCTTTTACGTGTTTGAAAACAAGTTGCCGTCAACTATAAGTAGTCGTTCTTTTCAGTTCATATGTATAGTATCTAAACTATCATTATCAGCTTTTTCCCCTCTATGACCTCTGCCATTATTAACAATGATAACATTAAATTGCTATGCAGTGTAATTCAGAGTAAATACTGACCCTTTTACGTCCTGTTGCTGTTTGAGTACCTATTATGCATATTGTCATTCTGAACCTTGTTATAACTAGATCCTACATTGTCCTCGTGTTCAAATTTGGATGCTTGATTTTTTTGTTTACTCTTACAGATGTTGCGTTAGAAGAGTTGGATAGCACTCATCAATTGTCTGCTACAGACTGCCTAATGTACAAACCTCGATTCTCTTTCTTGCCTTCACAAATGGTAAACAGGAACACCCAACAAACTTCCTGATAAGTAATGATTTGAGAACATCCAAATTAAGCCTTACAGCCACAATTATACCCATTCTTCGACGTAAATGGCACTGTCATGTTATAGGATCCTGAAAAAGTTGTTCTTTGAGGATTTTTCCATGGATACGGAAGATCCGATGTTCAACGGAGATCAGTAACAACGACATAGAAAAAAAGAAAAGGGTCTGAAGATCAAAAAATCACTCTTTGGGGAATTTTCTTAGCTGGAACGAGAAAAGGTTGCACAGATGGATGATACATTTTCTATAAGTATTCATATTGCTTACAATACGCCGTGCTTCAGAATAAAGGATTATGAATCACTATACGAGCATTGGTCTAGCTTGAGGTCTTAGCACATCCTCATAGCCCGCAATAAACACGATGTTTTACGCCATTTGAAATGCCTTGACACACAATTAACAGGTTGGAGGTTTTTCAGGCTTTATATTTTGCAGCTTTATCGATGATACTTGTCCGCTTTTTTCTAATGGAAACATTTCTTTGACCTGTGAGCCAGGTAATGGAACATTGATGCAATCTTGTTCCTGATCATTCAATAAAGTTTAATTTAAAGTTGTAGTTACAAAGGCAAAGGAATGCTTACTACTACAACAGTAATGACTCACATGGTATATGAAACTCCTCACTACTAAACGTAGATTCCGTGGCCTGGACAAAAATATACATGTAAAAGGGAGGGGGTAAGAGAAACAAAAAGAGAAACCTAAACACTGTAGCCACGGCTTTACGGAAATCAGAATTTAAAGTACGAGATACGCCGATCGAATGCCATGCCCGGCTATTGCAAATCGTTGATGGAACAAAAAGATATTTCTGTCCTGCAAAGCATAGAAGCGCGTTACATCACTTTAGAGACTTACTAAGCATATCACAACTTGACTACAGTACTTCAAGCAAAATATCTCTTTCTAACAGAAAAAATCAACATACGATTTATCTACACAACCCACTAGCACTTCTTTCCATTTATAAATACCCCGCTACAACTTGCCTAGTTTTCGAACGGAGTTTTCTTGTCAGCGTTCCTGTTCCCCCATCGTGCATAAACACGGCTTTAGGTAATACACTTTTTGCATGATTTTTTATTGTCCTTATCGTAGAGCCTGAAATACCTGCCTGGGCATTTTTCCTCTTTTGTTTACTGTAAGTTTGCCAATTTCACCAAATACATCTGTGTGAGAAAAAGGCCTGTGTGAAGAGAGTTACTCACTGATATTTCCCGTCTCTGCCCTGTATCCCGAGATATTATTTACAGTTATATCATTGTGAAAGAATATGGTTTAAGGACGAGGGTCAATTGCTGAGATTCAACGGACTCAAATGACGATGGCCGAAAGAAGCTTATCAAAAAGTTATACACGCACAAAACCGTTTGTATAAAATCTGAAATAGTAAGCCAAGATTTTATTTTTCGAATCTGTTATTTCGTTTCTTGTTTGTCCCTTTTTCTTTTTATTTTCTTTCTTTCTATTTCATTATCAACTTTCTTTAAGAAACAATAATGTCTACAACACCTACTTCTGAACGCCCCAGAAGATTGTCAATGCCCAAGTTGACCCGTCGTTTAACAAACGTGGTCATTCATGTCGATGAAAATGACAACATTGAACCTGTTACACCTACCAGCATCCCTTCTCGTTCCAGTCAACGTACAGAATTGGATGAAAAGGCAAAAGCTACATGGAACAAGCATATGGTACCTGAAAAGAATGATGTTGAGTCTATTGAGGGGGATATCGTTCACCATACTATCACCACCCTTTGCCGTGGTGCTTATAACGTTGATAAATTAGCCATGTATCAGGCTACTGCTCACTCTGTTAGAGATCGTCTTTTAGAAGATTGGAATCGTACTCAAGAAGCTTTGCACAAGGAAAATCCCAAGCGCTGCTACTATCTTTCCATGGAATTCTTGATTGGTCGTGCTCTTGATAACGCATTGAATTGTCTTCATGTCAAGGATAATTATAAGGAAAGTGTTCACAACCTCGGTTTTAACCTCGAAGATCTCATCCGTGAGGAAAAGGATGCTGCTCTAGGTAACGGTGGTCTTGGTCGTCTTGCTGCTTGCTACATGGATTCTGCTGCTACTCAAGATTTTCCTACTTGGGGTTACGGTCTTCGTTACCAATATGGTATGTTCAAGCAAATCATCAAGGATGGCTTCCAAAATGAAATCCCTGATTACTGGCTTAACTTTGAAAATCCTTGGGAATTCCCTAGAAGCGATATCAAGTATGACGTCCGCTTCTATGGTTATGTTGCAACAAAGATGAACGAAAAGGGTGAAAGCCGTATGTCTTGGGAAGGAGGAGATAAGGTCCAAGCAATGGCTTACGATATTCCTATCCCTGGCTTCAACACCAAGGGCTGTGGCAATATTCGTCTCTGGGATTCCAAGCCTAAGAACACCTTTGATTTTGAATCCTTTAACTCCGGTGACTACGACAAATCCGTGGCTGAACAAAATAATGCTCAAAACTTGACCTCTGTCTTATACCCTAATGATAACTTCTTAGCCGGTAAGGAACTTAGACTGAAGCAAGAATACTTCTTTGTCAGCGCATCTCTTCAAGATATTATACATCGCTTTAAGCGCGCCAAGTGCCCTTGGAAAGATTTCCCTGAAAAGGTCGCTGTACAAATGAACGATACCCACCCTACTTTGGCTGTTCCCGAATTACAACGTATTTTGGTCGATGTTGAAGGTTTGGATTGGGATGACGCTTGGGATATTGTTACTCGTACTTTTGCTTTCACCAATCATACCATTTTGCCTGAAGCTCTTGAAAGATGGTCCGTTCCCATGATGGAAAAGATCCTTCCTCGTCACATGCAAATCATCTATGATATCAATCTTTTCTTCTTGCAAAAGGTCGAAAGAGAATTTTCTACTGATCGTGAAATGTTGAAGCGTCTGTCTATCATTGAAGAAAGTCAGCCTCAACAGGTCCGTATGGCTTATTTGGCTGTTATTGGTTCTCATACTGTCAATGGTGTTGCTGCCCTCCACTCTGATTTGATTCGCAAGCATCTCTTCAACGATTTCGTAAAGTACTATGGCCCCGAAAAGTTTATCAATATTACCAATGGTATTACTCCTCGTCGCTGGCTGTATCAATCCAATCCAGGTCTTCGCGATTTAATCACAAAGACTCTCGGCTCC
The DNA here is from genome assembly GCF_025528875.1 of Mycotypha africana. Lineage (NCBI taxonomy): Eukaryota > Fungi > Mucoromycota > Mucoromycetes > Mucorales > Mycotyphaceae > Mycotypha > Mycotypha africana. The sequence continues at coordinate 125,081 of NW_026515739.1, read as the reverse complement.
GAAGAATGGGCAACCAAACTCGATCTCTTGAAGGGCTTGAGATGTCATGCCGACGACTCTGAATTCCAAAAGGCCTGGGCTGATGTCAAATTGCAAAACAAGAAGCGTTTGGCTAAGTGGATTAAGGATCACATGGATATCACAGTCAACCCTGATGCTCTCTTCGATATTCAAGTCAAGCGTATCCATGAATACAAGCGCCAATTCATGAACATTTTGAGCGTCATCTATCGTTACAAGAGTCTCAAAAAGATGGCTCCTGAAGATCTCGCTCAGCAAATTCCTCGTGTTGTTGTCATTGGAGGCAAGGCTGCTCCTGGTTATTACATTGCCAAATTGGTTATTAAGTTGGTTAACAGTGTAGCCGATGTCGTTAACAATGATAAGGATCTTAAAGATATGCTCAAGGTTGTCTTTATTCCGGATTACAATGTCTCTCTTGCCGAAGTAATTATTCCTGCTTCTGATATCTCTCAACACATTTCAACTGCTGGTACAGAAGCTTCCGGTAAGTTAACATCGTGTATAACTTTTTGATTATTTAAAACGTTCCCTACAGGATTTTGCTTATTTACTCTCAATACTTTGATTATATATAGGTACCTCCAACATGAAGTTCGTTCTTAACGGTGGTTTAATTTTGGGTACAGTTGATGGTGCTAACATTGAAATTAAAGAACATATCGGTGAAGAGAATATCTTTATGTTTGGTGTTCTTGCCGATGAAGTTGAAGATATCCGCCATAACCAAAAATACCACGGACTTCTGATCGATCCCAGCCTCCAAGTTGTCATTGATAGCATTCAATCCGGTGAATTCGGTGATCCTTCCATTTTCAACCCTCTCATCAATACCCTCACTTATGGTGGTGACTATTATCTCATTTCTGCAGACTTCAAGTCTTATCTTCAAGCACATACTAAGGTCGAAGATAATTATAGAGATCAAGCTGGATGGATTAAGAAATCTATTATGTGTACTGCTGGTATGGGCTTCTTCTCTTCCGACAGAGCTATTCAAGAATATGCTGAAAAGATTTGGAACTTGAAGCGCTTCAATCTTGACAAGCCTAATGATGGTACCGCTTAACTTAACCATTTTATATACATATGAAGGTCATACTTCAATAATCTATCTACTTTTAATCACTTATAACATGACAGTATCTGCATTCAATAAACTGATGTATGAACATACAATATTTAATGATAACCCATGCACAAAAGGCTCACATTATATAGTGGTTTTGATACGACTGTTAAGAAGACAAGGTGTAATTTGGGCCCTGTCTACTTGTAATAACAATAAGGCTGAAAGAGAAAAAAGTAGTGGTTTATCATCAAAGTTCTTTCTAAGAGCAGTGTTATCCGTATGTGAATCGTTTTGGATGTTTATTTTCATGCGAATGAGAAGCGATGTACTCGATTTGATGTTCATACCTTGCCTATCTTGGTGAATGCCAACAAGATTAATGGCCAATAGAACAACAAAAAATCAGCTACTGCTGAATTGGAGTGCATGTCAAGCTGGTATTTATTGGTATTATCAAAAAAAAAAAAAAAAATAGTTGCTTAGGTATTCTATACGTATTCTAACTACATATATTTATAATTTAGCAGAAGAGAGATTTACAACTCTCTCTCAAAAACGGCAGCCATACCCATACCACTGCCAATGCACATACTCGTCACGCCAATACGCTTATTTTGGCGTCTCAATTCAGGGAAAAGTGTAGCGATTTGGCGCGCACCTGTACAACCCAAAGGATGTCCAATAGCGATAGCACCACCTTTAGGATTAACCTTTTCAAAAGGGATTTTCAATACCTTTGAACAGTAAACAGCTTGAGATGCAAATGCTTCATTGATTTCAAAGATATCAACATCTGCGACCTTCAAGCCAGCACGTTCAAGGGCAACAGGAATGGCATAAGCAGGGCCAATACCCATGACACGAGGAGGCACACCTACCACAGCAGAAGTAACATATCTACCAAGAATAGGAAGACCATATTTTGCAGCAGTCTTGCGCTTCATCAAAAGTACAGCAGCAGCACCATCCGAAATTTGAGACGCATTACCTGCTGTTGTTGATCCTTCTTTGTTAAAAGCAGGCTTTAATTTGGATAAAATTTCAATCGTGGTACCAGCACGAACACCATCATCTTCATCAACGACTACTTTCTTTATTTTACCATCCTTATCGGTGACCTCAACCGTAACAGGAACAATTTCTTCCTTGAAGTAACCTGCCTTTTGAGCAGCAGCAGCTTTTTTATGTGAAGCAACAGAAAATTGATCCTGTTCTTGGCGAGTAATGCCATATTCCGCTGCTACATTTTCAGAAGTAATACTAAAAAATGGGTCAGGAAAAATGCAAAATAATTTCATTTTCATTCTATTTCAATCACTAGCAAGAGCCTCAAACTCAGTTGAATATGAAATAACCTACCCCATAGGCAATTGACAATCAGCAACGCAAGGTACAGTAGTTAATTTTTTGGAGAATTGATTGGTACGAGTAAAATAATCAGATGTCATGGATTCAACACCAGCGCCAATGCCGATATCAATGAGACCTGACTGAATGGCTGTAGCAACCTGAACAACGGCCTGGAGACCTGAAGAACATTGACGGTGACAAGTACTGACAGAAGTGGTTTCGGGGAAGCCAACAGCTAGTGAGGCCATTCTGGCAGCATTGGCAAGATTGGTACAGACATTGCCAACAGTGATGTCTTGTACCAAGGTGGGATCAATTCCTGTTTTGTCAAGAGTTGCCTTCAACACGTTATATAAGAGTTCTATGACATAGTTTGGCTGGTTAGCAAAATCGAGCATCTGTTGCTGATTCTATGTATGCAGTAGTTACCATCAGCAAGTGTATCCTTAAAACCGCCTTTACGTGATTTAGTAAGAGCGGTACGTAAAGCTGAGACAATCACTATATCTTCAGGAGATTTCGCATTTAATTTGGTGAGTTGAGAATCAGACAGACCGGGCAAAGGAATAGGATAAGGCAAATTGGCCATTGTTGATCTTGAAAAGGTAGTAAAAAGCAAAGAGTAATATGTCAACTCGTTTACTATTTTTATTCTATCAGTTGGATCAGATAATTCGCATAGTAAATGGCTTTAAATTTACCCCGACATTGAACCTTTTCTCATTTTCCCAGGTTCCTGCCATTGTGACTAAGGCTTTTTTCCATTAACATAGCAGCTATCGAATTGCGAATTTGCAGTCTCTCGCAAGTAGTCCGCTGGACGTCTATCTATCATCCTCATTTTGGCTAACAAAGAAAGCGATAACAATAATTAACTATATAACCTATCTTAATGCTCTGTTGAACTTGTCAGTAACCTATGGTGACGTCTTGTTGCTAAAACCTGTTTGTTGCCCAAATAGTAGCACTCTTCACCATCTCGGACTTTGTAGCGCGGTTCTTATGGGCTGCTACAAGAGGTTGAAAAGCCAAGCAAATGCATAATACTTAAATTGAAAAAACCAGCTACTTTGTATTTTTAAAACTGTGTCCATTAGAATATTGCAAATAGCTCAATCTTCCAGAGAAAATACAGTAAGCATAATAGACGCCAACTTGCAAATCATCAAAATTACATAGCAATTTCTCATAAATATATAGCAGCTCATATATGTACAAAAAGCCGTCATTTATAAGGTGTTGTAGTAAAACTCATCTCTTTTAGTAAACAATTGCATTCCATTAACTGACAGACCTCAAAATATGTATGTTAGTAGCGCAATGATGTCGTAAGTGCCTTTACTACTCTTTCCACTTGATTGATATCACAAAATAAACCAGTATCCTAACTTTTTTTTTTTTTTTTTGGAAATAAAAATTGAAATCGTTCAATGAAATGCTCCCATTTCGCCCAAAATTTTCCAAATAGGGTAGGTGCGAGTTGATAATAACTGAGAAGTGAATTATTCAGACTGGAAAAAAATAGTGCTCTCAAGATTATGTATAAAGCTGATTTATCAGACTCTCTTAACACTTTTTGTGCATTTGCTTAATTGGGTATTAAGCAAAGGAAGCCAAGTTATGACTAAAACCTGAGTTTGATTGGTTCTAGTATATTCTCTTGTCTTCTTTTGGGTAAGAGATATAAAGAAATGAACGACTGCCAAAAGCCCTCAGTAACACTACTTTTTCTGTCAAATGTGTCATTCTGCTCAACTCTAACTTTTGGCACTACACCTCACATGTAAGTATTACAGCATTTCTTAATTTTTTGTTTGTGCCTTTCACGCACTTATAGCATATACATTTATCACATTTCATTGGTCTGTCTCGAAATTGATGAGTCTCATAGTTCATATACTATATCAGTATGATAATAATTCTAATAAAACTCATGCGTTTGAAGCATCGCTTTTATTGACAAATTAATGCGGATCAAATAATCATATGCTTTTCTAACGTGTACAAATGTATAATGCAATATTGTCCAATGAATTCTTTAAATACGTTCTAATCGCTTTGCATTACAATAAAACGGGTAAATATCTTTACTGAACAAAGATAGCCTTCTTCAATTGCTCATAAGCTCTATCTAAATCATCATTGACAATAATGTGGTCATAAGCACCAGGCTGCGAACCATATTCCAATTCCTTTTTGGCAGCTGCCAAACGAGCTTGAACAGCTTCTTCCTTCTCAGTACCACGACCGCGAAGACGCTGTTCCAAAATTTCCATGCTGGGAGGTTGGACAAAAATATACTTGGGATTCAAAGCTGTCTTTTTGACAGATTGAACACCTTGCATATCAATATCAAGCATGCAAACCTTTCCTTCTGCGACTACATCTTCAACAGCCTTAATAGATGTACCTTTGAGCATAAATCAATCGTATGAGAACATATTATCTATTAAAGACCACAAATGTGCTAAAAGAATGAATATCATACGTATTTGATATTACCATACATATTTCCCGAGAAAGTAGCGCTTTCGATGAATTTGCCTTGAGCGACTTCGTCGATCATGGTTTCCTTTTCAACAAAATGATAGTCTTTACCATCTACTTCCCCAGGACGAGGCTTACGTGTAGTGTCTTTTGTAACGAATAGATAGGATGAGTTTGTGCGTTGTTTCGACAAGATCTGTTTAACTGGATCTGCAATCAGCAAAATTGGCAACTAACTTACGAGAAATGCTGAAACCAAAAGTAGAAGGATAATCAGCAAACAAGCGTTTTAATAAAGTAGATTTGCCAGAACCAGAAGGACCAGATATAACAAAGATCTTAGCAATTGTTGTTTGCATCGTGGAAGGTTATGTAGGTAATGGTTAGTCTCCTCCATTTGACACCCAACAAAACTTTATCTAAAAAAATGTGGGCATCGTATGACTGCTGTTCTATTGAAACTGAACCTGAGTTTTCGACGATCATTTTGTGATCCGGATTTTGTTTTCAACTTTCCTATGAACTACTACCAATTTTATGGAAATACATTCTAACTTTCTCTAACCTATAATCCGTACTAGAAAGGGACTTTTCTTCTGTCCTTTTATGATTTACAGAATCTCTTAGACTTTTGCAAGAATTTTCGATAATCTTTGGGATCGTACCTCGTCTCAGCCTTCAAAATGGCAGAAATAGTAGCAGCACATAACGGACCGGCCTCCTTGTCTACACTTCTCAATGGCTCGACACAAAATTAATACATACGACGTAGCTACAACGTCTAAATACTCTGAAGGAAAAAAGAATCCGCCGAGAATGCTAGTGCCTTTGGCAATACCTGCAGGCTGCTGAATGAAATGAGCTATCATGAATATTGTGCAGAATTTCAGCAAAGATTCATGGAAGATTTAATTCTGAACGTTGAAATTGTACTCTTAAACGACAGTAAGTGAACATCCTTTTGCAATATAACTTTTGGTTTACTATCGCTTTCTAAATTATAACATTCACCTTTTATATGTTAATTATTCTCGCATTCATGCCTTTCGTTCTAAGTTTTAAGTCTACATTAACAAGGATTTTTCTATATAGCCTTTTAGTTCTTTTCAACTGGAAAAGTTATTAATTTACTGTATTAAATACAACTTTCTAAGCATCCCACTTTATAGATGTCATATTAATCTATCTTATTTCGTGCTCTTTGGTCAGTGAACTATCCTACAACTCAACAATGTAATATGTTAAAAATATTCGCTTGAGAAAAATATTACAAGCGAAGAAGGGAGAGTATCGAACATAATAGGTCAACAATACAACAATAGATGTTTTTATATTTCCTAAATGCATCATTAAACAGAAATTTATACGAATTCTCAATAGACTATTCTGCGCACAATTTTTGGCTTGTAACCAGAGCACTATTGTTTTGTAGAACGACATACTGAAAAAATCTTGCCAAATTTTAGTTTAAAAGTTATTTGTGATTACAATAGGATTCCTTATAAGCTTGGAAGCATGGAATAATGAAAATACAGATGTCATACTATTCTTCAACTTAAAGGTCGTATTATATATGGATATGCTTATATCGTTGTGAATACTGTATATAATTTGATGTAAATACTTTTTGAGGATTCATTTAAGTTTTTGCTTCTGCAGCCATGAATTAACTAATGCTTTATTAATTTTAGAGGCATAAATATTGATATAGTATATGAACTATGAGACCCAATTTCGAGGCAGACCATTGAAATATGATAAATGTATATGCTATTAGTACGTGAAGAGGCACAAACAAAAAAAAATTAAAGAAATGATGTAATACTGGTCGTTTTAATCTGCGTGGTAACTTGGTCTCACACTCACGCTTAAAAAAATATCCCAATGCTGTTAAAACAAAAGCCAGTGTCAGAGTTACTCTCGAGCAGTTACCTATATCCATTTGTTTTTAATAACTTATTCAGTGATTTTTGCTAGCACCAAGAATATCTAATAATTTTTCAAAAAAAAAACTTACATAGTTGCTCGGTATCATACCAATTTCTCCAGTCATCTTCTTAGCCTGCCACCAACTCCCTATTTTTTCATGAACATACAAAATTTCACCTTTGTTGAATGATAACTCGAAAGGATCTTCCTTGTTCGCTGTATCTAATTATAAAACGCGTAATTTCAGTTAGAGTATGAGCTTTTTCAAGAACATAATGAGAAATCAGACATTCTTTACAATTATGAATAGCCACTACAGGAAGTGTGTAATCTGTATTAGGTGATAAGTAGATCGTATTTTGCTGCGCACAGTTATTTATTGTTGGTTCTTTCATTGGGCTGGGCACAAAAAGAGAATCATGAACAGAAGTTGAAGGCGTGGCATAATACTGAGACATGGCCTGAGCAGTATCAACAGAAGTATTATTGGCCGCTTTTTTTATTCTAGTGGCATTGTTGTTGACTGAGTATTGCTCTCTTTGCTGTTGGCGGCTACTAGCAAAACTCCCGCTCGACGGAAGTTCTCTAAATCCGTGAAGCATAAAATCATCTTCTTGAGTCCCATATAGAAAGATCCAAATGAACTACAAGTGATTTTCCTTTCCTTAACAAAGGTTCTACTTGCTTTCCAGTAACTTTTGAACTGATATTCTATGCTTACTTGTATGACCAACATTGTAATATAGCCAATGGCTGCTACCATCAAGGATATTTTGTCGCTATATAAGTAAAGATCTATCTCTTCAGTAACATAGGAGAAACTGATTGCAATCAAGCACAACACCTTTTTCGATCCTTTGGAAGTTAATAATCCATTTGCAAGTATGTACATATTTGTATTTTATAATCAATGGCGTTGATACTAACAACTGGTGAATATAGTCTCAATGTCTGGGTCCAAAAGACTCCACATGACAGTGTAATCATAATAAGCTCGAAGATTATAGTCCACCAAGTAGTTCTATGAGTGAATCTACTTGATATACAGAGACCAACAAATGTTGTAATCCATCCTGCCTATATAGAAATCAACTATTGAGCAACCGTGATTTTATAGTTTATGTGTGCTTCAACTATTGGCTTTACAATGCTGATGATACATGTCAATAAAGGCAAATAGACGGTGATTGTGTTGAGAAGATGCATAGCTACAGTGGATGAAGAGTTGTAACAAAGCAAAGAAGAAATTTCATATATCGTCTATTGTTAGTATATCTATTTATATGACCCTTAGCATTTTCTAGCTCTTCATTTAATACATTTTGACTTTTTTTTTTTTTTTTTTTTTTTTCTTTTTTAATTTGACAGATCAAATTGTATTTAACTGATAATTGAGAGGGTCTAGAGAGATTCATCACAGAGTAAACATGAGACTGATTATTACTATCATTAGAGCTTCATGAAAGTCCTGACCAATATATCCCAGTGGCCCCTTTATTAATTCGTAGAATCTATTCTCAGGGTATTTCAGTCAGAAAATTATGTTTCAGCTCCAAAACATTTATTCTTCATAGTCAGTTACATTTCCAGAATTCTTAAACTCTAATTGAAGAATATATTAACATCGTGCTTGCTATCATTGTCCACGCAAACGCTTCTGTTTCATGCTTGTGCTGTTCTCATCATTTCAATCAAAGCTCGTGTAGGGCGGCCTATTTAATTCAAAAAGGAAGGGGTCAGTACGGCTTATTTTCTTAATCATTTTTATCAGCAATTTTAGTACACTATACCAGTCATTCCTTTAATATGATATCCCTTGGTACCATTGCAGGCCATTACACCGGCAATATCAATGTGCGCCCACGGGACGTTTTTATCCACGAATTCTTGCAAGAATCCTGCTGCTGAGCAAGAACCACCAGATCTTGTACCAATATTACCCAAGTCGGCAACCAACGAATTTTTCATCTCTTTGATGTAATCTTCATGAAGGGGCATACGCCAGAAGGGGTCTGCTACTGCTTCACCAGCATTCTGTAACTTTGCCCATAAGTCATCCGAATTGGAGAAAACACCAGCATATACTTCACCTAGAGCAACGTCCATGGCTCCTGTCAAGGTTGCGAGGTCAATAACATGTTTTGGTTGATACGTCGATGACACATAATGAAGTGCATCAGCCTAATAACGTCAAGTAGTAGTTTAGTTAGTATGGTTTGGTAAGGAAAAACTTGCGAGAGAGATAACTTATACGGTTTACCAGAATCAATCTACCCTCAGCATCTGTATTAAGTATCTCGATGGATTTGCCATTCATTGCTTTCACAACATCACCAGGTTTTGTTGCTTTTCCTGAAGGCATATTTTCACATAATGGGATGGCTGCGACAATGTTTACAGGTAAGTGCAATTTACAAATACCGTACAAAGCTCCTACCACAGCGGCAGCACCACCCATGTCCCCCTTCATGAGATGCATATTATTGGATGGTTTGAGTGAAATTCCTCCGCTGTCAAATGTGATGCCTTTACCCACTAGTCCAAATGGCTTCTCTGAATTATCCTTTGCACCCTTATAATGAATTTCTAAAAACCGAAGAGGCTCGGTACTATAAAAGATATAGAATAACCCATGAATACGTGCCAAATAAAGAAAGAAAGAAAAAGTTTGTCCTGTGTGTTTACCTTCCTCTTGCCACAGATAAAAAGGCATTCATCTTTTGACGCGTAGCCCATTCCTCATCATGAACCTTAATATCGACATTCTCCAAGCCAGCCAATAGATAAGCTACTTCTTCTGCAAACAACTTTGGTGTCATCAAATTCGCTGGAGTCGTCATTAACATGCGAGCCACATTTTGTGAGGTACCGTAAATCTGACCAATTTCCCAAGCCCTTTTTAAGTCTGTGCTACTTTCCGTTGCATAAGGAGCAACTACTTTATTGTTATCAGCATCATCGTTCTTTTTTTGCTTCAACTTATCAAATGAAAACTGTCCCAAGATTGCGCCTTCAGCGGCTCCTTGTGCATCGACAGATATGTCCACTCCTATAGATTTTGCACCTTGCTTTTGTAAAGCTTGGACACCAATAGCAGTCTTATTACGTATATTGGAGTGAAGAAAAAGGTTTAGAAAGGTCATGACCATCACTCAACTGGCTGTTATGGGGTTGAAATGTGCAATGCTCTTCAAATACAGCATATTTCTTCCGACTTACCGCCATACGAACACTATCTTGCTTTACATGTTTACTGTTTTCGTTGGGTTCGTTTCCCAAAGAAACAACTGCAACTTGCTTGACACCGCCCACATTATAAAACACACGTAGATCGCCTTTCTTTTTAAATTGACTCAAGGCCAAGTTTGTCTGAATTAACTTTTTTGTCTCATTAGAAATGTTCTGTTGAAGAGCTAAAGACGGTGTAGATTGAGTGGTAGCAGAAGGACTATATGCACCGAGCACAAGACCGTCAAAACCTTGTTTATTTGAGAAGAAACGTCGGTTTATTCTTTGAGAAGTATTTCGTAAAGAAGTTTTGGCTACAAAGAACATCAAGAGTTGATTAGGTTGTAAGTGTATAAAAAAGGGGGGGATAAACAGAGAAATTCATGCTCATCCTCGTTTCTGGGGTCTCAATTTCGTTTTCAGATCAACTCTTCCTTTTCTTCCTAACCGTCCTGAGTCTTTCTTTTTGATAGCGTTAAATTATTTAATTTTTCTTACAAATGCTCGTTAAAGGTTAATCAAAGGCGAAAGGGGCGGGGGATATCTTTATTATTTCGATTGTAACATACTAATTAAGGAAGCTTCAGATTTTAGAATATCTAAAGCTTGTTTTACTTCCAAATGGCGACGTGCACCTTCCAGCCAATCCATTGATAAACGTTTAGGCCAACCTGTTAATTGGTTTATTTCACGAGCAGCGCTTTCTAAGTCTTTTTCTGTATTCAGATAATATTCGGCGCGCGCTAATCTGGATTCAACATCATCACCAGGAACAAGGCCCTTCTTTTTAAACATAAAACTGCTGAAAATAATTGATACAAGATGAGCCATCATGGAAGCATTTTCGTCGGGAATCAAAGAGGCACGACGCACTTCGCGTGCCACAGTTTCAAACTTGTCAGAAAGAGAAGCAAGGGAAGTAACACCGTGATTAGCAACATGAACATTGATACTCTTGATAACCAATTGGATAAGTTCACTATTTTGTCGTTCACTGACTTTAGCAAAAGGAGTCTTTTGACTTAAGCGGTTCAACGCTTCTAACTCTGCTACGAACTTTCCTTGCTCCCCTGTTAAAGCAGCTCTTTTTAAAGCATCAATAGCAGCAACTAGTTGGTGTGCCTTTTTGACATCATCCAACAGTTCTGCATCGGCATACACTAGCTTTTCAAGTTCTATTTGTTTTTGTGAAACATGATCGATCTTTGATAAGCGGCCGCCGCGTTCAGTTTCTACTTGTTGCTGAACTTGACTAGCATATTCCGATTGAATTTCGATTGCCTTCTGCTTCAATTCATTTTCTAATAACTGAAGGTACTCTTGACGCTGTGTAGCCAGCTCCTTTTCCCGCGTCTCCTTATGCTGGTTATTCAAACTATCAGTCTCCTTCTTCAACTTTAATTCAAGTTCCTGTATATGTTGGTCAACTTGAGCAGTTGCTCTAGCTTTAGCATCCTGTAATTTTTGCTCGACTTCTTGCTGTTTAGAGTCAAGATGTTTTTTGGAAGCCAATAATGCCTGGTGAAGTCCTGCAATCTCTTGTTGAGCTTTGTTTTCTTCTTGTTTGATGAGAGCGAAAGCTTTGTTGAGGCTTTCGATATCGCGTGTTGCGAAATCAACCAATCGTTTTGCATGACCTGACATATCAGCTTCGTTCAACAATACAACCAAATCTTGGACTGTCTTTGCAAATTGGTTCACAACATCGTGCTCTGACAAATCGAACTTTGGTATAGGTTGCTTTTCAGATGTATAAAGCACATTAGTGAACAATGGATCTCTCTTAGCAGCTGCCATTCTCAAACGTTGTTGACGAAGGCGTGCATTATTACCACCGCCAACAGGTGTAGGAGGATTGGAGCCTGGTGGCAATGGAGGCTCCTTCTCTCCTCGAAATTGAGCAATGGCATCTGATACGTACTCATACCAATCCTGAGCTGTCTCTTTAGTAGTATTGGCGTACTTTCGTGCGGTCTCTGTGTGTTCGGCTGTTTTTTCCTTTAACTGTATCCACTTTCTATAATATTGTTGAGTACGCTCTTCAGCAGCCCAATCATCCAATTTATCGAGTAATTGCTCGCCTCCAGGGAAATAAGTGATATATGTGTCATGAAAGGCTTCATTCTTAAGGGCAAAATAGGTGGAGCCCGTGTATAAAGTGCCTGTTAATAATGTCAGCCATAATATCTTCTTGCTTAACGATCCTTTCGCTTTTGTTGTGGTGTAATCAGCGACAATTTCAGGTGTGGGGGCTGCCGTGTAAAAGCGACTAGGCTATTAGTGCGAACAGTAAGTTTGTTGGATGTGTTAGCAATTTTATTCATCAAGCGATGCAATGCAATAAGTGCGGTAATGAAATATTCTATTTTCTAATCTGGGTAGTCGAAGTACTGAAGAGGTGCATACTTACTACGTTGAAACGCCTTGGTTTATTGAGCGAACAAAGACGGGTGGAAGATCGAATGGTCGGAAGTCCTCTCAACATGGTTAAAAAAACAGGGACAAGTTTAGCTTGTTTGCTATAAAACCTAATATGCAAAAAATTCGTGCTTAAATGTTTGATTTTGCTACCCAAATTTCACCAGGGCGGCGACGATAGACATAAACAAACTCAGTTTACTGTGGGGAAGCTCACGTCACGCTGGTAACTTTTGTGTTCCTGAAAGATTCTGATCGCTAAATTCCGAGGTTATTTGTCTCCCTAATAAAGTATCAAAGCTAATCTTGCAATATTCATTACTGATATATGAAAGCAAGGAACATGACATATGACATATGAAATAGGCCAACCTCAAGGGCTGTCAGGGCACTTTATTCTGTCATACTGTAAGGGACAACTAAGCAGCGATTTAACAGCGATAAGTTACCCATATGAAAGGGCAAGAAAATACATGTATTCTTTTTGCCATCAAGGATAATATTAGTAAATCCAAATTAGAGTATAGATATCATCTGAGCTTATAGAAAGAAACATAATCGAATGCAATGGTTTGAATATGTCATGCTATCCTTTACTGATTGTTCTACGCAATTCAAACTTTCGTGGCAATATGTTCAATGTTTCGCATTACGACCACCATTCATGATTTCTTCATGCCGTGATTGAGCAATTTCTTTAAACTTGTCCCTATAATAAGCAGACATCATACGATGAATCAGCAATTCTCTCATACCTTCTAACAACAATCACTTACATTGTTTGTGTTAAATCATCTAACTATATGTACCTTTAACCATTAGTAACTGATGAGTATAGGCAAACAAAATTCTCTCACCTTATGCATCATATTCTTTAGCATTGCTTCTTTTCTCTCAAAACTCTTCGCGAGTGCTGTTCTGTCTTGTTGCTGGTGAGGTATTTGCTGCTTTTCTGTATCTTTTGCTATTGAAGTGACCTTATTCAACTGTGTAGAGCTACAAATACACATCAACATCTGTAAGGGAAAAAAAATCGCTATTACCAAGCTTCAGAGTTCTTACTGTAGGTCACAAGTGGAATCTAAAGAAACATGATCGCTGGCTATGTCAATCTGTTTCCTTCGTAGCGCATTCAATTGTTGAAACAACTCGCTTGAGTCTTCACCAAATACTCTCATGTCACTTTCTCGAAATGCCTTATCTACTTTTTTGAATTCCTCATTGAGCTTTTTAACGACATTCTCATGTGCTTGCATGATATTATATGGAAGTCGGAGAACCGAAAGGTACTCGCAAATCGTGCGCATAATTTTTCATTTCAAACCAGTTTCATTGTTTGTCAGAAAATTAACGCGACTGAGGAAACTCAGAATTAAAATTTGACGTTATCTTTTATTTCTTGACTCAACTGAACTTTTTCAATGGTTGATTCCTTGTCTACAGCTTCTGAGATCATCAAGATAACTGAAGACGGTCAAGTCACTAAAAGAATAATAAAAGAAGGCGTTGGTCTTCAAACAACAGATAACAGTACAGTTAGTGGTAAGAAACGCTTCAAAGCATCTCTTATCCGATGAGGATACATAACTTACTATACTTTTGTCAACATTATGACTCGTTCAGTTCATTATGACGGATATATATATGAAACGGGCACGCTGTTCGACTCTTCGTACCAAAGAAATACCGAATTCACTTTCACTTTGAATTCAGGTATGTGCAGAAATAAATATGAAATGAATAAAAATGAGTGATAAGATATTCTATAAAGTTAACACGCCTCTACATTTTACACAGGGAAAGTGATAAAGGCATGGGAATTGGCTATACCTACAATGAAAGTAGGAGAAAAAGCAGAGATTATTTGTACAAGTGACTTTGGTATGAACTCGTTTATCAGTTTGTCTGAAAGTCGGATCAAAAAGTTATGTTACTGTATTGATTCCTTTCGTCTTTTTCTTACTTCGCACAACAGGCTATGGAGATAAAGGTAGACAATATATCGTGCCTAAAAAAGCAAAATTACGCTTTGAGGTGGAACTATTAGGGTTCTGGGAATCGGCTAAATCAGCGACAGAACGCATAGCATCAGCTGAGAAAAAGAAAATGGAAGGAAACGAGTTATTTAAGAAGCAAGCTTTAGACGAAGCATTGTTTGCTTATCGAAAGGGTAGAGATTTTATCAAAGATTTATGGAACTGCGAAGCTCATGACTTGGAACAAGCACGGCATTTAATGGTCGCCTTACATTTGAACATCGGCGCTTGTTATCTGAAAATGAAAAATTACGAGCATGCTATCGAAGTTTGTAAAAAGGCTTTGGATCGTGATCCCTCTAACTTAAAAGCGCATTACAGAATAGCACAGGCATACCTCGAATTGGGCGAGTTTGATAACGGCATTGAATTCATAAGGGCAGGCTTACAGGTAATTGAAGTAGACGGTTGAAATATCAATGAAGAGAAAGAATCTTATTAAATATTATACGGTGGTAATAGTATAAACCAATGGACACTGATATGAAAGCAATGCTAGCAACTTTAGAAAAAAGAAAGGAGCAATATCTCGCTGAAAGCAAGAAATTATATAGAAAGATGTGTAGCAACTAGTATAAAAAATAATACACGCTTAATTTTACTCTCAGTATACTTCATACAACATAATACGTTTTCGATATATGCACTGTAAATAGAAACATCGATTACTCAACCAAAACAGAACGTCCTTATTTCCATGATATTGTACTTCAAATGTCTTCTTTTTGCAACAATGATCAACGAGATCGGTTTTTATTTTCTTTCCGTCAGCATTACTGACATTGCAGTGAAATGTCAGTGTATGTATAATTAGTTCTTTGAAGTTCAATAATTTGCTGCCACCCATATTGTCCCTCTTCATTTTACTAGAAGGCTTGATGCATGTATTTTTGCACCGCCAACAAAGCTTGGTATCTGACTTCTTGATCTTCATGGGTCATCAATTCCATGATACGCTGCTTAGCGCCGATATCTTGTAAAAGGCTACAGAAAAGAAAAACATTGTTAGCACCCTTCCATATGTTATACACGCGCTTCAGGCAATAACAGTCTCAATAACAACTTACTTTTTGCCACCCTTCGTAGCATACTTCACATAATAGCCAACATCACTTGCTGCCACAGATAAAACCAAAGGACTGTTTGATGTACTCAAAAGACGTGCAATACTCTTGAGTAATTGATAACCATTTTCTTCAAGCTTATGCGCGTTTTCCTTCCAGAACAAATCAGATTTATGAGGAGGTGACCACTCTAGCTTACCCGTTTCAATCTCGGATGCATATTGTTCGAAAGTGCTGCAAGGCTAGTTAGCTTTCCAGTATCTTCATTTATACGATTCAAATTACTTACGTAAGGCTTTGGAAATCTTCTTGCAATCTTTCCTTTACAAAAACAATGTCCTCTAGAATATCTGGGTCAGACCATTTACGTGTACTCAAATTTTCAGTGAATGGCAATAGTTTAGCAACCAACATGGCGGCTAAGTTTTGAGCAGGTGCTTTTTCAACAAGATTCTATGTATTTTTGAACCGACACGTTGCATTGTTAGTGTTGTCGTTTTCCTGCAATCAGCATTGTTGACAAAAAGGCTTCGGTTACTCACTCTTAAAGTAGCAATGGAAACACGAATAACTTTTTCTTTTACAGCAGACTTTGCAATTTCTACTAATAAAGGTATAATGTCATATTTTCTAGACGATTTACCAACAAAATCCGCACACGATGCATTCAGCGTTGTTTAGTACGTGAGAAAAGAAAAATAAATAAAAGCACTACAGACTTACTCGTTAATTTGAGCTGCAATGTCTTTCTCAAATGTCAAAAGCCATAAACAGAAGATGATTTGATATTGAATTTGTGGAGTTGAAGCTGACTTATTCAAGAATAATCTATGGACTAACCTATACAAAGAATAGCAAAAACAGGAACATTTCAGTCAAAATTCTCTAAACCAGCTGAGCGTTGCTTTTCTTACTCTTTGATAGCATTAGGAGTATTCCAAACAGACAAACGATAAGCATTTACACGTAAAATTGACTCCAATTCCTGGATAACCAAGTTGACTACATCATTGATAGACCCAGTTAACTTTGTCGTAATCCATTTGAATAAAGGTGACAGATCAACAGTAGTAGGTGAAGGAGCCGAACTGCGATAATGTCATATGTTGAGTCAAGTTCTTACTTCAAAGCAAATACAAAAATTTTCTATATCTTCACATTCTTACCAAGCCAAAATTGTTAACACTTTTGAAGCCTCGAGTGACATAAATTCTTCTTCAGAATCTAATAGTTTCATAAAAGGTGCAAATGGCAGAGACGCATCCTCCTTTGAAGTTTCATGAAAATATCGTGCGTTATTTTCATTAACTAATTAAAAATAACGGAAGTGCAGGTGTTTTGAGTTATTCAAATAGTTTTAATTGCTGTGTCTCTTAATCTTCGTTTATCTTTACAAGTGAGAATATGATCAGTCAACAAGCAAATGTACTGAATTGTGTCAGGTCGAGACAAGTTTTGCAATAAATATAAGATGAGTGAAGCATAGGTCTGTCCTTTTTCATTCATGGCTTGTTGAATAACAGATTCAGATTTTTTGTCAATGGCTTTAATCAGTTCTACTTGCTCATGAGTCAATAAACTTGCACGTTCGTATCCCTACCAAGAATGTCATCATAAGTTTTGAACAAAGATATCCATTTTTGTTGACTATTGTAATAGTCTAGTCCTTCAGCATTTCAACATTTACCTCCCAAAGAATAGGCTTCTGTCTCACAATATTAGCTTTCTTTTCCAAATAAGGGTTTCTTACAAGTACAAGAGGGACATCAGGAAGCTGTTCTTCTGCCATTCTTATCTCGATATATTAAGTTTCAAAAAGCTATCTGTGAAAACAAATGGTAAACATAAATTTGTCTTTTTGTTTAATCGGCTGCTGGAATAAACTCAGTTAGCAGAACCGGAGTTGTAGGTAATAAATAGAAAATATGCTTTAGATGCTGAAGGATAAAGTTATAGCACCTTGCTTTTATGAGGATGAATTAGAAGTTCTAATATTTTTATTTACTCAAGTGAAGTACAGAAGCTGCTGATTAAGACTTTGGCTCGTTTTTTTAAGATGTCAGTACTAACTCCATCAGCTCGTCTTCGACTTATACAATATGTATAGATCGTACTGAAATAGATCATCTAAAAAGATATAAACAATTCTAATCCAGGCATAGAGGTCGTTGCCAGTCATTTGACTCGTGCTGTATTGACTGTAAGCTCAAACCATGAATTTTAGCTTCCAAATGATAAGTAATGGTGAACGATGCACATTGTCGGTTTGGTGAACTGACGACAAGGTTCTACAATGCATTGCGCCTTAAATATATGTATGAACAATGTGTGTTTATTCACATAAAACAGAACTAGTAGATATTTACAGAAAGAAGCAGACTATATACAGTGCCAAAATAAAATGAGTGGCTTCTCATTTATTCATATGCGGCATCATCTTCAGCTTCGTCATAGTCCTGTTCAACATCTTCATTGGATTGAGTGCGGCCTGAACGGCTACCACCTTTACGGCCAGCTTGACGAGCACGTTCGCTGCCCTTTTCAAAGGAGCCAGAAGAAGCTTGACCACCCTTTGAAGCAATCTCACGCTAAATGTAGGTAAAAAGTAGAGGTTTAATATATGTACCGATAGTAACCACGGCACAAAATTAGAAGAAACATACTTGTTTTTGAGGATCCATGGAGGCGAAACCACCACTATGGCTTGATCTACCGCCCTTGGCAGCAATTTCACGTTGTTTATCAGGATCCATAGAGGCAAAGCCCTGGTTACCAGTGTGAGAGTCAGATTGAGGATTCTTAGGCATTTTAAAATAATTGATAGTGATCAATAATAAGAAGTTTTCAAGACAGGTGGAATTAAAGGATATTTATATACAAAAGGGTTTACCATGATCACAGTTATTATGTCATATTGAGAAATATTGACCTTTAAGTACGACCGTGGTTCGTTTGAAACCATTGCATTTGGTTTGCTTGATAGATCGGAATCGTAATGATTACCTTTACTCGTTGTTCTCCAACAATTATTGGTTGAAACTATTTGCTTGCTTTAAGTAACTGCATAAAACATTTTAAATTGCATAAGGATTGCTTCAGCTTTTACAAAACGGGCTTTAACTAGGGTTCAGATATGCAGTAATCCTGCGATATTTCCACGTCTGGGGAAAAAGAATATGAGTAAATCGACAGAAAAGGTCTTGGCTTTAACCAACTTTTTTAAACTGATTACAGAAATTCGAGACAAATTCCAGAGTTTTTTTTTCTTTTTTTTTGTTATTTGATAGAAGGCAGCAAATGACAGCTTTGCATTGTAAATCGGAAATTCCCAATAAAACACATTTTCACTGCTCACAGCTGTTACGTTTACACTAAGTTTGCTTATTGAAACAATACTTACCAGTATATTAGAAATAAAAATTGAAATCATCCAATAAAATGCCCCCATTTTGCCCAAAATTTTTTAAATAGGGTAGGTACGAGTTCTCGAGATTATGTATAAAGCTGATTTACCAGACTCTCTAACACTTTTTGTATTCTTTGTTGCATAAATAGTCCATTTGCTTATTGGGTGGTAAACAAAGGAAGCCAAGTTATGACTAAAATTTTATCTTGTCTGAACATATGCTTATGCTGGCTATCACAATTGTGTTTTAGTGTCATGGTTCGCCTCTTTTTGTTCTAACTCATGGTTTCTTCTACTGGCCTGGTTGTTCAAACTTGCTACTACCAGATGTATATGCCGTACCTTTCCTAATCAGAAACGGTACATGCGCTCACAGCCGATGGCTGTAATACCTTTTGGGTAAGAGATATAAAGAAATGAACAAGACTGCCAAAAGCCCTCAATAACACTACCTTTTCTGTCAAATGTGTCATTCTGCTCAACTCTAATTTTTGATATTACACCTCACATGTAAGTATTGAACTATGAGTAGCGATTCTGTCACAACATTATAGGTAGCTTACGAGAGCTCTTGAATAAAAAAACACCCAGTATCTAAAGCAAGCTGAAGATTTGACATTGCGCAAAGAAAACCTTGAAAAAGATACGTTTTTACTGTTTGTTTATCTTTGTTTTTCGAAATGAGACAGGATTCCTCCATATCTACAGCGAGCTTCTATTAACTTCTCATCGTCACGTTACTACTGTTTTTGGCATCGAACAAAATTGTATTTCAATGCGAGCTGCATGAGTATAACAAAATGAGTAATGTATACAGTCCGGCTGGTGAATATTGGCCGGAGCTCATATCTGTATCTTCCCATTGACAAACTCAACTAGACCGCTCGCATGGGTATACGGTCAAAAATCACATTGATTGATGGGCATTGCCCTGTTTGTAAAATCTATAAACGTGGTTCATCACCATCGTATCATGAGGAAAATGCCTTGCTGCGTAGAACATGGTGAGTGATAACGGAAATGGAAAACGCTTGTAGTATTACGTTCAAGCAATCCCAGAATTTCAAAGTCTAGGTTGTTGTACTCATTTATTTCCGTTTGAATACTACTTTGTACCTCATCATTCGTTATATTCAGCTCTTTGTGTTAGTTATGAGATTATCCTATCCACCGTCTAAATACAACCGTTATTACGTCAAAAATGAAACCATATATGTCATCGGCTGCATATGCAGGTGCAATGTATGTATGGCCGATCTTGCTAAATGCATCCCTTCATCTGTTCATGCTTTTCAAGCCTGAATAAGATTAGTTGCTTCAGGAACGAAGTGTGGCAGGTATGGAAAAGAAGCAAAAAAGTAATTGGGAAGGCAATGAGCCTTTTGCCGTCGACCCTTATTGAATGATGACACAAACTGAGATAAAACCCAAAACAGACGTCTTATCTTGAATTTGGTTACTGTAACACACATTTAAATTGAGATAACGGATTAAGATTTTGCCCCCAACCTCGCTCTTAAGGGCTTCTCCGTCTTTTCATCGTTCGTCCCCTAAGAGCACTTTACAGTATTATTTGTTTGATTTCCTTCTTTTCATGGATAACTTTTATGAGTTACATAGGAAATTCACCTGAAGATACAGTTTAGAGGCTTATTGGCTTTGGTTAACAAATGGTATTCTAGGACATGCTCTTACTCAAAAAAAACCAGAAAAACTTTATAATCCCCAATTGTGCCCAGAAATAAAATGTGGGGGCGGGGCTGCTCGCGGGATTACAAAAGACCAAATCACACAAGTAAATTGCGGGTTTCAAATTTATGATTTTTCATAGTATAACTTGAAAATACAAATTGCTGCATTTTGATAGTTGAGGTTGGCACAGAATTACAGTATTGTTGTGCTAATAATTCGAGAAAAGCATAGTAATAAAAGCAAGTTAAAAAGTGTAAATAGAGATATGGTAAACATTTTATTTACATTGCAACAGGTGCATCAGCATGGATTCATCCGTTCAAATAGAGCAGAAAAATGGGAAGATGTTATTACATGCATCGACGATCGCATCAAAATTAAATAGTACTATACCTTACGGACGGATGCATTAGATATGCGAGCGATAACCGGCAAAGAATATTTCTTTCAGGCTTAGATCTATCATCAGGCGCACTTGCCGTTCTTCGTTCTCGTCAGCACCAAAACGACGGACGCCAAGGTTGTTCTGTTGTTGGCGGCGGGAAATGGCAGGAATAGTATCATGTTGGCTCGAGTGATGTCGTATGTTGATATTGTTGGAACGAGCAGACATATTTCGCTTCCAACGGAATTCAACAGTTTGTGAATCGACTCACGTATTCAAAATGGAAGAGCACATTTGGCGCAGACCAATATCACATGAAGCATTTCCCCTGAAATCAGTGACTAGCAGACGCATCCTCAAAATACTGTGATATCCATCAGAGGCAAAACATGGTGAATGATCTTTCTACTTTATCTGAAGAATCACGAACTTTTCGTAGAGCAGCTGTCTGCATCCATTTCCTTTTGCGGCTTCGTCCAACTCCTGTAGTCGTTCCATCACAGCGAGAAGATGCAGAAGCATATAAACGGAGAAGCGTTTTAAGTAGACAATAATAGAACGTGAAAGAAGCCACACTGAAGAATGAACTTTCATCCAAAGAGGAAGGATGAGAAAGAGAGCAAAAAGACAAAGAGAAGCAAGTCGTTGTTAGTCGACCTCCGTGCTTGAAAACCCGTGCAAAATCCTATAAGTTTGATTGACCTGTTGCATTGCTCAACTATTTGAGTTTCTGTCTTTAGGCTAAAAGCGTGCTTTCTTCATACTGAAAGCACAATCCTTAGTCAGGAAACCATGAACTGCAGTTTTGGTAACTATCAAATTCATAAACTGCGCCGCAAGGCTTTCTACTGCTTTAGAAACTGTGGTGGTAGGATCGTCACCGTACATTAGTCATAAGTTCATAAGTTTCAGGACAGCCAACATTTTTCTTTTTTTTTTTTTCACTCAGGTAGCTGTCGGTTCGTTAAGTTTCCAATGATTGCTCTCTGACTCTCTTTAGACACACGAGTAATATGCAGTACACACGGGTAAATTCAACTCTCCCGCAGTTTAAATACAAAAATTGTTCCTGGTTGACCTTACACTCAAAATGGGCTTAGATCCATGGGTATCGAAAATTTGTGGATAATTTCCAAGCAAATGAACTTGGTTGACTTCCAATTCAACGGGTCCATTTCCCTTCATCAAAGACATTTTCTAAGCTAATTAGATCTGAAGAGAGGTATCTCAACGCTCAAAATATTCTAGGTTATTGCAATAAGGTTGCGGAAACTGTGCTCATCCAGACTGAAATTTTCGATTCGTACAATCAATTTTAGAAATCACGGTTAAATACATCCATTCACTGAATGTGTGTGTGTGTGATACGTAGATTCTTTTTAAGGGTAATTTTAAACGTCTTATCTTATCTTTTTCCTTAACAAAATAGGCTGCTATGATTGATATAAGGCTTTTGTGTGGTGTATTCGGTTCAACAGAGAATCCTGTGCTGAGTGCTTCGTTCTCAAGTAGAGTAAAAAAGCTTTTAAAAATTACAAAAACCATCTATCGAGATCTGGTGCTTCATTTTTCGGTTGAAAGTTTGTAATGGGATTAATTTATACTTTTAAAAAGAAGGAAAAACATTTTGAAATTCATAAGCATTTTCTGCATTTGTTACACGAATAGCAAACGAAAAAAACAATTTAAAATCCGACCGAAAAAAGTGGGGTATTTGTGGGGGAGCTCTCTGCCTTTGTTTCGATGGAAAAGCCTTTAGGCTGCAACAAAAGCTGAACCACCTTAAAAGAAATCTGCGTTACAGCGATAATCTTATAGCTTTGTGACATCATAAATGTCTAATTTGGCAGCCAAACCTTTAAACTGTGCGATAATGGGATTGCCTTTTTTTTTTTTCTTGTGGCATACAATGTGGGCCCACCCCTGCAGGACCTCCCCATTATAGAATGTTCACGTTTTTTAAAAGACAGATTTCGAAGGGAAAAAAAAGAAGATTCAACCCAGACTGTTTGATGACACTTATATAAGCAGCTTTTTTTTTTATATATAAAACCCATTTGCGCGCGTTTAATTAAGTTCTTCTTTTTCCGTTTTCCTTTTCATACTCTCTTTTACCAAATTACAATATAATTAAATACTATGTCTGCCCTTCGAGCATTCACCTCTCTCACAAAGGTTAGTCTAAGCATAGTCCAGCGTCTTATCTGACAGCCGTTCATCTATTGAAACACTTCATCCTTTTACTGTCAGGCCGCTACCCGTCAAACAGCATTCCGTTTTGCACCTGCCACTGCCATTGGTGCCGCCCGTTGTTATTCTTCAAAGACAAAGGTAAATATACAAGGTTATGAGATGGTTGATACTGGTTTGGTTTGGTTTGCTTGAGTTTTGCTTCCTTTGATTTTATTATTTTTATTTTGTTTTATTTTTGCGGGGAAGTGGGGCTAATGAGCATCCATTACAAATTCTGGATCTCATTTTTTTTTTTTTTACTTTCTAATAACAGACTTTGAAAGAACGTCTCGCCGAACTTATTCCTGAAAAGCAAGCTGAAGTCAAGGCTTTCAAGAAAGATTATGGCTCAAAGGTCGTTGGTGAAGTCACTGTCGATCAGATGTACGGTGGTATGCGTGGAATCAAGGGTCTTGTTTGGGAAGGCTCTGTTCTCGATGCTGAAGAAGGTATCCGTTTCAGAGGTTTAAGCATCCCTGAATGTCAAAAGGCTCTTCCCGGTGCTGCCGAAGGTGGTGAGCCTCTTCCTGAAAGTCTTTTCTGGTTGCTCGTTACTGGTGAAGTTCCTACCAAGGAACAAGTTGACCAACTTTCTGCTGAATGGGCAGCCCGTTCCTCTATCCCCGAGTTCGTCGAAGAAATTATTGATCGTTGTCCCAAAACTCTTCATCCTATGTCACAATTCTCTATTGCTGTCAACGCTCTTCAACATGATTCACAATTTGCCAAAGCTTACTCTAATGGTCTGCACAAATCTCAATATTGGGACCCTACTTTCGAAGATACCATGGACTTGATCGCCAAACTTCCCACTGTTGCCGCTCGCATCTATCGTAACGTCTACAAGGATGGTAAACTTCCCTCTATTGAAGCTGATAAGGATTATTCTTACAATTTCTCCAAGCTTTTGGGTTTCGAAGAGAATAAGGACTTTGTTGAATTGATGCGTTTATATCTTACCATTCACTCTGACCACGAAGGTGGTAACGTCTCTGCACACACGTAAGTTATTCTTTTCATTTAAAATCGATCCTGTTGGGCGAAATAACTCATGCTTTATGGCATTTCTTTCTGCAAATGCAGTACTCACTTGGTCGGTTCCGCACTCTCCGATCCTTATCTTTCATTCGCTGCTGGTTTAAATGGTTTAGCTGGTCCTCTTCACGGCTTAGCGAACCAAGAAGTCCTTCGTTGGACCTTGAAGTTGAAGGACACAATTGGTGTAGATGCCTCTGAAGAACAAATCAAGAAATATCTTTGGGATACCCTCAATAACGGCCAAGTTGTTCCTGGCTATGGTCATGCTGTTTTACGTAAGACTGATCCTCGTTACACCGCTCAACGTGAGTTTGCTTTGAAACACTTGCCCGATGATCCTCTCTTTGGTTTAGTATCCAAACTTTATCATATCATTGTAAGTATAGATAGTTCAAAGTTGTTATAGGATGGTAGAAAGAAAAGTACTTGCAAATGTAGAACCGTCGTATTCATATTTTGTCTTGACTTATTTTAGCCTGGAGTTCTTACTGAACACGGTAAGACCAAGAATCCTTGGCCCAATGTAGATGCACACTCTGGTGTTCTCTTACAATATTACGGTCTCAAAGAACAAGGTATGACATTTCCTACTTGAATTTTCCATACAACGGAAGATGTGTTTTTTACTGAGAAACACTATGTTTGGTTCCTGATAGAATATTACACAGTACTCTTTGGTGTTTCAAGAGCCTTAGGTGTTACTGCCCAATTGATTTGGGACAGAGCCTTAGGGTAAGTTCACTAACAAATGTTTGATTGAATTTGATCCCATTTTCTTAACCATTTCTTAATGTATTCAACAGACAACCATTAGAACGTCCTAAATCTTTCTCCACACAAGCCCTCAAGAAGTTGGTTGGTGCCAACTAAATGTATATAGTATCAAAATATAAATAAAAAAACTCCTAATTCTGTAATAGAAGCCTTTTATGACAATTGTGTGAACTTGAAGTTTTGGGTTTATTTCAGACATTGGGGAGAGGGGGCTATTAAGGTATAATTACCAAACGTGGATGGTATCATTGACAGATAACACTTTAAATGTCTCACCTTGTATTATCGCTATCGTGTAGCAAAATCGAAGCAAAAGCAATGATCTGCAGCTTAACTTTCCTCATCTATTGATGGGGTTTTACATTACAGTAAAGTCCTCTAAAATCTGGTCTCCATGGATGGGATTCATGTCCTGATACATAATGCCACACACTGTCATAGACTCAAATTCAACACGCTTAAAATTTGCTTCTTTATTCTCAATACTTTTTTTAATTTCGCAAGTCTTAAAATTTTTCTGGTTGCATCCTTTACCTGTATTTAGTAACAAGATACGACGAAGAAGAAGGGTATTTTTGCAACAACTGTCTCATCCCCTGAATCTGTCGGTAGCAGCTACAGATACGACTTTTACTGGTTAGTATATTGATGTATGAGATACCCGTTTTCTTTTCTTCTTTTCTTGTTTTTTTGATATCAATCTCTTCCTGTTATATCAAACTGTTTTTGATGCAGGATACAGTTTCGTATTCGATAGATGGAAGACAGAAGAAATAAAAAGAGACCTATGCGCTTCAGGAGGCATACAGTGAAACGGCCGCCTCCCTCTTATAGATATCTTGCCGCGGTAGAGCGGCTATCTATAACAACTTTGTTTATGTATCATTATATACACAGGAATCACAATAATTGATTGTATTCGTTGTGGGAGGCCTATCATGAACGCCTGGCTCATCAAATTGAGATTGATAATCTAGCGAGCGCTTGATTATCAAGTTACAATATTGTAACATTATCTATCTCAATTTCAAAGTGCAGTGCGTCCCTAATCTTCTTTTCTATCAATAGATAAGGGATGTTCGCAGTGGAAGCAACTGCAAAATTTGGGCGCTAACTTGTATAGCAGTGTTAATCTTTTACCTTCTCTACTGAAAACAAATTTCACGAACGTCATGTATCTTTATGTATACACGAATATCGTTTTGCCAGTATTTAATACACGAACAAAAACAATGCAGTCTGTTAATACGACTTGCTGTCATGCTTGGAAACATGATGGATTTTCATGCAACATTTCAGTTACACTTTTGATAAGCTAAGCAGACGTCACAAAAAAATAGAAAAGAGAATTTCCATCTGTAACAATAGGAACGTTTGATACCAGTAGGAAATGATAACACAAACTTCAACAATTGGTAAAATTAAACTCTAAGGGGTACCAAGCAGTGTCATTGCTGATTATCATACTTATAAGTGTTATCAAAAATAAATATAGGTTTATAAGGCAATCAATAACATAAAAATTGTCGTACTTTTTTAGTAACTACCGACCATTAACTATGGTAGAGGGTAGTAATCATAAGACACCTTGCACTGTGTCCCTTATAATATAAAAGACTAGTGTCCATTGCTTAAATGACTACGCCTTTCAACCACTTTGAGACGTACGTAATTCCGAGCCGCGAAATGATGAAGTGATGGCTTTAAAGTAAGTTTGGCTCTTGATTTGCAACTTTCATTCCCTGAATGCAATATATACAAAATTATATATGATCTGCTATTCTATCTATAATAATAATAATTAAAGTTTACTACTAATTTTTTTACGGCCGAACTCATTGATAAACTAGTTAGCAACAGCACATGAGACATTTGGGTTAAAGAAAAAGAAGACCAACGTTTCAAAGCAATGGTATGAATGATAAAACCTAATATTTGTAAATTCTTATGCAATGTTCAAACTCAATGTCTAAACTAGAAGAGCTATTATAGCAACTAGCCCGTCTCTAGGCTTACTAGTAAATATACTTTGGCTGCTTTTGCACCACGAATTCATGAATTTATCGGATTGTTCTGATAAATGTTTAGTTTTGTGGTTTTGCTGAAGATGCGCACCTTAAAAATTATGTCCTCAGGAATGAGAAGAAAACTCATAATCAAATTGTAATAATGGTGGCAATGAAAGGTTGAAGAACTAGATCCTTGCCGTAGTATTGCTATTACCACATTTGGTTCAGCGTTTGAGTTCTGCAAAATGCAATAGCCACTTCAATTTCTTTACAGTTTAGCAACAATACTCACGTGGTTGATACTCATCTGGTTTGAGCATACCTATTCTATAAAAATATAGTTCCATTGGTCTAATGATAGACAGAATTTTACGACTGATTAAGATAGAAAAAAGTAGAACTGAATTCCAACACTATACGTTCGGTAACATTGATAGAGCATTGTCCGCTAGAATCATTTGTACCCACTGTCTATTTTCCTCTGCTTTTGAATAAACAGTCAGGCAATATCTTCATTCAATAAGCGTTCACCATCATTTGATTTCCTTTTTGAGATTTTGCAAAACACAAAGACAACCTGTGATGTGGAAAATGTTATTCGTACTCTATATTCAAAAAGGCGGCTCTTACGCTAAATTGGCTGGATGAATTAATGTTGCAAGCAATTTCTATCTGCGAATAAAACAGAACAATCGCAACGCACCATAAATAAAGCACTAAGTGACACAAGGCACCGTTTTCATTCATGTCAAGCAAAAAACTTAACAAGGCTACACAAACTTTAGCTTTTACTTTTTCACACGAATGAGGAAAGGGGCTGTTCGTCTGGGAAGCTTCATTTGCTTATTTCAGACTTTTTTAGGGTTCTTATTGTTCACTATTTTTTCGCTTAGCTTTCGCACAAAATAGTTTATAGATTGAGATATTTTACAATTCAAATTTAGATTAAATTAAGAAAATAATCTTGAATGGTAAGCTTAGTTTTTTCATTATCTATCATGATGTTCAATGCCGAATGTGCGACCTAGTCTTACTCAAACAAGGTAAATATACTGTGCAGAAGCATAGAATACCCACCCTGCTTGAGTATGGTAGTAATTTGAAGCAGCAGTTAATAAACTTTAGAAACGTACAGTGAGACATTTCACAAGATGAACTCATCTAAACACGTAAAGATCTTTAAGCCGTCGGTTTCGAAGAGCCTGCAGCACCATGTTCGTATCGCGATGTCTTGAAAAGATTTCGGGGCGACCATTGTTTCATATGGAACCTGCAATTTGAAGCGTATTTTTTGCCGCAATGATGTCTCGTTGCCATACGATACTACAGGTTTTACAGGCCATGGTACCGTGGACACTGGAGCCTGAAGTGTTTACTAAGATAACAACTATAATACTCGAGGGTATACAACCAGGCAAAGAATGCATTCTATCATGGTCTATCTATATTGCATTTAGTATTAGGTTATGTACAATATATAGCAGGATACAGGAAATTTAATAATCACACATCAAGTATCTAAAACTGAAATTAGTTATTTACATACGCGTCCTCAGCGTGCTATAACTCCCATCAGACCTTACAAAAAAGAATCTTTCTACTTCGTCTGAAGAATAAGAAAGGAATTTTCCTGACACGTGTGGCCATAAACACTTAAAGAGTTTACAATCGTAGCAAAACCGGTAGAGGAGGATTCCATGACGAATTTATTAAATGTAGGATCTACCTTGCTTCACTTATTGATTATGCCATCAACAAAAGCACACATAAGCCTTTTTTTCATCTATCTTATTCAATCGTTGATCCTATAGGTGAGCGTAAGGCGAAGGTGGCAAAATGACGCCAAAGACACTCCATTAGCAATAATGCTCTGATGCCACGTGTCGTAGAAGCCTACAACACGGTTACTCCGTGAGGATCATAAGCGTTGGACTAGGCATACTGAAGGGAGACATGCGTGCAGAAAGAAGTGGTCCTAAGATGGTTTACTGAAAGTGGCCGAATTTCTGGAATAAGGAGTCGGAAATCAATCACTTTGAATTGTCTGAATTTGGTTAATGGAAAGATCCAATTTTTAATTAAAAACGTCTAAATCGAATCCGAAAATACTGTGGTATTTTTGATCTGTGATACAGCTTATTTAGAACTGTTTTTGTTCAACAACGATATATTTCTTAAACCACTACATTTCGACAGAAACATAGTATTTGGAGCACATTCAATTGCAAATTAGGTGGAGTGCAAAGGCAATCTGCTTTTGATTGATAATTTTGTTACTAACAATCTGGCAAATCAACATCCAAAATAAATAACAAAAAAAAAAAAAAAAAGCAAAGGCATATATATGATTAGCTGCGAATTTCTTTAGATCTTGGTTTCATGATGAATAAATAGAGAAAAGGTATGCAAATTGAGTAAAGGTTCAAGTTCAAAGGGGGTTCAAGTCACTTCCAAAATCGATCACCATAATCCGTCCGTCTTCCCCTGAGCTATATTAAAGAGGTGAACAATATTTAAATTCATAATTAGTGAAATCCATTGTATTGGTAGTAACAACATTTCATTCATCAACACAAATATACCTAACAATTTGTGTACCGCTTACAAGTACACTAAAAATCAGACCGGAATGGCCACTTTGAAAACTCAGAATGCATGCACCACTTTTAGGATCCCACACTTTCAGTGTACGATCATAACCACCAGTTACAATTTTACCCTTTAATAGCAGTTCTAATGTTAGTTTAATCAAGATAACCATGATCCTCAATAATAGATCAATTACTTACGTTACTATAGTCTATTGAGCGCACTATACCAATATGACCGATCATTGTCTTTATGCATTCACCAGTTTCAATGTCCCATATCTTGATTTTACCTTCAACGCTGCCAGTGTAGAGATGGGGCCCAATATTTTGAATACAGGAAACGCCGCATCTTTGTCTCGTTTCTATTGTCTTGATACATTCCCCAGTTAATACATTCCAAATTTTGAGCGTCGCATCGCTTGAAGCTGTTACTACGCGATTGTCACCCGCATATTCAACCGAATTGACAGGCCCATGATGTCCAATAAGTTGTCTTACTTCTCTACCTGTATTTTTGTCCCAAACACGTGCTGTGTGATCTTTCGAACCAGTGATGACATATTCACATTGTTGCCCTTCTTGATCTATTTCAGTTTGTACGAAGCAAACACTCAATATACTATGTCCGTGTCCCCTTAGTATGCATTTAACAGTTAAGCTCGGTAAAGACCAAAGAATACAAGTAGCATCTTTGGTTCCTGTGGCCAGCACGCTTCGATCCTTATTGACTCGCATACATAAGAAGCTTCTACTCAATTCTTCGTTAGCATCTTCATTCTCTCTGTTTGTCTCTATTGTTGGTGAGTCTGTTTCGATGCTACGTATGAATTGATTTGTTTTCACATTCCAAATTTTAAGTGTTCTGCCACGACCACCACTAATAACGATATTTTTACTCAACCAAGCCAAACAGTATATATTGTCTGCATGCCCGCTTAAATAACGAGTTGCGTTCACTTGCCCACGCACCCAGCGTCGCCCCAATAAGCAATGGTTTTTGTATAGCTGACGATTGACGGAAGGCTGTATCAAGAATTTCCACTGCTGTTGTTTTTGTTTTTTCAATAATTGCTGCTGCTGTTGCTGTTCTTGGAATCGTGTATTATATTGCTGTAATGGGATCAATTTTGACATTTGTGTATGTGTATTTCTTGTAGCTAAAACGAGCGCTCCCTCAACGTCGAATGTCGAATCATCTTTCTTCAATGTCTGTGTTACTGTTACATCTGTAGTTTGCGGGGAAGGTGGCACAATAAACTGAAAATCGGCATATAAAAGTTTCCTCCATAAATCATCGTCATTACAAATACTATACATTTTGGTACATGTACGGGAAAGTTTGTGAATAGATGTGCAATCCAAGAAATAGAGTACTTTTGAAATGATTTCAGTGGGCATGTTGACGAGCGCTATTTGTTGGGAGGTTGATAAGTTAGAATGGGGGAGATCAATCGCATTTCAGCTGTGCATATATGTGCTTCTAGAAACCTACTAGATGTGGCAAGATTGTCTGAGGAAGAAACTATTTCCAAACCAGAATTCGAACTATGGAAAGAATACAGGGACGATGGACGCCTGCTTTGAAACGATGATCTGCGAGAACTAAATTTTGGTAGCAGCCGTGAAGACAAGTTAGAAGAGGAAGCCTTCAACTTCCTTTTTAATGGTGTAATTTTTGATGTATTATATTGTGGATTCAAGCATTTTGTTTTAGCCGTCTTTCCATCCTTTCTCGGATAAATGGTAATGTAAAGAGGTATATGTATAGATGGCTTTTCCTCTTTCTTAGCGCTTAGTAAGGAAGTAGAGAAAATGAATGATAAAGAATAGGTCATAATGTATGAATATGTAGTATCAGTAAGCAAACTAAAGTAGAATTAATACAGGAGATGTTAAAGAAAGGAAGAAAAAGGAACGGAAATCTCACGTAACCGTTGATATAAATATGGCATAATTTTTTGTCAAGCACCTTGAATCAAAGAATACCACAACAATGAAAAAAGGTTTGCAAGCACGGCAATAAAATGGAAATTAAGCGTTTTTTTCTTTTCCCTTTTGTCAGACTTTGGTGCTAAATTGGCTATTCCCCGCAAAATAGCGAATGGTTAACCAATTGATGATTTTCAACTGTAAACTTTAATGGCCTAATCTTAAGTCTTTTTACTTTTTTGTTTTATTAATAACCAAATAGAGCTAACAAGCTTCAGGTAGATACAATGATAGTGCTTTATGGTAGCTTAGGAATGCTCGAATAGAACACCGAATTCGACGTAGAATTCAATTTATTCCATTAACTTTGTCACAATTTAATAAAACATTGAACCTTCGCCTTAAATCGTTTCACGAAGGCGAATTGTTTTCAAGGGTTGTTTATTACGCTTTTATAGCTTCTTATTCGAAGGTATCGGATTATAGCTCTGGGTTCCTGTCGTAACTTTTACTCTGGCTATTAAGATTACATATGACGTACATAGATCGTTCGTTATAGGGGCACTTTTAAAACGCTGAGTTTCATTCAGTATTCCAGTGAAATTGTGAAAAGGTATTTTTTATTGCAGGCATTATAAATGAAAAGAAGCAAGTAAAGCAATACACATTAACATTTAAAAAAGAAAGATTATGATGAGTCTTGTTTAGATAAAAATTAATTAAGGCTATTGATAAAACTATTGATGTCGTATTCCTGTTCGTAGTCTTTTTCATCCCATAAGGCTTCAAGATTCTCAAGAACATTCTTTGCTGGACCCAAGCCTTCCGCGGAGACATCTGTATTCTTTGATTTCTTCTTTAAAGAAGCGTCACCTTCTTTACTGACATTGAACAGATCCAAAATCTGGTCTGTATCCATGCTTTGCAAACCAGAATTCTGCTGATTTACGATTGAGTTGGCAATATTTAATTTGAATTTCTGTAAACCCATAATTTTCTCTTCAAGAGTGCCTCTTGTAATGAGTCGGTACACGTTAACGACGCGTTTCTGACCAATACGATGAGCACGGTCCATGGCTTGTAAATCCTTCATAGGGTTCCAATCATGTTCTACAAAAATAACAGTATCAGCCCCGGTCAAGTTCAAACCTAGACCACCCACATGTGTCGTAAGTAACAGCACGTCAATGGAAGGATCTGCGTTGAATTTTTGTACGAGTTCATGTCGTTTGCTGGCATCAACCGAGCCATCTAAACGTAAATAACTGACAGATGGCATCAGTGTTTTAAATAAATCGTTTTCTATAATGTCCAGCATAGGTTTTAATTGACAGAAAATAAGGGCTCTGTGTTGACTGACGGCTCCAATGGCCATAGAAGCAGGGTCTGATTCTGACTCTGTTGAAGCTGTCGCACCGATACCACATTCTCCTAGCAGTTGTCTACAGAATATGGAACATAGGTTAAAATTCATTTATCTTCTAAACAACAACTTTAGGCTCCCATACTCTACCTCAATGCCTGTAGTTTGGGTGCGTTCGAAATGCTGTGTATATCTGAATTGGCTCTCTGTAAGAAAGATTCAACCTTCTTATAGTTTGGATACTTTTCGTTCACAACCAATAAAGGATGATTACATAATCGTCGAAGGTATTGTAGTGCTTGGAAAATGTGTGTAGCGCCTTTGGGTTTTTCGCTTGGCCTGCCAAGATCTTGCTCTAAGGAAGATTTTGCTTGGGATTTTGCAAATTCTTCATAGAGGGATTTCTACGTTTACCAGATACGTCAGCAACGTTAAGAAAGAGGTATCGTACTACTTATATCATGCTTTACCTGTAGGTCACTAAGTTCACAATAATAATCTTGAATAATTTTGGGTGGTAAATCATGAAGCACATCCTCTTTCAATCTACGTAATAGGAAAGGCAACACTTGTTTGTGTAGTGCTTCCAAAGCCAATGCACCCGCTTCTTGTTCCTTTGATGAGCTTTTACTATCTCTGCTCGCAAGAATCGGTTTGCCAAATCGTTCGTTGAAAACTTTTTCAGTACCCAAGAAACCTGGCATCAAAAAGTCAAACAAAGACCATAATTCGAGAACATTATTCTAACAGATAACAAGAGTCTCAGTTAAGTGTGTTATGTATGTTAGAATCGTGAAATAGCAAGCTTACTTGAATAGGTGTACCGGAGAGAATAAGACGGTGATTTGATTTGATAGTTTTGATTGATTTTGTAATCTTTGTTTTGCCATTCTTGATGATATGACCTTCATCAAGAATACAGTAGTTCCAAGTGATACCAGACAGTTCATCAATATCATTTCGAATGATATCATAAGACATGATAACAACGTCATGCTTGATAAGAGACAATCGTAGTCTATCAATAAAAGCAGTTTAGTGGCGAAGCAGTACAGTAACTAATAAAATCAATAAGACTCACTTTTTCCTTTCTGCTGGGCCACCAGTATACAATAACGGACTAAGGTTCTCACAGTAATTAATAATCTCATGATACCAATGTCCTGTCAAAGTAGGAGGACAGATAACCAATGAAGGAATAGGAGCGAGTTCAGGAGACTTGGTCTCAGCATACTTTTGAGCTCTGTTAAAATGATCACCGGCTAAGATACAGATAGACTGAAGCGTCTTACCAAGACCCATATCTATAAGAATCATAAGCGTTATAAGATTTATCTTGCCACAAAAATATTGCCATGTAAATTGCAGCATACCGTCACATAAAATACCATGCAGATGAAATTTGTTCAGGAAAGCCAGCCAATTGACACCTTCCTGTTGGTATTTTCGAAGTTCTGCATTGATCCTAACAGGAATTTTATAACTCTCAACCTTTGAGTTATCAAGAAGTTGCGATAAAAATTGTCTCTCTTCGTCACGGTGAGCCAACATTTCCACCGACATTCCAGGAGGATCAGGAATGCCCGCCTCCAAAGGTACAAGTTTGATCAAAAGAGCGAAGCAATTGGTGCACACTAAACGAACAGCTTCATCTACATCACTCATGCGACCCAAAATAGGAACAATCAAAAAGATAGTGTACGGTAAAATTTTGGTATCAAGTAATTGCACAAGATGATATACCAGTTCGGAAGCACCTTGTCTGTGATAATGATTTAGTGTATTTCCCAATTGAGGCAAAACTTTTTCGACAATAATTTGCATAGTCCTATCAGTATTGACATTTGCTACGGCCGCGAGACAACGCGCGCTCACATTACGAATGACTGCATAGCACGACCGAAGGGACCTACATATATAAGGAATGATAATGTCTAGTTCGTTCCAGAGCTTATCTGATAAGTAAGGCACAATCATGGTCAAAATGCTCAAGGAATCTATGACTTCTTGGCCCAAAAGAATATTTTCTGCGATGATAGCATCCGATTGCTCAACACTGTTCATGTGTGCTGTTTCAGGGAAAACTTCCATTATTCTCTGACAGATACTTTCTTTCAATTTGGGTACAATTTCAAATACACGATCACCAAAGCGATTACATAATTCACGCAGGGCCAGTTCCGCGCCACGCTTCATTAATTGAGCATCCTTCTGCTCCTCCGGCGAGGTGTTCTTATTGCTGTTGCTGGTACCAGTTTTACTGTTCGTTTCTTCTTTCGTAATCGATAGGATGCCAGATTTTACTTGATTTTCTTCTAAAAGTGGCGTTACAGTTGTATCAGTGCATAAGAACGTGCACAGGTTCTTGATCACTTTATCATTAGGGTTTGAACGAGCTTTGCTACGTTCACATAAGGCAACTAGATCTGTAAGTGTAGCAGCGGAACGTTGCTGTAATTCGAGGTTTTCTTCAAATTTTATACTGTTCATGATACTACGAATTATAGGATTCAATTTTTGAGGCAAAACACCCAATTCAACAATAGCGCCTGCTGTACTTGCATATACATTAATCTCAATCTTTTGCTTCAACTCTTCAAAGTATCCTATCGAGGCAACTACACGGTGCTGACGTTCATTCAACGCTGTGAGTAATGCTGCTCTACCTTTACCCTTGGGTACTTTGGTCAGCAATTGCGGGAACGTATCTGTAACAACGGCTGTTGCAAGCTCAATCGTGAATAGTGGTCCTTGTTCTGGCAAG
Source organism: Mycotypha africana (assembly GCF_025528875.1). NCBI lineage: Eukaryota > Fungi > Mucoromycota > Mucoromycetes > Mucorales > Mycotyphaceae > Mycotypha > Mycotypha africana. The sequence goes on along the minus strand of NW_026515739.1, from coordinate 89,293 downwards.
ACCTCACCGGGAACTAAAGTAGGTAAGACAGGGATCATATTGACAGGTAATTTGGCTTCTGCATGGAAAGCATTTAATAAGTTCTGGCATTCTGCGCGGATGCGTTTCAATACATGTACAAGTTCAAAATAGAATCCAGTTGTTTGAGTCGCTGCATTTTCCAGATTGTTACACATGGCTTGAGATAAGACGCGAGGGAAATTATGCATGTTGGCCAATAAAGCTTCTGATGGTGCATGGCTGATACATTCGACATTATAACGCGTTTTTAGTACAGCTTTAGCCCACTCTTCTACAGCCATCGCTCCCAGATGTCTCTTTAGGGCCCACTGCGATGATAATAATGTCAATATGACTTCGAGATATGACATTTCCATTGAATCGTCAGGCCACGTACTCATGGCCATACCCAAAGCTGTGGTACAGGCAACACGGCAGCGCATGACTTGCTCAGTTGTTATGAGCGAAAAGTCTTGGGCAATCATGCCGGCATCTAAATTATGAGATTCATCGAGCGCACTGGTAGATCGCACAGATTCGCTTCCAAGAGCATTGATCGATGTATCCTTATTTCTAGCTGCTGGTTTAATTTTCTTGCTCGTTTTGTCAACAATTGGAGCAGATGTTGTAGTTGCGTAAGATCCACCGTTACCAAAGGCTCCAGGTGGTTTATAAAAGTAAGCAGCAACATCGAGGGGTTGCCCTATCGGTGTCATTGTAATTTCAAACCAGCTGCCTAGCCAGTTCCCTGTACCTTGAAGAATAAGTTGATTATTCACTTTTCCGCTAATGGTCAATCCTTCCCAAACAGCTAAAGTTCTTGTAATAATCTCTGGCTTTTCTTCTACAATCAGATTTTGAAATACGAGACGATAAACACGTTCATCTACCCACTCAGCCGATGTACCGCAGTCAATGAATGTGGATAATGTGTTTAGGACGGCTAAACGGACACTGGCAATAGTATGTCTGAAAAACGGGTGCAAACGAGGCACAAGTTCTGCTAAACTGAAATGCTCTCGTACAATATCCATAACACCCGGTTGTTCAAACATTTTCGCAATCAAATCCATCACTGCACCGGTTGAAGCAGTTAAATCATCTTTCAAGTCAATCAAACAATCCCATAATGTGGTCATTACATCTCTGATACGGTCTTTTGAGCTCATGCGTACAAATTCGGCAGTGATAGGTAATAGAGTTGCAGCACTGACAGCGCGTACATCATCGTCGTGATCTTGCAAACCTAACACAACAGCGCCGGTAGTACCATCTACAAGCATTTCTACTAAATCTTTCCTTACAGCAACTGTATATTTTAAACCAAGTAGGCCGGCATGTCGTACTTCCCAAATTGATCGACCTTCGAAGGCAGGATCTGATTGATTAATAAGCTTTAAAAGGTTTTCATGCACTTTCTGTACTGCGAAAGGTGACATATACTGTAATACGACGCCAAGTGTTTGCGAGCATGTTTCTCTAACGGGACAAACTACTTGATCGGAGACAAAATCAGCAAAACGATCCAATGCAAAAACACATAATAAGCGTATAGCAACATCTTCCAACCAAGCATTATGTAATTCTTCATTTTTTGCTTTATTAGCGGCAACTATTTTTTTTTTTTTTTTTTTTTTTTTTGTTAATTTTAGGAAATTCAATGAGCACAAAGCTGGTATATGAGCGTTTTTAAGGTCGATAATGAATGAGACTTACGTTTTTTTCCTGCACCATCACCATGTGCTTTTAATATACTACGCAACCCAATGCCAGCACCATGGCGGATTTCCCAAGCAGGGTCAAATAAATCGAGACATAGATGTTCACAAATCATCTTAAAAGGCCAATCACGTTGAATTTCATCCAACGCATCATCTGCAGATGCTATAGGCTTTTTGACTTCCACCACCAATTTATCAGATTGCGGTTGAGGAGTAAATTCAAACTCTAAATTGATATTAATTGGTTTTCAATTATTACTGATTCCTGTTGCTTCTCCGTGCAATGGATGAAGTTAGAAGTACCTTCATTCGACTCTATTTTCACTGGCTTAACTGTTGTATCGGATTTATTCTTCACGTCAATGATGCGAACTCTTATGTTTTTTGACAAAGAAAACACCGCGATAGTCAGTTATCGTATTCGTTATAATAATAACTGCATGCAATACACCTGCTTACTTTTCTTTTTTGTTCTTCATCTTTGATTCCTGCTTGAGCTTACGCTTCAACATATTGCGTTCACGAGCAGATAAACCTGCCATGTTGATTTCCGACAATGCAGGTGTCGTATTCACAGCAGTGGACGTAGATGGTGAAGGTGAAGGACTTTCGGACTGCGAAGCTTGACTCGCTTTTATTGCTTTTGCTTCCAAATCTGTATCTTCCACGAGATCCACTATGATCAACAACAGATCAATTAAAATATTCTATAAGGGGTGGAATTAGTACAAGAGGCGTTCTTACCATCCATAAACTGACTCGCGAGACCTAAACGCTCTTTCAAATTGCGTCGTTGAAGCTCTAATCTCTGCTCTGGAGTCATATCTGAAAAGTCGACATCATATTCTTTTCCAGCAGAGCCTAGTAGTAACTTCCCGTTTTGTAATACTGGACCCAAATCAAATTGATTAAAGTTAAGCTTATGTACATCGTCTTCGACCTTGATCGTTGTCGCATCACTGTTGTCACTGTTGTCTGATGGATTCCAAGCTGGCACATTCGCCGCGATCGCTTCTAGTGCTTGCCCTGCTGCCCAACGAGTGTCCCATGCTTTGCTCCTGAGGTGTACGACGACCTATATTAATTCATATTCTAAACAGTCAGATTCTCTATCTGCTCAAACGTAATTGGATTTTCTTTTGAGTAGAATTGTTACTCTTGATAATAAATTGTAAAGTTCCCCTGGGTGTTGCTTTTGAATTTCACCCAGTTGCTGGGCAGCTGTACGTCTAACAGCTGTTGTCGAGCCTGTATCTAGTAATAAAACGAGCCTATCAAGTCTAGATCCCGGTAGAACAATCGAGTGTAAGTTAGATGCTATCATGCCTCAAAAAAGGTAGTTACTACTTTACCTAGTGGCCATTTTTTACTATTACAGAATTTAGGAAAGGCTCCTATTATCACTATTAGCAGTGGTCGGTTAATTTGTTTCTCAGACTTCATATTTTGCAGGAAAAAAAAGGGCTTTTTATATTTTCTTTCCCAAACTTGAGAGGACAAAAAAAAGCAGAAAAAAAAATAGCCGTCACTTGATAAACGAGCGAATTGCTTAAAGAAGGGAAAATTGAGTTGGTATTTTGCTAACAGCACCTTTTCTTTTCTTCGATTTAACTACAACAAATCTGATAGTTTTGCTCAAAACCTCGTTGTCAGCATAAACAAAAATTTGCTATGTTTAGTTTTGCTATTGGCTGAATTATAGATAACTTCAGTGTATGTAACAGATCAACGTTTCTTCGCTTTACAACTGCAGTCAGCTATGTGCGATGAAAGCATTCCTGTGCTTTGATATTAAGAATTTACATATTGAATTTTTATTGCAAAGACCATGCATGAATACCTTAAAATACAATCAGTGTGCGTATCACTGGATGTTTTAAATAGGCAGAGTCGCTTCTGATTTTCGAATATAGGCATAGAAGTATAATACTAGTACGGAATGAATATGAAATACTCATAGTATCATCTTTCTCGCGGTATAACTGCACTTGAACCTTTTCCCAGGAAAATAGATGATAGATGGAGAATGTGTTCGTCCTGAAAACGCATTTCTTACATATGAAGCATTAGTTCGTCGGTGATTTGACGCAAAAACTATGCTCTCTCACTGGATTAATGCTTACATAAATGCACAGACAGTTGCCTCACACAAAATCTCGTCATAGATGAAAATGTTTGCAAGTACACTTGCTGTAATACGCTCCTGCTGATTCTTCCTATACAAATATATAAGTTTTGTTAGATGATGTTTCTTGACCCAGTCAGACCCATACTATTTCTTTTGCTTTTTGATTTTTAAGCAATTTCAATTTCTTTTTTGAACGTTTCGCTACAAGATCGCTCATTCCTTTAAGCCACATCTATGAGTCTTCTAAACTTCCCCTCAATGTATGATGATTAAAATTCCGTCTTCATCAGTTCTGATTTTCGCATTAATATGATCGCATTTGTTACTTTTCGTCACTCTCTTTCCTTTTCTTTGACTTTTATACGCTACAAATTATGCCAGAACGAACTATAGTTGTACTTATTTCAGGCTCAGGCAGTAACCTTCAAGCTCTGATTGATGCAACTCAAGAAGGTCGCTTAAGAGCAAAGATTATTGCCGTTATATCCAACCGTCAAAAGGCTTTCGGGCTTGAACGTGCCAAAAAAGCTGGTATACCGACAGATACATTTTCACTGAAGAAGTTTAGGGAACAAGGTCAATCACGTATCGACTTTGATGTAGCCATTGCCAAAACCATACAAGAACGTTATCACCCAGCCTTGATTGTGTTGGCAGGCTGGATGCATATCTTATCTCCAGAATTCTTATCGTTTTTTGAAAAACAAAACAACATCATCAATCTTCATCCTGCTCTACCTGGACAATTTGACGGTGCACATGCTATAGAGCGAGCTTTTGAAGCCTTCAAGCAGGGCAAAATAACACACACCGGTATTATGGTGCATAAAGTGATTGCAGATGTGGACCGTGGCGAGGTTATTCTTAAACGGGAAATTCCGATCGAACAGAATGATACCCTTGAGACACTTGAAGAGCGTATTCATTCTTATGAACACAAGCTCATAGTTGAAGCTGCACAAGCATTCTTGGATAACTTGGAGAATAACTAACCCAAAAAAAAAGAAGCAGTGTAGTATCGTGATATGCAGAAAGAATAAAAAATTAACCAATGTAAATAGCACCGAAAAATTTATTACAAGGATAGTCAATTATTACAAGGATAATAACCTATCTCCACTTATCTCCCGAATAAAATATAATATAGCGTATACAGTCCGGGTAGAGACGGCTGTGTCTATTTACGACGTTTGGATGATGTATTTTTTGTATAATTCGAGCGTTCATATTTGGGTAACCAGCGCTCAGGATCAGGCTTGCTATTGGAATCCATAATCTTCGGTAAAAGGGGCGCTCGTTTCTTCTTAGTCTTTGGCTTAGTTGTATGGCGAGTATTTGAATCCTTTCTAACATAACCTCGTTTGACACCAGGTACAGCATTTTCGAGATTATCAATATCCAAATGCTCTAACGATACAGCAGGAAGTGAACTACCATATTGTTCAGCTTTTTCGGGATCAACTTCAGCGTAAGCGGCTATCAAACCGGCAAGAGCTTGGGCATCAGAGGGGTCAGCTTTGACTAGTTGCTCATACTCTGCAACAGCTTCTTCATAACGTCCTGCTTTCAATTTGAATGCAGCTGTCTGCTTGAGTGTAGAGGCCGGGGCCACAGCCCCGTCAAACTCAGGATCTTGTTTCCAAACGGAAGATGCTTCGTCCAAAATTTCCATAGCCTTTTGGGGCTGGCCACTTTGTTCATACAACCAAACTGACAATGCAACTAAAGCAGGCTTATAATAGGTGTTTTTGTCTTCTTTAACGGTTTGCAAATAAGATTGTAAAGTAGTAAGGGCAGCCACTGGTTTAGAATCCATTAGTTGTAACTGTATAATCGCAAAACGAATAGCAAGTGATTTGGGCTTTTTCTCTGAACATTTTTTCAACTCTTCAATTGCCTTTGTAGCCTTAAGTTGATAGTAGGTTGCGCTGGCTAAAATAAGATACAGATCATCATTGTTGGGATATTTCTCAATGAGTTTCTGCGCTTGATCTCTACAGGCGGAATATTTTTTAGAATAGAGTTGTAACAAGCATTCGTTCATTGAGATGACACGCTTCTGATAATTCTTGAGTCTTGTGTCTGCCTCTTTGTTAGTTGCGATTTTCAATCTCTTTGCAGCATCTTCTAAATCCTTGGCATTATCTAGAGCGACAATATTGTTGCTCACAACTGCAGCCACAGTAGCATCCCTTAAACAAGAATTGATAATTGTTGGCATCTGCTGTTCATTTTTAGATCTTGTTTTTGGTGAAGACTTACTTGGAATCAACCAATTGATTATAAATTTTGATTGCTTCATTTGCACGGCCTTGTAATTGATAGGTATAAGCTAATTGAGCCGAGATAAGAGCTAATTCCTCTTCCTGTTCTTCCTCAGACATTCCTTGTGACTTATTGCTACATTGTTCTGATAATTTATAGAATGAGTCAAACGCAAAAATGGGAGGCACTATATCCATTACAACGCTGCTTACTGTAAGCTAATTCTAATTGTTGCTGAGCCTTCTTGATGTCTCCTCGCGCAAGATAGACGGAGGCTGCATTGTAAGCTACTTCGTACATTTCAGAGCTTTCTTTCAATTCATCATCAAAGCTACTAGAAGGCTTCTCACTCGAAAAGGCCAAACCAGCTTTGGCAGCTAACAAATTGACTTGAATTTCATCGTACAAACTGTCTTTCTTATTGGTCGACTTTAATAAAGACTCATAGATATCAATTGCCTCTTCGAATTTGCCTTGAGAATACAGCTATTGATAGAATATTAATACTGAATCTTGTACATGTCGTATTTGAGAGCTCGGGAAAAGCTTACCAATTGAGCCTCAAGATATAATAAAGACTCATTATCCTTGTTTTGCGACTTCAAATCTCTTAAGAGATCCATGGCTGGTTGGAACTGATTGGTACGATAGTAACAATAAATTTTCTCATATGAGAGATCAATATTACTGTTCTTAAATTGACGTGCAATCACAGTCAATGCTTCTTTGTACTGTTCTAGGCGGATTAACGTGATGACTTTGCAGTGAAGAGCAAGTTCATCTTTCGGTTCGATTTTGATGATTTTGTCACATAAGTCTAAACTAAGTTCATCATCGTAGTTATTTACTGCTTTTTTTAAGTCGCTGAAGAGCGTTGCAACTTGTTGTTCTTTGTTTGTAGATGCCATTGATGCCAAAAGCCGCGCAGAAAGGATGAAAGTAGCAATAAGAAGGAAAGGACCGGAGTGTGAGCGTCTAAAACTTTCAATCTTGTACAGGTGTGTCCTTCAGCGGCGTCTGAATATACTTCTATGAAGCGACGAAATGCAAGTTTAAAGGCCTTACGAGAGATCATGTATCTGCCCGGAATGGTGCTACTCTCCAGTATTTCGTAGCCTTTTCTTTTTGGTAATTAAGACTACTATCATCTGCTTCGAATGCTATTTGGTAATTGTTGTTAGAATTTGACTCCTGGTGCCGAATATATCAACAATTAAAGAGAAGAAATAAAAAACTTGATTATACCAGAATCGATTAATACAAGAAAGGGGCAATATATCTTAACATTAGCTTTTGGCCAGATACATGAATAATAAGCAATTCAATAATTAACTTGACAACAGTTATCAACTGTCAGTCGAGGCTGTATCATAAATCATCGGGCTCATATTGAACTTAAATAACTGTGTAATACTAAAGATAAGGTTACTCGTTCACTCTCAATGTCGCGTGCCACCAACCATTCCAGGCAGAATGCCATTCAACAAGAAAAAAAATACTTTTAGAATATTAGTACATGCAGGCTGATACTGTTTTGTTTTTTGCTGCAGAATGTCGGTTTAGGTTCTTGTACCAAACAACAGATGCTCCCGCAAAGAACCTGCATACGCTAACAGTATAGCGTGTATTTACTAAGTAGACTCACTGTGACCTGTAAATACAACGTCCATCATAATCTTATTTGATACTCAATCATGATGGGATGTGCACACTGATACCGCTCGAATAAGATAGTATCCATCAAGTTTAAGCATTCATTACAAAAGATTTCAAACAAGAAATGTGTTGAACTAAGAAATGCGCTTATTTGTTTTTCTTGGTACTGTTCCTCATTAGAGTTCGTGCTTTTTCCAGATGATGAAACGAAAGGCCAGATTTATTGTTGTTGAGTCCAAATAGAATTATAGTGCTCTACCAAAATTTGTCAAACAGAGCATATCTCAATCTGTCTAATCAAAATACATCATATAAATATAACGTATTTTATTTCTTTTTTTTTTTTTTTTTTGTTATTTTTTTCTTTCCACACTTTATTTTGATACCCTTTCTATTATTTACCTTTACTTTGAGTTTTTCATTTATCCTTACCACATATCTATTATATAAATAAAGGCTCATAAAGAATCAAAAGGATGTACCTCATATGTAAACTACTTTATATAGCTTTATTTGCACTGGTTTCTGCGGCGCCGCCCTATTTGCCATTGTATTATCATGATATTCTCAATTTGTCTTCAGATCAGATAGGCTTTGTGCTTGCCATCGCACCATTTATACAATCCATTTCATGTCCCATATGGACTTACTTAGTTGATAAAAAACCTGCTCTTCATGGAACCATTATGGCTATCACTGGATTTTTGGGAGCTTCTGCAATCATGATGATTATGCTTATTGGACGTTACGTCACATCTGAAGAAGTGATCCCCACCTTCATCAGTTGGGGAACTGAAGGAAATAACATGAAGCTTTCACAATTGTCCTCGACCAGTTTGCTAACGGTTACTGCGACTTTAGCTCTTGCTTTTGCATTTTTTGCACTACCTAATATGTCGTTGGTAGATAGCGCAGTAATGAAGATATTGGGACCTAATAAACTGCTCTACGGTAAGCGATAAAATGGTAAAAGTGATATAATCAAGCAGGAAAGGCTGATTATCGTATGTGTTCGTTTGTATGTAACTTATCATTTGTAAAGGTGAACAGCGTTTGTGGGGTTCCGTTTCAGCAGGAGCGACAATTTTACTCGTTGGACAACTACTATCTGTTACAAATAGCTTCGATGTTCTTTTATATGTTACTGGTGCTGCTGCATTGCTTTTTATGCTTTTCTCTTTCATGGCTAGAGTTAACAACGAGGATCCTCAATGTACATGTGTACCGGAGGCATTACTAGAAAGTGCTGCTGTTACTAGTCTTACTCCACCTGTAGAGTCATTAGATAATCATCAGCACCAAGCCTCAATAACAGGACAAAATCTTAAGCCAGTCATTACAGATTCCTCAGAGAAACTACTTAACAACTACAATAACTCCGCTGAGCATCACCATAATTATAGTCATTACGGCAGCATTTTCAAAGCAACTAGCATTACTTCTGTTCAAACCATTCGTGAAGAAGCAGATGAAACATTACAAGCATTGGGTCATTCTGACCTCGGCTTAGCAATATCACGAATTGCTTCAGTTGATCCTTCTGTTTCAGCAGGTCTTGTTGATCTCACAGCGGAAGGTATTCCAGCCGTTGAAAACGTCCTCAAATCCGTGCGTGTCATTACATTTTTGGCAACAACTTTATTTTTCGGTTTGGTTTTATCTGTCATTGTCAACTTTCTTTTCCTATTTTTGAGTCGTGATCTACATATGCCAGCAAGTTGGATAGGTTGGACAGGGCCTACTTCAGGTGTCACAGAATTACTATGTTTCTGCTTTTCAAAACAGGTTTGTGTATATTTCATATTTGTTCAAAGAGCAAGATAGATGAAGGATGTGTTTATGTAAAGTTCAAAAGTATTGATTGCCACGAATTACTCATCAGTTGACAGAAAAGTTCGGTGTGACCAACATGATGCTGATAGCACATATTGCAACAATCTTACGTTGTTTAATGTACACCATTCTTCAACCTGACTCACTCATCACAAATATCACTGCTTTATTATTGCAAACATTACATGGCGTAGGCTTTGGTATCTTCTGGGCAACTTCAGTTAGTGAAATTGATGGTTTTTTCCCTCCTGAACAGAGATCTGTGGCACAAGGGATTTTGGGTGCATTACATTTTGGAGTTGGCGCAGGGATGGGTGCATTTGTGGGTGGCTACCTTTATGAATACTATGGTGCTGTCTGTATGTTCCGTATAGTTGCCTTGATTGCTGCCAGTAATATGGCCATATTTTATCTAGGGCGGCTGCATAGATTTAAATAAGCACAATAGACACACATTTTATCCATAAAATTGTATTAAATTTACCTGGCATTCAACAAGTTGCATTGCGCTTCCACTGATGAAGATGAGTTAAAGCTGTTTCCCAAACAAAGGAGTATCAAAATCTGCCACGCATACTTGCGAGACGCTCGTATTGCAAACTTCATAAGAAACCTATTCTAATGTTGCTTTTTGATCAATGGCATCCACGGTGGCTCAAAAATGCGTGACATGTGTATTGTTTTCCCAATTGGTTCTGCTTTATCAGTCCCATGTGAATATATATAATCTCTCTCTCTGTATCTTTTTCTCTCAATATTTATCGTTAGTTTCGCTCGTAAACTTACGGGAATTGTAAGATCCCTTAAAAGACAAATACAGGTTGTGGTTGATGGCAAAAAAATAAAAAAAAAATAAAATAATAATAATAAAAAAAATAGCGATTTATTCAAATTATATGCAATATTCAAAGCTGATAAAGCAACGATTTTAGTATAATAACAATATATCTATATTACAGACAGGTGCTACGGTTTGATTACAGTGTTGCCGCAGCCTTATCAGAGTCAACTGTAGGTGGTGAGGTATTCAGAGGTAAACCTCTACGGCCCTTCAAGATATTAGAAATATAAAATTCACCTGCCTTGTAGCTTGATCTGACTAATGGGCCACTTGCTACATATTTAAAGCCCATTTCCATTCCCTTTGTTTCCCAGTATTTGAACTTCTCAGGTGTAACATACTCATGGACCTTCATATGATTCTTTGTAGGTCTCATATATTGACCAAGAGTGACACAATCTACATCGATCTTTCGAAGCTCTGTCAAAGCGTGTAGAACTTCTTCATCGGTCTCACCACAACCCAACATGATAGATGTTTTTGTAACCATATCGGGATTCACTTTTTTTACATGCTCCAAAACGCTTAAAGATTGCCGGAAGCCTGCACGTCGATCTCTCACGTAAGGTGTTAAAGCCTCTACTGTTTCAATGTTGTGGGCATAGACATCCAACCCAGACTTGACGACTGTTTCGACACATGAAAGATCCCCTCCAAAATCGCCTGTCAAACATTCCACTAACATATGAGGTGCCTTCTGTTTAATTTTAGTGATAGTCTCTGCAAAATGTCGAGACCCACCATCGGGCAGATCATCTCTGTCAACACTTGTTAAAACAACATAATCTAATCCCCAACGACTGATAGCTTCTGATGTATTTTCGGGTTCATGAGGGTCTAAAGGTTTAGGTGCTCTGTTCGTTTTTACTGAACAGAAACGACAACCACGAGTACATTCATCACCCATCAACATGATAGTAGCTGTGGCTGTTTGATGCTCACCACCTCCCCAACAATCACCTACATTTGGACACCTTGCTTCCTCACAGACTGTGTGTAGCTTCAGACCACGAAGATCTCTTTTGATTTTACCATAGTTTTTTCCGGATGGAATCCCTGTTTTTAGCCACTCAGGTAGTCGTGGTTGCTTTCTAAGAATGTACGAAGAGCTCCAATAAGAATTTTTGTTCGCGGGAATGAAAGACAAGGCACTCTATCTCCCACTTTCAAACAAACATGTTTTATAATTACTCACAGCTTTGTTGTTTTCACTTTTGTTCCCTCTACCACAGTTTCTCTCAATTCCAAAGCTTCTGTATGGGTCATCTTCTTCTCAAACCCAGGGTTCACAAAATCATCTAGAGTGTCATCCTCTGCTTTTAAACGATCTTTTAGTGCTTCAAGGCGGGAGGGTTTTTTAAACTCAGTAACAGTAGTGGCATTATGGCAGATCTGTTGATGTGTCTGTGGAAATAAAAGAGACATGTCAGTCAGCCCAGCGTTTATCTTTCGCATTCGATGATAATACGTACAGCAGCAATTATAGTACGAGGTTGAATATAAGAAACTCTTGCTGCTATTCTTGTTAAAAGAGGCATTTTGCACAGTGTTATACGATTAATTTAAGATGTTTTGTAAAGAAAAGATATAAAAAAAAAGAGAGAGAGGTTCTTTAATTGCCAAAGATTGGGAAGGGGGTGGGGAAAATTAAAAAAGGAATAAAAGAAAGTTTGCTGTGACTCTGCCTTCCACCGAGTCAGGGCTGCCTGAAGAAAATATGATCTGTTTTTCAATCTGTTTTTACAAAAGACAAGAATTTGCATGCGCACTGTATCTAAGCTAGGTCAAAATGGATTCTCCATCATGGCTTGCTCGCATCGTTTTCCTATAGCTTTTTAAAGCTTTTTGAACAGAAAAAATAACATCTTTACAGATCTAAACATTTAAGACTTTTATACACAGCATTCTCATTTTCAATATGAGTCTGTACAACTATAACTCAGAAGGCAATTCTTAATGAAAAAGTGTTCTGAGGTCCAACATCCATTTCTCAAATTCAGGTCGTATCGATTTTATTGTTGTTTGTTTAAACACTTCGCTTATCTACAGATGTACTTAATGAAAAGGGCAAACCAAATGCCTGCATTTACTGTTATCATGAGAAAGCATCTTTTCATCACGTTATACTGTATTTCTACTTCAAATTTTATTCGTCCATCGTCTGAATTTGAACGTAATCGCTTGTTCTGCTGTACATCAAAATAAAATAAAGACGTCCCTGTCCAAAACAGGGCATTAATTGAACTGTCCATAAGTCTCTCACATTTAACACATGAGCACTCTCATTAAAGTAAATTCTCCCTTTTTTTTTGGTTGTAAATATACTCATTCCGGCAGAATAACCAAACAATAAAATACTTTTTTGTCAACTATAAAGCGCACATTATCTACAGATGCCGTGAAACTGGGTCATCGTTGCATTTTCTCCGGCATACAACCTACAGGAACACCTCACCTGGGCAATTATTTAGGCGCTTTATCTAACTGGGCAAAATTACAACCTAGAGGTAGCTGTGATGATACCTTGTCAACCATAAACTATTACAGCATTGTCGATTTGCACGCCATTACCATGCCTCAAGATCCCAATACTTTACGTCAAGCCAAGATAGATATGGCAACTGCATTGTTAGCTTGCGGCATTGATCCTGTACGTTCTGTTTTATTTGAGCAAAGTCGTGTGAGGGCACATGCCGAATTGGCTTGGATATTCAATTGCATTACACCTGTAGGTTGGTTAGGACGTATGACCCAGTGGAAAAGTAAAATGGCTGCAAAATCGGTGCCCACCGAAGATTTCTCTGTAAATCAATTGGAAAATCATACAAATAAGGAAGGATTAAAGATGGGTTTATTTGATTATCCTGTGCTGCAAGCAGCAGATATTTTACTGTATAAAGGAACACTTGTGCCTGTTGGAGAAGATCAGATGCAACATCTAGAGCTGGCTCGTGATATAGCCGGTGCTTTCAATAAGTTATTTTGCTCGTCATCGACAAAGACAAAAGGCAAAAAGAAGGCTATCTTTCCCAAGCCAGAAGCCATTGTTCCGCCGAGCGCAAAGCGTGTCATGTCTTTACGAGATCCGAGTTGCAAAATGTCAAAGTCAGATCCTTCCGATTATTCAAGGCTCAATCTGATTGATTCACCGGACTTGATACGTAATAAAATCGGTAAGGCTACAACAGATGGTATAAGAGGCGTTACCTATGATCCTGTCAATCGACCAGGCGTCTCGAATTTGCTGAGTATCTATGCCGCTATGCGAGATATTGAGATTGATGAAGCCATAAAAGAATGCAGCGACATTACAAGCACAAAGGCCTTTAAAGAGAGAGTATCGGACGCAGTGATTGATAGACTACACCCCATCCAGTCGGAATTGGTACGATTACAAGCGGATCAAGGATATGTCAAACAGGTATTAGATCAAGGTGCTGTTAAAGCAAATGAAGTGGCAAATGCTACAATGGAGGAGGTGTATAAAGCAGTTGGTCTGCGTTAGACATTATTTCTAGACAGACTCATTGTTGCGTTTTATACCATTCAGAAAAAACAAAAATTAACAGGATGTATGAAGCAAAGAAGCTTTACTTGATATAAATCCAGACAATAACAGTTTTATATATAAAAGAATTATTTACAAGTAATAAATGACAAAAGCGTTCTTGGCTTTTCATGCTTTCTTTCTTAGTAACTATTCAATATCTATCTCTTTTCTTCCTCATCCAACCAATCTAACAGATCAGGTGTAAAGTAAGTCAAAATAAGGGTAGCACCAGCTCTTAAAAATCCATTCATGGACTCCATCACAATTGTCTTCAAGTCGAACACGCCTGCCTTAGCGGAATGGTATAACATTGCATATTCACCAGAGACTTGGTAGACAGAGATAGGATAGTCCCCTGCTAGCAGGTCGCTACTTGCTTCTCTTACAATATCCAAATAAGGCAAACCAGGTTTGACCATAATACTATCAGCGCCTTCTTCCATATCTCTTTTGATAGCACGACGAGCCAATCCTCTGGCATTGGAAGGCAGTTGATAACATCGACGATCACCAAAACTAGGTGCGGAGTTGGCCGCGTCACGGAATGGACCGTACCAAGGACCAGCAAACTTAGCGGCATAACTAATCAGCATCACCTTGTGCGCTAATCCAGCTTCCATCAGCCCCAGCTTAATCGCACGAATACGACCGTCCATCATATCCGAGGGAGCAACGGCATGACAGCCTGCCTTTGCGTAATTTACAGCGACTTCCGCAATACGCTGAATAGATAAATCATTATTCAAGGTACCGTCTTCTCTCAAAATACCGCAGTGGCCATGGGAAGTATATTCACATAAACATACATCACAGGCAATGAAAAGGTTGGGAAAGTGCTGACGTAAAAGACGTACAGCAAGAACGGTAGGTCCTTCAGGGTCATCGGCACGGCTACCCGTAGCATCTTTGACACCTTCTTTTAAGGGAACACCAAACAAAATGACAGACTTTAAACCTTTTTTGTAAAGGGGATCGATAAATGCTTGAAGTTTGTTGATACCAATACGATATTGTCCGGGAAGAGAGTCAATGCTTTCAAAAGCGTCAGGATCATCGGTAATGAAAAGAGGGTACATGAGCATGTCTTTGGTTAATGTGCGTTCGGCTTGCCAAGAACGAGATAAATTATGGTGGTATCCGCCATGAAGAATAGATTTGGGACTGGTCATTGTAGTGTAATATTAGTATAAAAGCTAGCGCACTTGTCAAGAAATAAAGACTAGGAACACAGAAAAAGCGTATTATACATCGTTTAAGGCTCCTTTGGATAACTCTTCGGATATTTCTTTTTCCTTTTACTAAGCACCACACAATTTGCCAGCTGTTCGTCAACCTAAAAAAACACTTTCGAAGGCAGACATAGGCAGACATATTTCTTGGGAACAGATGTAGTATTAACGCCCCACATGAGAAATGTGCTGCAAAATGGATAGGTCATTTGGTTGCAGTTCATACTTGAATACAATGGAAAAGAATCATTCAAATATAATACTCTACTGACTTTCTACTATGTAGCAGTCCTATTTTCGGACTGAAATGACACGTTGATGTGGCTGCATTAACAAAAGCAACAAAGCAACACCTTTGTGTATTCTAACTCAGCTAGATTCATGCTTGTGCAGATCAGGTTACCAAGCTGTTCCCTTTTCGATTTGCTGCAAATGCCTAAAAGCTATGGTTTTCGTCGTCCTTTTCTTCAAAGCTTTTCAATTCAATTATTACGCATATAATATTAATCTATGTCCTTGATAACCTGTCCCTGTTTGAACATTCACATACATACAGCTGAAGCAATAACTAAACCTATTGCGAAAGATGTTTTTGAAGTTGAAATAAATAATATAGCCAGCATCAAAAAGGTATGCAGGCAAAAGCACTAGAGAGAGTTTACAATCATTCTAACAGAATAGGTTAGGTATTCGAAAGCTTGGTTTTAAGCCATGAGTCATCAACAAGCTCATCTTTGTCCATCGTGCAAACCAATGAAGAGAATGAAGGTGATGGAAATAAAGGATGGACAAGTTATGAATGTCTTCATTGTGGCTCAGGGCCGGTTTATTCAACCAAGTCTCAGCATTCTAAACATATTGTTGTTTATGAAAATGCCATGGTAAGTTGAATTTATGTTGGCCCGACATATAACTAGGTCATGCTGTTCTTACCAAAAAGTTCGTTGATTGAAAGGTGTATTCGTCTATTCAAGAAGCAATAGAACAAGCACACAATTACTCGAGCACATTAAATGTTATCCTTTCTGAGGATGAGATGAAAAATGAGGATAATATTATCACCGTTTCACAAATACCCAGCTCTAGTAAAGGTAAGAATACTAACATCTTCATAGTAGTATGTTTGTATTAAGCTGACTCTTCTTCTGTATTACAACGTAAAAGATGTACCTGAACGTTTAAAGCCGTTTTACAAAGAAATCAAGCAAAAATTAGATCAGACAATCAAAAGATTACACTTGGGATCAAAAGTACGACCCGACATGTTAAAGGATGAGAAGATAAGAAAAGGGGAGGCACGAGTGGCCCAAGAGACTGTAGAAAAATCTGTCCAGCAAGCCATTGCAGATAGCAACAGGATTTGGGCTAGGGTTGTAGCAAAATTGAAAGACTTACCACACGATCGACAGCAAATGTGTGACAATGACAAAGAGGATAATAAAAACAGTGATGAAGAAGATGAGACTATATTTTTTCTAGATGAAGAAATTATATCAGATGACGATGATAATAACATGGATAGGGAGAAGCTATTGCAGTCTCTTTCGGAAATGGACCGGAAGTTCACCCGTTGGATCAAAAAGAGAAGTAGCTTTGATCAAAAAAAGTGCACAGAATGTGATGACGATGAAGACAATTCGAAAGATAAGATTAAGGATAGTGACGGTGACAAAGGCCCTGCCATTTATCTGGAAGACTTTGTTGAGAAAAAAAGAGCCGAGAATCATATTGATGAATTGGGTATATACTCTACAAGCAAATTTAATGGATCGAACTGGGATCATTCTAATGTTCTTGCACATCTTTAGCTATATCTAAATTTGCTACTTCCGTACCTATTACTATCAAGTATTTTAATCCGATGGAAAGCAATCAGGACCCTGGTGACAAAATTGAGGAAGAAGAAACAGAAATCGATGGTATCCTATACACAAAATCTAATAAAAGATATAGTATGACGAGTCAGTTATTCACAAATACGTATGTTGACAACGAAGCCAATGATAAGTGGCTGAAGAAAAACGGTATTTCCAAGGCTGATCTACAGGAGTATAACCATCAGCAGAAGATGTTCCTATCAAAAAGTATGTTCGTCAAACCACAGTTGGATAGCTTAATTGGTCAAGTAGAATCTTTAGATACAAGAGGAAGGCTTCCTACTACAAATAGCGATCGTATGCACAGCCATCCTGAGAAAACCAAAAGGAATAGTTTGGCAAAAGTAGAAGAAGTGACAATTGAGGACGAAAAATAATAACGATATTGATTGTCTCTTTCTCATTTTTATTTTAAATTATATTATTTTTAAAGGCAAATAAATAGAGATACTCCATGTTAAAAACATCAAAAAAATAGGATAGTAAGTTGTGCATTTAAATATTTTTCTTCGTAAAGGTATGTCGTTTTTTGTAGTGTCATCTTTCTCTTGGCAAAAATATAGTCATTTTAATGGCATAGGCCGCAAGTAACTTTACTCCAGAATCCACCTGATTTCTTTTTTCGTTGTTGTTGCAGCTGCTGTTGCTGTTGTCTATTATTGTTTGTATTCATATCATTAGTGATATCCGTTTGCTGCTGTTGCTGATGCGCATCTGAAGTGTCTATAATTTTCTTATTTGTGGCTGTGTGACGATGCTGGTTTTGCTGATTTTTTAAGTTTTGGTTCATGTTATTACTACGTTTTGTCAGTTGTTGCCAGCCACCTTTACCAGTGTTCAACAGCATCCAATCGTACACTCCATCATCTTCTTCACCAGCCTTCTCTATTGCCTTTGAAAATAAGCCCCTTAAGAAATCATAGTCTGGTGTTTCCTCAAACCCAAGCTTTCTAACATATTGAAGATAGATTCCAAATTCCTCTGTTATAGATACATTGTCAGTGAACTCTTGCAGACATGCGAGTAAAAAAGGCTATTGCTAAGTTACCTGGGAACCCTTCGCATAAATCTTTGATAGGGGTTGTTTGTTTCTTTTCACCAATCTTTTCATACTTTTGTTTATTTGTAGCTGCTTTCAAACCTTGCCAAGGTAATGAACCTCTCAGAAAGTACATAAAGACATGACCCAGCGATTCCAAATCGTCTCTTCTAGATTGCTCTCGACCCAAATGTGTATTGATACTCATATAACGTGCTGTACCAGACAAACTCTTTCTCTCACGATAAGGAATGTGCTGTTTCGTCTTTGGATCTCTATACAATTTCGCCATACCGAAATCCACAATAAAGATTTGATTCTCATTTTCTGTACCGGGCTTACCAATGAGGAAGTTATCAGGTTTAATGTCTCTATAAATAAGGTTCTTTTCATGTATTGTTTGTACTCTTGAAAGCATCTGCTTGGCCAACATGGCAGTTGTCTTGACACTAAATTGTCGACCACAAGTATCAAACATATCTTCTAGACTAGGACCTAATAAATCGATGACAAGGATATTATGCAAGCCTTCTTGACCAAAATAATAAGCTGAGGGAATGCCAACTACAAACAGAAAGAGGAAAAATTGTCAGAAGAAATGTATCACTCTATGCTCCTCGTCGCCATCGGTTGAGATCGTCAACATTACTTGATCCTGCCATAATTTTATAGGTCCTATATTCATCTCGTAACTGTGGTGCATCGCTCTTTCTAGGCTCAAACTTGATAGCAACAGGTTGATTATTCAACAGATTGACACCTATATATTGTTGTTTCGGTGAGCTTGACGTACAGAAAAGATTACAAATTTTAAAATGCCTTCTCTTACCCTCATAAATGATGCCAAAACTTCCTTCTCCAATCTTTTTTCCTACTTTATAATGTACGCCTACTACATTGTGTGAATTGCCGGGATTAGCGGCGGCGGCTGATGACGATGGCATAGTGTCTTTTTCTTATATTGATTATGTTATTCTGATTGTTATATTGTTTAAAGTAATGACTTATTTTGTTGATGTTGAAATTGCTGTCGCCTATTTGTGTTTGTAGGCTTTTTTTTTTTTTGAGATGGTTTATTTGTTTTTATTCAATTAACAGATTAAGGAAGTATTGATAGTAGAGTGAGTGACTGAAGCGAGCTAATAAAGTCAATCTTGAGATTCGGCCTTTTTTGTTGTTATCGGTGTTGTTAACAAAAAAGCGACAAAATATAAATTAAGGGTTATTTGATAGTAGTGAGAAAGCAAGGAATAACGAATAAATAATGTATATAGTATAAAGAAAAGGATGGGAGTGAAGTATGTATGAGATATGAAGAAAAAAAAATCAAGAAGTTGGAATTATGAGGATAGTTTATAAAAATAGGTTTTGGTTCATTATACACAATCCTAGGCTGGTGGCGCCTTGTTGCTTGCAAACCACTTCCTTAATAGGAAGTGAGGCGGAATATTTTTTTCTTTTCATTGTCCTATGGCAGGTATTCACCATCATAACCATTTGGATTTCGCTGAGTCCATCTCCACATGTCTTGACACATATCGTTAAGAGAATACATAGGATACCAATCTAGCTCCTTATTGGCTAACGAGGCATCTGCCGTACAGATAGCAACATCTCCAGGTCTTCTGCTTTCAATGCTGTAAGGGATTTTTTTATGAGTTGCTCTTTCCATTGCATGTATAATTTCCAAAACAGAATAGCCATCGCCTGTTCCAAGGTTATATGCTTTGCAGCCAGGTTTCTCTTCCAATTTCTTCAAAGCCGCTAAATGGCCCGTGGCTAAATCGCAAACATGCACATAATCTCTAACACCTGTACCATCCACTGTATCGAAATCGTTGCCAAATACATGGACAAAAGGTAGATGACCTTGCAGGACTTTTATTACATAAGGTAATAAATTATTGGGTACACCTTGTGGATGTTCACCGATCATACCGGAGGAATGGGCCCCAACAGGATTAAAGTATCTAATAGGAAGATGTTAACTCGGATGCTTTTTTTTTTTTTTCCAAATAAAAGGATATTGGAGTCTTACCTTAACAGTACAACGTTCCACTCTGGATCAGAAGCATACAGATCTCTAATGATCTCTTCAGCAAAAAGTTTTGTCTTTCCGTACGGATTTGTCACTGGGCCCAGTCTAGCCATTTCATTGACGGGCATCATTTCTGGTTCACCATAGACCGTAGCACTGGATGAAAACACCAAATTTTTTACACCATAATGTTTCATTACTCTTAATAAATTTAGTGTTCCCGTTAAATTGTTGTGATAATAATCCAAGGGAATACGAGTAGACTCACCAACGGCCTATATTAAGTATACACGAATTTAAATTATAAATCTTACATTAAGAAAACAAAAACGTTCTGACTCGATGTTTTTCGCTTTTTACCTTGATCGCTGCAAAATGAAGTACTGCCCAAAATTCATATTGCTTGAATATATTCTCAAGTTCAGATTCATGTGTAACATCTCCTTTTAGAAAGATGATCGGTCGACCTGTTAATAATTCCACACGATGAAGAGCTTCTTTATTCGAATTGATAAGATTGTCCATAACAACCAAATCATAGCCGTGGTTCAACAATTCCAAGCAAGTATGACTTCCAATGTAGCCAGCTCCACCTGTCACTAATATACGCTTCGTTATGGTAGGCTGTAATATGGGTGATACTGGTATGTGTGAGTCAGAGGACGGTGATGTTGCCAAGGATGATGTAGAGGATGATGAGGAGCAAGTGGACGAAGCTGAAGATGCTATGATATTGGAAGGTATGATGATATTGTTCTTTCTTTGCTGTTGCTGTAAAATGAGTCGTTTGTTATAATGGATATGTTGGGGATAATAAGGATTATGAAGATAGTAATTATAATGAGAGTTAGTAGTTACTTCCGGTATGGCTGTAGTAACTGGTAAGGCAGTTGGAGTGGTGGCTACTGAGGAATAATCAGTTGAAGTTCTTCTTCGACAAGGAAACAAAAAAGGTTCGTTTAGCTTGTGCCAAGCGTCAATGGTATGCCTCCTGTAGTGTTTTTTGATGAATACATTTGGTTTTTGCTTTCTACTACTGTTGTTAATAGCAGGAGCAGCACTTTTGTCGTTGTTGCAGCTGTGAGCAGTAGCAGGATCATGTATCTTCAAGTGTTCTACAACTACATCTTGTGCATTTGACGGGAGTCGTGGCATCGTGAGCTTTCTGTGATCTAATGAGTGTACGAACGATGATGTCGACTGGACTACTTTTTTGGTTGATTTATACGCCGAGAAACAAGAGAAAGAAGTAAAAACCGGGCAACCAGAATTATAATTATGAAGTATATATGAGTAGTTAAAGTTAAATAAAGGGGAAGGAAATTGTAAGTAGGAAAAAAGGGGATGTATGTGCGTTAAAATCTTTTTCTTTTTTTTTTTTTTTTTTTTTTGGTTTCTCGCTAAAATGTCGCACATCCATGCTTTTTAGGTTTCAGACTAAATCTTTGTCTTTGAGCTTGATCCATTGGAAAAGCGAAGTCGATCCAATCATTTTTAAAGTACAGATACTGAATCAGAAAAAGGGTCAACGAGCACAAAAATCTTCACATTGTGTGTGTTTCATCGCTACTGTCTGTCTTGTAAAAAAGGAAAAGGTCTGCACTCACTTGACAAAATGGTCATTGTAGTTCAGAACAGTTTGGGATGGGATCAACGAGATACCTGACAACGCCTTTCATTACCAGCTGTAGTCCACTTGCTCAGCTTGAAATGGCGCCTGTTATCACAGCAGGGCCCTTGATTGAAGCACTGTCTGACCAAAGTAAATGGAATGACAACCAAACATATTTTAGAAGTAAAGATTTTTCTGATAGAACGAGCAAAAAAGAGTTTGAGCCCTTTTTCAGCTGAGTATAACGCTACGGAAGTCTCTGAAGCATGCCATTTAACGCGTTTGGTTAAAATTGAGAAAGGGACGTAGTTAACTATTCAACAGTAGGCTAAACTTATTGAAGCCTACAAACCGTTTACAATTTTGCTACTGATGCCGTCTGATTGATCATATGCTCTTATACCTAGCCTTCCTTTAATTCATTCCTCTCTCTCAGCGGCATTCTCTTCTTTATTTTTCTCAAAAGATAGCATAAGTATGGAAGAATCTGCCTTGAAGTCACAGTAAACTAAACACACGTGTCAAGAAAAATGACAGCAGTTTCCATAGCACTATTGGGAACCAGGGCCGTAATAAAGACGCCTACTAGATTAGACCCCTTAAAAGCTACTGCAAATATCTTCGCTGTGTGCTGCCGAAGTCGCCAGAATGACATTGTCAATCTTTTCAACATTGTTCTGTGTCAATTGCAGATATACCTACTAGCAAATTGTTCAATGTAACAATTTATAGCAAAGTACACATATAAAGATGCTTATTCCTTTCAATTCGCGCTATTTAACTGACTCATTAGATCTGTCTGTACTTTTTTGGCGACATGATTTTGCTGCTCTTTATATGCATAAACAAATAGAGACATTTAATAGTAAAAAGAAAGTTCCAGAATGATTTTTTTTTTGGAAATGAGAATATATACGTAAAGAATATGAATAATGAGTAATGTTGATGAAGTATCAAAAATATGCAAGAAGCTACTGTCATGGATCTAAATCCCTGATGAATGAATTTAATTTCATATCATAGAGCAGGCGCAACCTCATCTCTAGGTTGTGAAGGGCCTTGAAGAGGAGCAGCGATGATTTAGGACGGGGGAGGGCATCTCATTAGGGCTGGTGATGTACCTGCAGCGTAACCATTATGCAGCATACTTAAACTTTGCTTTTTCCAATAACGGTGAAGGTGCTACAACCGTCAAAGGTGATGGCCGCGGTACTGCTACGGTGCCTGCTGTAGCATTAGGACTCTGTGTTTTTAACATTGGCGAAGGTGCGATACCATTTCTGGATGGAGGAGGAGGCTGTTGGAATTGTTGGCGAGCACTGCAATAAGTACCAATTGTTGAAGTAGAAGAAGAGGGTGTAGGTTGGGGAACCATGCTGTTCTTAGTGTTGGCCATGAATAATTGTGGCGTCGATAATAAAAAACCGCCATTATTAGCAGCAAAAGCTCTTGGAGCTTGTGGCGGTTCAGCATTTATAGGAGAGGGAGAAGGCGTACTCTTAATCAAGGGTGATTGCGATGATGCCAAAACACCCCCAGTTGTCTGTTGATTGGCCGCAGCAGAATTAACAGCTTGTTGAAAGTAAGATGATGGTAACGACGAGCCTGGTGAAGAAGTAATGGGTGTCGTGACTCTTTCAAGTGATGAATTGGCTGGTGATACCTTTCTGCTACGAGTTATTTTAGGGCTCATGAGCATAGGAGGGTCATTACAAGTACCAGTATTGGCTGCTTTGGGCAGAATAGATGATGAAGTAGTAGCATTGCTTACGTTAGAAGAAGCGGTTATAGCACTTTTTTGAGATGGTATTGCCTGCTGCTGTTGGTAAGTAGTTGGTGATATGTAGCTATCCAGTTGTTGCGGTTGACGTTGAATATGTGTATAATTGGCGCTATCGTTATTATTGTCCAAAGTTATGTACTGTTCAGGGGTAAATTCAGCTGTTGCGGTAGCAGTAGCAGCATCAGAATTGCTCTGTGGATTATACAAACCATATTGCTGCTTGGAAGTAACACTATCAGTAATTATAGGTTGTTGTGCAGGTGACGACACATTAAAAGATTCTCTATTATTGGTTTGAAAAGATTGTTGGTAGAACTTAGAGTTAAAACACTGCTGAGAATATCGGTATTGTTTATGCGAAGAAGTTGTTGGTTGTTTGTTATAAAGGCCATCAATTGAAGCTGCATTATTGTTACCAATTTCTTTTTTTTCAAAAGAGAATGATGGTCGTTGCTGAGCCTGATTATCGTTACCATCACCGCAGACATTGTTAATACGATCATAAATAGCAGCAATTCTATCACGAATGACAGCATTACCATTGATAAATTGAGCAGGTATCAAGTTGATATACTTAATAGCAACGTCTAACTTGCCCTCAGAAGCCATATATTCAACATATTCGGCATATTTCTCATACAAAGGTGCAAGAGAATAATTTTCATGAAGGTTTCCAAGTGAAGCAGTAAGGCATTTGTCTTCATATTCGATGGCTTTACGAAAAATGACAACTTTTTCTACTAGTTCTTGCAGACGCATTTCGTAGCTGTTTGATGTAACTCTATTATCCGCATTGTCTTCGTGATTTAATTTATTGATCCATAATTGACAAACCTTCTGTAAGTTGCCTGCCACGAGATAAAAAATAGCAGCTGCAGCAGTAGATTGTTGATGTTTTGTTTCTAACATACGATCTCCAAGAATCTCGCACAAAGGTCCAAAGTCTTCAGCTTTGGCAAATGTGGACAGAACTACTAAAATGGAAACCCATTCATGTTGAATATCATCAGCATTCTTGACAATCGAAGCCAAATCTTCATCCACAATGCCTTCTAAGAGGCGCAAATAAGTGTGCTCCTTTGATTGTTGTTTGAAGTAGGCTCTACGAGTGCGAGAAAGTAATTCACTGCCTCCACACGTGGCAAAAACAAGTGCATCTGAGTATCTTCCAGCAGCTAAACATACATCGACAGCGGATTCAAAATCACCCAACATAATAGCCTTGGTAATAAAGTTATCCGTTTCGTTGTTGAAACTGCCTTCGCCATTCAAAATCTCGTCGTTGTAAAACTTGAATGGGTTTCTTTCATCCATTGCTCCAACATGGGAAGAAGAACCAATAGTACGATTAACGTCAATACTAACAGGAGCAAAATCAATTCGCGTAATAATACCTGCACCATTGAAGTTATGGTTTGTTGATGCTGTTGAGTCTGATACAGATTGATTAGTAGTTTCATCAAATCCTTGCTGATTATTGATTTGACTAAAGATGGAACCATCAACTGCTGATTCTTGTTCGTTATTAAACAAGTTAGAAACTGTAATACTATTGTTAACTGATTCCTTCTCAATAACGTTATTCTTTTCAAGCTTTGCCTCAGTAGGCGCTGAGGTTAGTAGAGTGGTATCATCAACAGGTGTTTCTTCGTTTTTAATAGCAGAGGTATTGTTTATTTCGCTATTGTCGTTGGTATACGTTTGCGATATCTTTCCTCTTCTTTTTTTGTATGTACCATCAGTACTATTATGATGCTGATTAGCCAGTTTTCGGATCTCCTTATCTTTTGATTTGTTGCAATTCCCATCATTATCTGCTCCATCTTCTTGTTTTTGCTTGTTCAAGTGTACGCTTTTTTCATTTCGTCTCTGCTGCTCCTCTTTTTTTCTTAATTTCTCAATTAATTCATAAGCTGTTTTGGTCACTTCTTCCCTTTCGAAACCCAAGCACTGAATTAATTCTTCGCGTGCATTCGTTGAAAACAGGGTTCTTAAAACCTTCCATTCTTGATCATTGGTATCATCATTACAGATACGATTTTCAACGAATTGTTTATATGATTCAAGGTCCTCTTCGGAAACGGATTCAAGCTGTTCCGAACGTTGCACAATTTCAGGGTCCTTCCTCACAGACGAAAGTTTAACGCAATTTTGATGATGATGGACAATCTTACCGCCAAAACCAAAAGATGCGCCGACAGGACGTTGTAGCCATTTAGGGGCTCGTTTCAGTTCAAAAGAAGGGCAAGATATTGCATTTGAATTAATAAAAGTAGTGTCATACATAGCAGCATCTGAAGGATTATCAGGGACGAAAGCGTGCATGGATTGTTTATTGGAATCTTCCTTGGGATTCAGTCTACCTTGAATAGAGTATATATCAATCTATAAAATAGTATCGAAGTGCTTAAGTAAGGAACTTGGTCAAATGTTGCGATGTTAGCTTACATTTCCATCAAAAGAAGCAGTAGCCAATAGATCAGGATTTCGAGGACACCATTCTATTTCAAACGTCCATTTGCTTTTACGGGTTATCTCACCATCTAACTCCCCAGTATTCGGATTCCAACACAGAGTTCTGCAGTCTTGTCCGCTAGAAGTCAACAAACCTGAATCCTGCTGACACCATGACACATCAAGGACACCCTTTGTATGCCCATTTAAAATCTTCTCAGGAGATTGAGCATGGCGAAGGTCCCATAAGGAAATAATTGGGTTTTGGTTATCGTTTATGGCCGTAACAATTTGGGTAGCCTAAATGTAATCAGTTGATATCAGCATTTCCAATGCCATGTGATAAACAAAATCCTAAATACCGCTTTACAATATCTGGATGCCAGGCTATCGAAGAAATCGGAGAGCCTCCATTCAATTGACCTGTAGGTGGTAAGGCCATTACTTCTTTCTTATGACGCAAATCCCAGACAACCGCGTATCCATTACTGGAGGAAGTAGCAAGAATATGTTTTACTTGGCAGTTCCAAGCAACATCGGTAATATGCTCCATTTTTACCGAGCGAGCGCCTGGAGAGTATGGTTTAAAAGGATTTTCAAGGTCCCAGATATACACCTAATAATGTAAATTGATAAACAGGAAGACCATGTGAATTTTTATGATCCGTATTACACTCATCATGTGACACTATTTCTACCTCGTTTCGATCACCAGCGGTAGCCAAGAGATTGGTTTGGAATATATTGAAATCAAGAGACCTTAACACACTCATATGCATCGAGTTTCTCAAGATCAAGCATTCATCTGCACTGCCATAGGCATGAAATCGAATATTGTTAACCAAGCTTAATTTTTTCGTCCTAAGCAAATATACAATACTACCTTTTGCCATCAAGGATAGCAGAAGCATCCCAAAGCTCCAGCTCACCAGTTTTCATACCGCTAGCAATGATACCTTTCGGCTTATCTTCTGAGATATATCCCCAACCTATTGTTTGAAATCTTTAATTTTTGTAATCAAAGTTATTTTTGGCGGGGAGGAGCAATTGTTGAGTTTTTTTTTTGGTCTTTTTTAAGGAAACAGTATCAGTATTATTGATGACCGCTTTCGTTACCTTGATTTAACATGCACTTTAGCCAATGGCTCAAGAGTTTGGTTTGAAGCATTATTGCTCATTTCAAAGATCTCTAATGATGACACGTTAAAGAAGGAGTCATCTGATGCATCTGCCATTGTGCCTGTGGCAATCATAGGTGCCTGAGATGGACTCCACGCGAATGTCGACGTTCGCTCAATATATTTTAATTTTCTGGTCATTTTCTGCCGATAGCAGCGGTATTCCTCTTTTATTTGGAAGTGCTTGTTCTTTGCTATATTGGAAGTTCAATAAATTTTGAAAAAAAGGGTTTGTATACAAAGGAAGAACAAGAATAGATTTGCAATTGGGAGGTTGAATGGGATCGAAGTGTCAAACTTCAAGAGGATTTTGAATCATACAAATCAGCAAACAAACAAAAAAACTTCATTAGAACTCCATAAAGTGAGTACATTTTTCCATAAGAGGCTCGGTCAGGTGGGCTTTTGCAACTTAAGATCTTTATTACACTATATTTTAATCAAAAGGGATCGGTCGTAGACCATTTCCCTTGGATTTTTCGCGTAAAGCTGCAGCTGCAATGGCGCTAGGGACTGGTATACCGCAGCACTCTGGATGCTCTTGCCCTAAGGCGTACACATCTCCTGCGTCAGCCTTGTTGTGATGATGACCACATTCATCTTCCATATCCTCAGATTGTACGTGTCCTCCATCAAAATGAATTAATGTACCAAACATAAAATGCTGCATAATGGGTAGCTTCGCCAGCACTTCGGCTTTGTACATTTTGATCATTCCTTGATTTACTTTCGCCCATGATTTACAAGCAGATATATCATCCAACATAGGTGAATGCCAACGTAATGATGCAGTTGTTTTAACAGAGTTGATGAAGTGAATACAAGCAAGGTACATATACGATTTCGAAAATTCCTCGACTGTTTCTGTATCATGAATCGATTTTGGTTTGATATATTTATGGTCTATGATAAAGTTCAACGAAAAGTTAACGATTATTAATCCTTATAGTTTAGAAATGTTTCATAATTTACCATATAGTTGTGCTGATCCGAACATGAACGGTAAAAAATGATAGTCGTCCAGACCCCAGACACCATGAGAGCCTGCTGGTTCCAGCCAATAGATAAATTGAAGTCGTCTCATAACTTTAAGATATCTATAATGGCGAAAAATGAATAAATTGATCGCGTATAGGCTTGGATATCTTCATAATCAACGATACATTACTTTACAAAAACGCGCAGTACTACTGCTTGGTCGTCTTCTTCCTTCAGTACGTCTAATTTCTCCAAGCATAATCTATAATTCAATATGCTCTACCTTGTTAATAGAGACATAGACACAATATAATTTTCTTCGTTTAACTGCTTACAGCCATGCCATAAAGTTTGCTTCGTGGCCTGTACCATAATCAATTCTCTTTTTATTGCCGAAACTCTCTTGGAAGTATTTTCCTGCTTCAACAATGGCCGGTTCTGGAACGAGTCCATGTAGAAGATCACCGATTGACTCAACAAGTTCAACAAATGGATATTTTAGTAATTCTTCTCATATCAAGATAAGTTGGACTTAATCCTTGCAAATCTTTACATTTTCAATTTTGTCATAAAAACTTCTGAAAGCGGGATTTCCAAAACGTGATGTTGAGTTTTCAACTGGTGGGCAATCGTCTATCCATTTTAGCACTGTTTCCAGAATATCAAGAATTTTTTGTACGCTCTATCGATGAATTTAAAGTATTGGTAAGGAGAAAGCGCAAACTCGCTTCGAGATATTGAGAGTACCTGTGATATATTAACGTCCGAATCGATCTTCATGTTCTTGACTGATTTATTAAGTCTCTCAATTAGACTGATGTAATCATTATAAGCATCTGACTGTAAAAACTCTTCCAAGTCGTCCTTAGTTATGATACGTTTAACTGGCACTTGGTAAGTCATGGTCTTCTATGGGTTAAGGTAAAGCGTTAAGACCAAAACTTCCCCACTTCTACTGCTATGCGATTTGAATTAATGCAAAAGTCACTATGTGACCGGCAGATTAATTGAATCCTTTGAACACAAAGTGGCCGAAAGTTTTACCAAGTTCGATCTGCTTGCAATCGATCGACACTCTTATGGCTGATTTAACCTCTGAGAGAATAGCAAAGGATCTGAAGGGCGGTGGCTATAGCTCCCAGGATAAAATAAAGACAGCTTGCAAAGCTTGGACGGACAATTCCATATTCTTCCCTAACAAGGATGATTTTCTCTTTGAATGGATCTGTTCAGCTTTCGCTAAACCTAATTTAAACAAGTAAAGCTTCTAATTTTATGCTTGCAATGTGCATGGCAATGTCATCTAAAACGGTTTTTAATATATTTTATAGCCCCAAAGACAGTTGCTTTCAGCTGGATTATTGGCAGCTGTTCTCTGATTTATTGGAGCACTACGATTCAAAGTTGAAATCCAACGAAAAAAAAGCAGCACCAGTAATCCATTCCAATTTAATGAAATGTATTTCAACTCTTTTGGAATACTTATATTCGAAGAACGCAGGAAATATAGAGGACAAAGTCAGCTTCTTAGCAGCCATCAACAGGTTTACAGCTCTTTTGTTCTCAGAAGCCTTCAAAACTTCATATAGACCATCTTTTGAACAAGTGTCCAGTACTGTTGACAGATTGTTGACTTGTTTTCAACTACAAATCGATACTTGTTTGGAGGATGAAAGCAACATGGTCGAAAAAGAAGCTCTAAGCAACCTTTGCTTAATAGCCATAACCCTTTTGAGAAAGTATGATGCGCAGATAATTATGGCCGCAAATCAAAGAAAGGTCAGTAATTTTTTCCCCAAGGATTTTCCTTTGTCATATGGATATTAATATCCTTCATACAGATTTTCTTATCAATAGTAGAGAAGTCACTGGTTCTTTTTCTAAGTGTTCGACGTAGAATCAAATTCTTCAGTCAAGCTAAATATACAGCAGAAATATCCACTCTTATCACAAACATCATATGCCATATACTTTTCCATGTCGATACTGTGTTAGAATTTACGTCCATTTTGAAGGAAGCATCACTTACAGATTCAAGCACTACACAGAGTAACTATGTGGCGAAACTTTTTGAAACACTACAAACTATGGCCGATAACAAGGCTGATACAGAGATGATATTGGATGGTAATAGTTTTTGACTATATTTCGCGATACGTCGATACTGAGTACTAATCTCACTAAGTTATCTAGCCGTTGATATATTACCTACTCTACTGTCATATTTTCTGAAATCCTTCAGATATAAACGAAACGCAGCAACCAGTGCAATGCAGGATGTTAGTAGAATGGCTGAATTCGGTTTCTTCATCAATATGTTCAGGATTGCGTCAACGATTAAAAATCACTTACAGTCGAAATACTTGGAAATATTATCACAATTGCTTCAAGTATTACTTAACGAAAACGTTTTTACCGCTCGAAATGACGATATTGCATTATCGCAAAAAGAGTTATTGATGGGAATTGCGAACAATGCTGTCTTGTATATCAGCCAACCAAAAAGTAAGGTATATTAGTCTACTGTTTGTAGAAATGTTTCTAACGACTTTTTTCGTCGAACGCACAAAGTATACGATCAGTGGCTGGTATTTGATCTACTTGAAACACTGTTACAGATCGATTATCAGTTAGTTGAGGCACATATACATAAACTTTGGCCAATCATGCTAGACGTAAGTTGTAATGCTTGTTTCTTAATTTATTGTTGACAATCTTCATTCTTTCAACTCAACTTTTTGCTTAATTCTATTAGCCAGCAGAAGATGCTCAGGAACAGTGTCTCAAGTTCGCAAAATCTATTTTAAAGACATACACAGCAACGCGACAGATTGATAGACTTTTTGCAGAACTGATAAAACACATAAAGCAGGTTTCAAAAAATAATTTGTATAAGTATTTACGGCAGCCACTGTTTTCGAATGAGTTTTTAACAGAGTAAGCACATTAACCGGAATGAAACGACGTTAGTATGATAAAAAATATTTTTAACGTTAAATTCCTTTTTATCCTTGGATGCATAGGTTATCAAATTCAGTGAAGAAGTCTATGCCAGCAGCCCAAGCTCTTGGAATTTTTGAAAATTTCCGCTCGAATCTAGTACCAAAAGATATGGTTTCAGACGATATACATATTACCAAAAAGCCGAAGAAAGACTCGGACGACCTTAGCAGCAAGGATATTTCTATCAGCTTGTTAACCGCATATTTCGTTACATTTGTTAATGCGTTGAAATTAAACTCGCACCAATTAAGTGCGTTTGAAACACCCATTACCGCAGTGTTTGACGATTTCATAAAACCAGTTTTACAACATTGGAGGAGAACGAGAGGAGATCTTCAGAGCCTCTTGATACCTGCTTTGAAAGTACATACAGCATTTTCCTTTGCTTTCTTCGAACAGTACGTGGCTAAGGATTACTTACAAGACAGAAAATGGTTAGCAGAAACGTATATGGACATCTTCAACTACAGCCTCAGTTTGGAAACGTTAGACTCCAGAATTGCTAATATTACATGTGTAAATATCACTGCTCATTTATATAAACGAGATTTATCAATTTGAACGTCAGTCTAATATAAATGAACCTTTTAGGTCAATCTCATGCTTCAACACTCTTATCAAGCGACGTTGCTAGAAAGTGACGCTATCGAGGAATATAGTCCCCTTGTGAATGCAATAGTAGACTTTGTAAATGACAAGCAAGCCGAAAATTGGTATTTGACAACCAAATGGTCTGGATCTCTGTTACAAATAGAAAACAGAAATACTTTAAAACTTGCCATCTGGAAGTTGATAACAGACGAATGGTTCGATGTCATTGTGTAAGTTTTTTGATATAGTTTGTAACGAAATATTCAAATACTTACTACGTGTACGCAGACAAGTGTTAGATAGTGAGCGATCCTTGCGTTTCATATCAGTATTGCTTGCAACCGCAACAAATGACTCTATTCCGCATACGTCAGTTACGGCAACTACTTTGAGTACAGTTCTATTAAGATCAGCGAATTTCTACGAAGCTGAGTGCTTAAAATGTAAGTCAAGGAAAAGGAAGGTTCGCAAAACTATTATAGCTAAATTGAAATGTGTGTGCTTTAGCCTGTAGTATGTCGGTAATTATCAAGCGTCTCATCGAACAGTTTCGAATTATTGCCGGGAATAAACAACAAAATGACCTTTCTTTGATGGCAGCAAAAATGATTGCAAATACAGATACGAATGGCGCTTTCTCAGTTGAAAGGAACGATATAGCTGAATTAACTGGCGTTCTTGAGACATCAAGTGAGAGTATGGATTTGAATATTACAGAAGCAGCTACGAGCGCTATTCAACGAGTAACTTCCTTGGTGAAAATGCTTTTGATTTTCCCAAGTGAACATTATGGAAAGAATGAACGTTCCCGGGCAATCCATTTGGCGACACTTATCGATATATGGTCCGTTGGCTGTGTTGACGCTGATCCTTTAGCACGTATTACCTTGTCTATAATGTGTAGAACTTTTCAGTTGAGATTTATAAATTATTTCGCTAACAATAGTATCCAGGTAAGGGTTTTTGCGACTAATGAATGTAATCCAAAGACGTTAGTAACAGTTTAATACTACAGGGGCTGGAACCAAAATTAATCAATTGGCTGATCCACAGCAATTATAGCTGGCCAACGGATTCTGTTGACCAGCAACTTATAGCATCTATAAAAGAAATTAGCAACAATTTAGATGTTCAAATTTTACGGAGAGTTTTCCCAAATGCGACTGCTAATGAACCTGATGAAAATTCGTACAGATACCTTACAGATACCCTTAGCCAGCGCATAACACTTCAGACTGGTTTAGCAGAAGCTTCCTCCGTTCAAAGTCTCATAAACCTCCTGTCTGCTGTTAATTCAACCCTCAAGCATAGGTATGTGTGCTTAGTCTTCCTCAAGTATCCTGTATTATGTAAGCTAAGCTACTCTTTTCTGACCTAGAAAACCCTCTGATCTATCGAACATTATGTTTGTTACTGAGATAATCTCGAAAGTCAGCAGCTTCATTATTGACTCACTGCAATCGTCAAAAGCAACTATTGAACTATTTTTAAAGCAACAGAAAGATGATCCCACCGAAATTTTGAATAACAGCCAACCTATTTCCTTGCTTAGCAACATTGATTTAATTTTACGCCTAACTTGCTTGCTTGAAGAATACACGTTAATTGTTGGTCCAAGTGTTGATGACAGTGCGTATTGTTTGGTTTGAAATAGACAGTACTAGTATGTATTGATTGCTAACATTTGTCCATTTGACTTTATTTTTTCTTACAGTCCTTAAAGCTAACGAAATTGCTGATGTGCTTACTTCTCTCGCTTCACCATTGTTACGCTATTCGCAAACGATGATAAAAGAGATTGATGGAGACTCTAACAAAATTTTGAGCGTATTAACCGAGTTTATCGCAGCTTTTTGTGCCATTCTGTCGAGACATCAGCAAGTAGATATGACAAAGCGTGTCTTGGCTACCATTTGGGTTGTTTTTACAATGGTTCTCGAAACAGGTTGGTATTTCAAAGTCTACTTTTGCTTGAGTAAACAAAGTATTGATATTCTACCAATAGATGACAGACAATGTTTAAGTACCCTCTTATCTGCCTTTGCATCTTGGGTACAGAATTTGTCCCTTGAACAATATATAATTGTTATTAACAGTTTCGTTGAGCAAGCCGAGGATGAAGCCAACAATGCTAAATTGCATAAAGTGGAGCATAATCTAACCTACTTGATTCTTTTATCTTCATTATTACGTAATTGTGTCAAAGGTACAGTGATATATTGACCAATGGTATGTTTGATACTTTTACTTTCGTAACTAACACTTACATCCTCCATGATTAGGTGAAAGGGTGTACCTTAAGAAACAATTAACCAAGATTCTAAGCAGAATATCGCAGATTATCCATGTGACCGATTCCCTGGATTACATTGGACAAATGCTCAAGCTACTTGATCTAATAACTGGTGAACAAGTAAGATATCGAGAAGGAACATTTCAAATTTACCATCTGCTAATTGGATTTCTATATAGACATACCATTATAATGAATATGAAGTATCTATCATTTTGATGTGTCTCACGCAAATATTTTACCCTTCTGTTGCCGAGAAATGGAAATCTCAAATGGCCCGCGCTAAAGCTCGAGAGATTTTCAATGATATTTGCTCTATTCTTTCCAACCTAATCAGTTTACACAAGGAACAACTTGTATACATGCTCTCGCCCTTTATTGCTATTGTTCAATCCCTGCTCCATTGTTTCAAGACTGCACACGTGTCTTTAGTGAAAACCTCGACATCTAGTACTAAAAAGCGTGGTCGCGATGAAGACGAACCAAAGAAAATAATACTTAATGCAGGTCGTGGAATATCCTTGCTCCAAAATTTTGCCCCTCTCGACGACAATGCAGCACACCGTCTAGCACGATTGCTTACAACCATACCGCAGAAAAGTGTTACTTCAGTACAACAACAAAAGAGCGGAACAAGCGCGCAATCCTTACAACGGATGGTTGCTCGTCATACGCCTTCTCTTCTTATCGAATATTTCACTATGCAATCGAACCCTACCATGAGTGTTTTGAATCCAAGCACGAGGTCTATATTAACAAATGCATTATATGATATTTTAGATTTATGTGGGGAAGCCGACTGTAATTATATTCTATCTCAATTAGATGGATCTGGTAAAGCTCTGTTTAAATCTTTTTATGCTAGTTGGAAAGATAATCACAGATATACTGGGCAATAAAGTTTTAGATTCCATTACATGGTTTAGATGTATATTGGTTTTTTTATTCAGACTACTTTTGATGAGCTTTTACGGACTGATCAATTGTCAAGTTCAGACTCTTCATGTGGTTATCTCAAACCGATTTCTTTTTGTTTTCATCTGTCCTAGTAAGTTTCGGCATGCCTGATCCAGCCTTTACAATCATCAGAAGTAACTGTTTTGCAAGCATTTATGATACACGGCGTCAACGTGCCATTGGTGTCTAATGGGTTTCTCTTATTGTTACTGTTAACCTTAGCCTAGCACTTCTCAATGGGTCAGATGGCAATAAATTGAGGTTTGTATCCCCTTTTGTTGATAGCATCCACGACAAATGGAGCAGGGGGATTCTACAATTATCTAACAAGATATGGTATCCTTTTTACCCTGATCTGTCCAAAAATCCATTACAATTTCTAAAATTTCACAATTTGCAAGGCAGTTGTACCCGTGGGAGAGGTTGAGAAGCGATTGTAACTTAGCAATCTTCCTTTCAACCCCACTCATTGGCTTTCAATGAGCTTCATTGAGCATAATCGCTGTCTTCGTTAGAGACCGAGTTGAACCCCCCCCCCCAAGCAACTACTCAGCCCATTGTCTATATCACCCCTTGCGCGCTCTCACTAAAATCCACGACATTGAGTCGATTATCTCAACCTGTCAAAAACATTAAGACAGCCCTTGCTAGACTGACTCTATGCGCCCACTACTCTCTATACTTGATTGTCCCGTTATTCCCTAGTCTGCATTATGACACAGTTTTTTTTTTTTTTCCTCATTGTCCCTTTAAGGGTTTTTTAATTCCATGACATATTTTGATCTGCTCACGGTACTTTTCTGATATGTAGTTTATCTGTGTACCCATTGGGTTTAGAATTATTTAAGAAAAATCATGTCTAATCGTAATCTATACAAGTTTAGGCGGGTTGAATACCTCCTTCAAGTTGTTGAAGAAACCTTTGTCATAAATATTTTCTATTTCATCGAAGCTTTCTACTTTTCTCTCTTGCTTAATGTAATCATTCTTCTTTACGTTTTTATGGTATTTCTTAACATACGTGTCATTCAATGATGTCACCTTTGAGGGTATATTATTGTCGGATAGACTGCTTGAAGAGGCAGGAACCCTGACTACTTTATAGATCTCTCCTCTGTCAATGGCTTCTTCGATCATTTCCCATTTGAAAGCTTCATTGGTAGTTATTCCTCTCCCTGCCAAGTATAACCTTGAACAGATTTAATTGGTTAGCAATAGAATAATCTGCTTGATTTGCGTGACCTCAAACATTCAACTTACTGATATACAGTAAAACAGAAGACGACTGTTGCTACAACAATGGCTAATATGCCTATAGCGCCTATTATTCTATCACGATGAAGTACATACTGTTCTTTCTGCGTGAGCTACAGTCTCAAAGAAAAAAAGAAAAGGAAGGATAACCATGTGTTATATACAATACCAGAAAGGCCCTACGGAATGTCAATCGCTTGTGTTCTCCTGTAAGTTTATCTTGTTCAAAAGCTTGATCCAGTCCCCATTCAATGATCATGCCTCGATATATTTGAAACGATAAATAAGCACCATAAGTACAGAATTCAATTAATATGAAAAGGAAGTAGAAGAAATAACGTTGATTATTCTCTCCTACGCATTGGTTAATCCAGGCGCAATGATGATCCATTTTTCCTATACATCCTTTACACAATGAACAATGTTTACTTCTTGCAGGTCTAACGAAAAGAGCGTGAAGTAAAAGGGCTGCTGTTAGAAGCTTGTGATCTTTTTTCTTATTGCAGAATAACGTGCTAATGTAAAGGGTAACTTACTTTTGCAACTTGCATGTCGAGCATATCTTGTCTGATTTGAAAATTAACCCATCATATTTATAATAGTCTAGATGTTGTTTTAAGTTTTCCTTAGTGAGAAACCCAGGGTCGACAGTGCAGGCCAAATAATAGACTAAGTAAATAGCAATGATCTGAACGGGAATGATAAAGCTACATAAAGCCACAAATCAGTGATATTACCCTATAGTTATCACCTTTTTTTTTTCTTTTTTTTGTCTTAAGAAAGAGTCGCTACTTACTACACGTGCACTTTATGTACATAGGGCCCAGGCATATGAGGTAATGCATTGTACAAGAATAAAATAATAGATAAAGACGATAACCCTACAAAGAATATCTAATAACCAAGAAACAGCCCCGAGAAAAGTCAGTTATATAGGGAGAAGGCCTTTTTTTTACATGCTAAAAGATGCAACAGCTTTTACTTGTAGAAATGGATTTCGACTTTCACAACAATACGCCCATAATCGATCCAATCTAGCGGTATTTTTTAATCCAATAGTATGCTGTAACAGCCAACTGAATGAATTATATGGAATACAAATGAATTTGAGTTTTTTCAATTAGAGTGAAAAATGCGTATCTTTAATGCCCAAAAAGGGATAGCACCCTTTCAATGATGATTACTTTATAGTTGTCGGTAGTGATGCTGTTAGGAAATGGTTAAGCTTTCCAATAAATCCATTTCTATATTAAAAATGTTTTTTTTTTCTGGTCAAAATATCGAAAGCTCACAAAATGGAGGTGCGTGCATTTAAATTGCAAATACCTTAGCGACGGTGATTCTCCAAACAATAAAGCAAAGACAATCAAACCGAAAATAGACAGAAATATGAGCAATGAAATGATTAAATTCTACTTAATTCGGGAATAGTAAACCCTTATTGAATTATATGTTCATTTCCGTCGGTCATTTCAACATTCAAGCAGTTACCATTTCACTGATGAAGGAAGGACTGACCAGCTCTGTTAGAAATAAAGTGTAAGAGGCACAACTTTTTTTTCAAGTCCCTTTTAATTTCTTTTTTTCTGTTTGTTTTCAAGCCGAGATCAAAAAAGACGTTGAGACACACCACGCACAAACATACACATAGAGGATATGTTACCACCAGCAAAGTACTCTTTGTTAACAGAAGACGATAAGCAGGTCATTATAATGCTTTATTGTTAAAGTGGAAAAGAAAGAATAGTGATAGGATATATACAAATGGATGGGCAAAAAGCCAAAAGAACGTTAAGCAATTTAACACTATTTAAGGGAGAAAGAGAATATGCACAGGTAAATGATATTATTAAAAGATGAGTAAAGGAAAGATTAGAATAAATAGGAGGGTGTCTTCAACAGTTATGGAGTATGATTGGCTAACATGTTTCGAAACGCATTCATTGTACTTGCTTCTCTACTGCGTGTAACGCGACCTTCCCCTTCCAATAAAGCTTCTTCATACAATGCTCGATTTCTTGATCCGAACTTTCTTTGAAACTTGATTAGTTTACGCGTCAATCTATCCATAATTTCTAAAGAAGTTTCATTTTCTCTATTCACATTGTTCTCATCAGCATCATTATCATCGCCATCATCTGTATTTTCATCCATCACATCCATATTTCGATCCTCTTTATCTAATGGTATAGTACTGGCGCTACTCAACGAATCATTATCATCGTCATCTTCAGCATTATCATCAAGCATAGTTCTCAAGCCATTCTTTTTCTTTTTATTCATATAGTTGGTTCCGCTCATATCGTTGATGATAGCATCACCATGACTCATACTGGTACTAACAGAACTACAACTGCTGCTATCCTTTTTACTTCTACCATGACCGGCATGGTTGGATATACTTTCTTTTGTGGCCATTTCTAATTGAAGCGAACTAATGTATTCCAAGATTTGGTTGGCACGACGGTTCATTTCTGATATACTCATACGAACATTGGGATGGCGAGCTTTGGCAGGCGGAGACGAGGCTCGCGCTTGTGGGGAAAAATGTTGAAATATCAGTGTGGCGATATTGTCATCGTGATCGTAATTAGAAACATTGGTATAATTATTATGGGTAGTAGTTGTTGTAGTAGTATTTGTATTGGCAGTTGGTGATGTTGATGCTGTTGTAGTAGAAGTATGATGGGTTGTAGAGTATTTTTGTGAATTTCTATGAGATGTGGAGGCGGTCGATGTTGTTGTACTTTTCGAAGTCCTATTGTTCGTATTGTCTTTAGAATCATCATTTATTGTATCGTCGTCGATCTCCGTTGACGCAGTAGCCGTAGGATTCGGCGATAGATCACGTACTGGTGTAGAAGTGCGTGAACTTGGTTTCCCTCGTCGATTACCGGTCCCACGACCAGAAGTATTTCTACCTGTGCCTCTTTTTCTATACGTTGTGGTACTGTTATTGGTTTGTGTAAATGATGTGATGGTAACTTCGGTATTTTTGGCTTGCCGCCTCCTTGGTTTTGAAGTTGCAGCTGTTGGACTTGCAGTAACAGAAGTTGGTGATGATGATGTAGAGGATGATTTGGTTGAATAAGCTTTATCTGCTGTACTTTCTGGTAAAGTCTCGTCATTGTTCAAAATAGAAGTGTCACTGAGTTGTTGAGATACAAAAACATCTTCTTGACCTATAGATGAGACTGTCGAAGAAACTGGCCCAGATATACTAACTGTTTCTTCCTCTTCTGCAATTTCCGATAGTTCCTTCTTTCGTTTTGTCGATCTTGCTTCGATATCAGTATTATATTCGTCTTTACCGTGGGGACTAGCGTCGCTGGGTTCCTTTTTAAATAAGCCATTTTTTTCTTCTTTCGTTGGTGCTAAATCCATTGTAGACTGTGTTGGTGACGTAGAGTTACTGCCACGGGCATCGTCATCGCGTTGTTGTTCTTCTTGTTTCCTTTCATACATTTCCAAAGCATTCCTCGCCGCTAGTACATCTTCTAATGACATACTTGCTTCACGACTATTTAGCGTCATTCTCTTTTTGGGAGCTTTAGGCTCATTCACTACGTATTGTCTTCGAATCCTACATATAAAGGTAAATGAAAAAATGAAAAAAAAAATGAGAAAATTTTTTCTCCTCCTTCTTCCATTTATTTATCCAAATGTATAAGTCTTACCTTCCACTACTTAAACGAATTGTTTTATGATTTTCTGGCTTGCATCTTTCACAGAAATATTGGTCTGGTATATCTGGTTGTTCCAAACCCATACATTCACAATGTTGCCAGACTTCACACTTGTCGCATTGCACCATTAGGCCGATGCTGTCTATATCCAATCGTGATTTTTTCAATTAGTTAAAAGAGTTCTTAATACGAAGAGGATAGAGAGACTTACGAGTTTCACCACAAACACATCGAGTGACTGAATCACCATCGCTACTATTATCTTCTGAAGTAGACTGAGACCTTCTTCTCCTACTGCTTATAGGTCGTGGTCGTTTTCTTCGCCCTACACCGTTACTCTGCCTACCGCCTCTTTTGTGTCCAACTAATATAAAGGTACAAGTATTTGAGGGTCAGTCAAAAGGTCGATTGAATGCATTCGCTGTGAAATCTTGGCCAATGGTAATATACACTTGTGCCAGAAAACTATATCTTTTGCTGTTGCATTTACCCATGAATATAAATTGTATCTATGAGTCTTTATTGTATCTTTGAGATTGCAAAATAAGCGAGGTAGAACGAAAGAGCGATAAAAGAAAAGAACTGGAAAAGTTTTTTTTAGCAAAAAAAAAAGATTGAATCCCACTGAAAAAAAAAAAAAAAAAAAAAAAATGCTTTGGTATGTTCGAAATGCTAAAGGCGTAAACTCAATTTTTCCTTTTTCTATTTCCTTTCGCTGTTTTTCTTTTTTTTTTTTTTTTTTTTTTTTTTTTGTTGTTGTTGTTGTTTTAATTTTAAAAATTGAGCTTTGTGGTGACTGCTGCGTTCAAGCTGTAATTAAAAGATTTTCAAACTCAGTTCATTTACTTTTTCATGCAGCCAGCAATTTCATTGTCTAACTTTTTCAACTCGCCCAGCTTTTATTGCTTGTATTCTATTTCAAACGTTTGCTTTATTGAAACCTATTTCAAAGGACTATAATCCAAAGGCTTCAAAATGTAAGAATGCATGCTTTCAACCAGACGCACTAGAAAACCAGTGGAACAATGAAAGAATGGTTATTACGTATGCTTCAATACGCTCCCACGATCACGCTCATTGAGTTGGACTCTACCTGTCTTATAAACTGTATCAGCCCATCCTTCTACCTTCCAGGCTTCTTCTCTGGTTGTTTTACGTGTTTGTAAATCGCTAGATTGTACAGAGATATTTCAATGAGTACATTGTTATTTACTATTCCATTTGCTTAACGTGATCCATTGGTTGATGCTTACGGATAAGTCCACATATGTTGGACTGTATGTAGCCTTCCTAATTGACTAAACCATGCTCCAACTGGCTCGCAAAATTGACTACGACATTCAAGTCCTTTACGCCTATTATATGTAAGTAATTTGCAGTTGGTGTCATTTATATTTATATCTATTCTGTTGGCATTATCTCGAATCAAGATATTCTTCTTACCAGTAATATTCCCATTCCAGTAAATTTCCAGGCTATAATGTCAAGTAAGCACAAGCAAGTCCCAAAGCTCAAATGAAAGCATTTTCAATACCCCTGATTTACCTTCAAATTGTATTTACGTAACTCATAAATACCATTTGTTGCCCTTGGTGGGCTTGTTTTCCAGAACGAGAACTCAAGCATCATATTATTTTCACGTGAAATCAATAATGGACGTAGCTCCTTTACAAATTGAATGTATGCTGAATCCCGAGCCAATCTTTCCATTGTCAATTTATGTCCAGGATACCCTTTGTATTCCCAAATGTGTACTATCGGGATATATTGGTCAGATGTACGAAGAAACGTTAGTTATCAAAAGCGATATAAGGGCTTCTACTATATATATGCAGTTTACCAAACGTATCCAACTCGCCCACAACTGTTTCCCAACTCCCGCACAAATGGACATCATTCTTTGGATCGTTCGCAATGCGGGGATAATGGATAGACCTGCATCATCACGATTAAAGATATAGCTCATGGACAAAGAAAAAAAAAAAAAAAAAAAGAGATATAACTTACATAAGTTTTATATATTCCTCTACTTTATCCGGCTTGACACGATGGGCTATACAATAAACAAAAAACGATAAGCGACACTATCCTTCTCTACATCACCAAAGCCCACGACCCACGGCCCAAAGTCAAAAGTATAGTAAAACTTTTTATTGTCTCCATAGTTTACTTTGAAGTTCATGTACATATTTTCCTCTTGCCAACTTTTTCGAATGCGTTGTTGCTGTTTGTTCCTCAAAGGGCGCAAACACGTTTCCTGCGCCGTTCAATTTTTTACCATAAAGAACAGATTGAATAAACCCACCTGTTTCGGAACTCTGCTTATCGTCTCCATTTAATGATAATGACAAAGACGAAGAAAAGAATCGCTTTCTGTGGTTGCTGTTATCATTAGACACTATATTACGTTTCAGTATTTGAGATGAAAAATTATAGAACTTGGTTTGGCGAAGAGGAGTCATGGTTGGCATTTCTTGTTTTCCAACAGAAAAGAGTAAGGACAAACAGAATGGAAAGAAACAAAAAAAGAAGGAGACAGGAAGAAAGTGTGTGAATCCTCATAAAAAAGACGTAATGAAGGGTGGCCGCGTAGTACAAAGGATCTAGAACGAACAAGTTTCGCCTTATATCACCTGCGTTTTTTCCACTGGTGGAAGTATTAGAATAGACTGGTGTTTGCATTATCAATCGCAAAAGTTTTTGAATAAAGATACTTTGTTCTGTACTTACAATATACCTAATCGGGTTCAAACAAAGACTAATGACCAGCAGCAAAATAAACTCATTATTATCCTCCATTAAAGCTTGGAATTTTGAAGAGCTCAAAATTTCATTCAAGATACGACCTTCAAAACGTAGCATTTACTGATTATTGAATAATATCGTAATGAAAGTAGAATAAAATAAAACAGGAAATGAAATTTAATGAGGTGGGATCTTTCTGAGATTTAGTAATCCAAGCAACATCGCTAGAAAAAACCAGAGAGACTCATCCGATAACAATTGACAGGTTCATAGATAACGTGGGTCAACCATAAACTAGCCTTATGCTAACTATCCCGAACCATTTTCAATTATAAAAGAATGCATGTCACTCTTCAGAAAGATAATATGATTAACCAAAGCATGTGGAGTACTGAAAGTCCCTTATCGATCTACAAAAATGGTTTCGAAGAGAAGATGCCATGGCGTAATTTTGGCCAACTTGCAGCCATAATGATTGTATACTGTGGAAATATAGCCCGCAATTATATTTTGACTGAAGAGTATGGGGTGATTGTTATCTATCTCATTGATGCTAATCCTTCGATACTGTTATTGAAGTGACTGATTACTTATTGAAACATTCTAATAGTCTAGTCATACACAGCACTGTCTGCAACTCTGTGAAAAGTGGGTGCAAACTTTTCGTCGCAAAAAGTAAAATTACGTTCTATTGAAAGGAACAATCTAGCAAAGGTTGAGGAACGGTGTCAATGCGTCTGTAATGAACAATTCATGAGGTGAATAAGCATTCAAGTCCATTTTCCAACGTTGCTTAAACTTGCAAACTAAAGGTTCTAGTAAATAATGCGTGGATGTTCTGCTAACTCCTATGTTTATAG
The DNA here is from genome assembly GCF_025528875.1 of Mycotypha africana. NCBI lineage: Eukaryota > Fungi > Mucoromycota > Mucoromycetes > Mucorales > Mycotyphaceae > Mycotypha > Mycotypha africana. The sequence goes on along the minus strand of NW_026515739.1, from coordinate 45,722 downwards.
TGTTTCATCCTCTTTCTGCTTTACTCATTTTGAAATCTTTCTTTTTGGTATACGTCTTGCCGGCTATAGCACTTGAAAATTACTTGTCCGAATGTGAAAAGACGAGAACTTTATTCTAAGGGCAAAGGCCGCAAGGTTAGCGAAAAAAACCAGTTACAGTTGCAAAATACCTGTTAACTATAAGTATTAGACATTCGCCATGTTTTTTTTTTTTTTTTTTTTTTTTTTGTTTTCTTTCTTTCTTTTCTTTTCTCCTCATTTTACTTCATTAGGACTAATTTGATTCAAAAGTAAGTACGAACCTGTAAATAGTGAAGTTGTTAAATGGCGTTCAGACAATTGCAAATAGAGTACTGACACCTAAAGGGCATTTCTTAATCACTTTGTCAATGCTTAGTGAGAGACAAGTGGAGGAAGAAGGTAACATTGCTTGATTCATGCTGCAGTTTGAGATGTCCAAGCTAAACACTAGTCTTTAACCACAAACAGCGCCAGAGACGTCTGCGAAGAAAGAGAAAGCAGCAAAAGAAAAAGTAAATTTGAATATCTTTTGAATCCTCGTTGTTAATGGTGCACCACTAAGAAATACGACTGATCAAGTTTCTCCTATCATACATCATATTGCTTATATTTTTCGCTTTATTCGTGGCATAATTTATCATGTCCTCTATATTGCATCTTATATTCATTTTCTTACATGCTATACTTCTACAAAAAAAGGAAAACGCTGAAATAAATACCGTTTACATTCATTTTATAACAATATATGTTATGATGAGATTGTATAAATGTACGTTGCTTAATGATACTAAGAACACCATCAGGTATATGTTTTTGGTAAATAGAAGCTATCATTTGATGAACAACACTTTTGCAAACCTACATGATTATATTGACTTCGTAAGGCTTTGTTACTGTAGGATGATAAAGCAATATTTATCCAGTGACAATAGTAGCTTGACCGAGTGAAATCTTGATGTGCAGGTAAGCTGTCAAGGGTCAGGGTAAAGAATTTATTAAATTGAAACTATGCAAATATTTCCTATCAAACAGGGCATACTAGGCTAATATCTACATCCATAAAATCCATTCCATTATGAATCAATAACTGACGATGGTAGGTCGAGCATCGGCCTGCTTTTAGTCACACAAGCCGAGTAACAGACCGTCTCATACTCATAGTTGGGAGTCGCAATAAGAAGAGAAAACAGAGCAAGAGTGTTAAAGCAGAGAAAAAGATAGTGAAGAAGAAGAAAACGGCATCACAAGCTGTAGAGTGTTCAAGTTGTGGGAATGATAATTATGCTTCCTCTCGTTCGCCTCTTTGTTCTAATCACATACAATCAAAGGAGGAGGCCATTTCATCTGTCCTTGGTCATAATTCTACTATTTTTGAAAGAAACCTTCCTGTCGACCGTGCCGTTTTGTCACAGTTTCGTGAAAAGTTCGAGAAAAGGGTCATTTAGTGCTGCAAGAACATTAGAGCTATAGTGTTCCGCTGCCAACTATTTGTCAATGCCTATCTCGTTCATAACAAGAATGACATTCCTTCGAAAGTCTTCCCACAGCAATTTTGGTATTCCATTGCGCAACTTATTACGTTGAACGACAGCATCAAAACTTATTTTGATGACTTTAAACAAAAGCATCCGACAATAGTACTTAGTCATGGCTTCACCAAACGTTATAGTCATTGTCTCACAGAAGCTGCCAAGGAAATAAGCGTTTCATATACTAACTTCATTGTTGAGCTTTTTGAGAAGCGAATGCTTAAATATTTCCTGCTTCTGTCATCTATTTCCTGCTTCTGTCATCTATTTCCTGCTTCTGTCATCTTTTTTCCTGCTTCTGTCATCTATTTCCTGCTTCTGTCGTCTATTTCCTGCTTCTGTCATCTATTTGACTTATAAGCTACAAAAACATGTTTGTTGTGGGTCTCCTTTCCACTACTCTAATTTCAATTCCTACCTTTCTAATTGCGTGTATTTGTGTTATTTATCCATAGAACATGAAGAAGGTCGATGCAGCCAAAATATCAGAAGCATACTGCTACCAAGTAATTTGCAAAGGCGAACCAAGTGGCCCGATAAATCATGCTTCATAATGAAGACAAAAGCAAGATAGAGAGGCTGTGCAAAAGCTTTGAAAAACTTGTGACGCAGAAGACTACACTGCTTTCCTTATCGTCCGATCCCACGAAGTGTATTAAAGCCTTATGACAAATCCAATCCTCGTATGAAAAGGACTATAACGAACATGCAGCTTATGATGTCCGTAGATTACCATTACCCAAGCGCTTCTTCCCTTTCCCTTTACCTTCGCTCCATTGGCGTTTCATCACGATAAGCATCAATTGGCTTGTCCCATTCTTGTTTCCTGGTACGCCTCCTAAAGGCTATATGAATCAACTCGAGAAGTTTCACCAAGTGTTCAGCTTCAAAACGATGGGATTTAAAAGGTAAACGGAAACAGTTTTAGTTGAATACTGCCACTGGTATTTACTGACTTTCGTTTTTTACGACAATAGTTTAAATGACCTTAAGACAAGCCAGGAAACATTATTCCGTAGTATTGTCCGTTCAGATGGCTTCACTATCGATTTTCTTTTCAGTAAGAAGGAAAAGCAAAAGAAGAGAAGACCATCAAAAACCATCGGTTGACTTAGGAGGACTTTGATTATGCCGAAATCGAAGCTGGTTATAGGCCCTACTTTATTGATCATGGGAGAAAGGACGTCTTCAAAGCAGCGATCGGGCTGAACGTTGAAAAGCACCAATTGCGAAGATGTTCTACCACAGAGTACTATCACATGACTGGTAGCACCAGGTCCTCTGCAAAGCTAGAGAAGAAGAAAGCGGGTAAAATCAAGGGCATCGAAAGCAATATGCCAACTGCCGAGACAGGCTCCAGTGCCCAATATCGCTGTTATGCAGCATACATCCTACAGCACTTGGAAGATTTGTTTTCTTTCTACCGTGATGACACTGCCAAAGATCGATTTCATTTGTACCAAGGACGGAAACGTGCTGTAGACAAAATGGTAAATATGCTTATCAATGCCAGTACAAAGTATAATCTGGATCTCAGATTGAAGAAGAGAGAAGAGAGAAGAGAGAAGAACAAAACAAGGTCTCAAAGAAGAAGAATAATGGCAGGATGGCTTTAAAAAAACGACGCAAAAAAAAAAAAAAAGAAGAAAGAAGTAGCAGAGAAAAAGAGTATGAAAGAAGAGACATCAGGAATTAGGGTGGGATTGAAGACAAAAGACAGGTAAAGTTCATAAACGATAATCATCAACTACTTATAGGAAGTAACGTGCTTTTTATAATAATGCATCAAACGCCAAATGGAAGCCCGAACCCTTCAATGTTGGTGATTTAAAAAAAGTGCCTCTCATCGTGTTTTGGTAATGGTATGTTTGGTAAGGATAATATCGCACTGAAGAGTCACCGATGCAGAACGGTAGGTGTTTTGTGGCGTGCGCTTAAGCAATGCGAAGCAGTCGGAGACCTCCTAGTACTAGAAATCGATGAATTCAAGACGTCGAGAATATGCTCGTGCTGTTCGAACGATACTTTGGAGTGGTTAAAAGGCGTCCAGACCTACAGTATAATTGTTTGCAAGACTTGTCATATACTGTGGAACCGAGACATCAACGCCTCAAAGAACATGATGAAGATCAGTAGTGCCATTTGGAAGAAGTTGGGAAGACCAAAAATATAAGACTCCCCCTACCCTCAATATCGCTGGAACGTACCCAGTTTGATTTTTACAGGTAAAAAGAACGAAAACTTGTACTTTCTACTGTTGTGCAAACTGTCTAACATTCACTCTACTATTATATTGAATTCGTTTAAACATAATCTATTTATCGTCTAAAAATCATGTTTGTGTTGTCCGAATCTGAAGTTAATAAACTGTTAACAATACCACAACCACCACGATTTCGGTAGTCCCCCTTTGTCCCTTGGTTAGCTTCATAATACACGGCTTTAGTTTTTTTTTTTTTTTTTTTTTCCTTTGTCTCTTCAATCTGTGTGTCCACTGAGTTTGAATTATCTGTAGTAAAGCAAAAAAGAAAAAAAATTACAATGGTTGATCTCATTAAATGGAAAAAAAAAAGATCTTTTTTTGGTACAAGTTGTTGTTCTTTTTCTCAATAGAAAATGACTATAAAAATGAAGCGCATTTTCGCGCCAAGCACAAAGTTTTTTGCTTTTCTTTACAGTACTTTTTTCTTTCAAGCACAGTTTTTGTACATCAAACAAAAATGATCGGTACTTGTTGTCTCATCTTTATTATCATTCTTTTGCCACCACTTGGTGTGTTCTTCATGAAGGGATGTGGTGCTGACTTTTGGATCAATATGTAAGTGTTTTCATATTCATATGCTTTGTAGGATGATTTTACATGCTTACAGCCATGATATTACTTAGATGTCTGACTATCTTAGGTTACTTACCTGGCCATATTCATGCTTTTTATGTTCTTATAAAAGAAAGAGAACAAAGAGAATTACGTTACCAAGAGGTTTATCGACCTGGTGGTGCTCCTGCTCCCTATCATCAGCAACCATCTCAAGGCTATGACGCAGTTCCACACTCTTAAGATGTATTGCTTTTATCCACAACCATTTTTACGATATATGCCTAAACTCTATAATTACTATTTACCCTACTTTTCCTTACTCTATTATATTGATGGATATCAGTTTTAATGACATTTAATTAGAACCAAGGTACAATATAACCTGTCAGCTTAGCATAACTGTTTTTTGTAAGAAGGGGGAAAGCGTTTGCATGGAAGGTTGATGTAAATGTTTCTTACTGCGTTCAACGTCATACTGCTTTCATAAAGAAAGGATAAATTGTTTCCAAATCAGGCATCTTGTACATTCAGGAAGAAAGTCTGATTATTAGCGAATAAAGTACACATGTCTTTAATAGAGTTGAAAAAAATGCAGAATGAATAAAAGATAGGCTACTTATCGTTAAAGAACCAAACTATGGTTAAGCCAATAGTTTGAAGGTCTCGTTGAAAAAGGATGTTGAACGCTTGAGGAGTCCTAAAAATGTTGCTCTGCTGCATAACGGGGCAATATTATAAAAGTCGCAGCCACTTCCCTTTCTTTTAAAGATTCCTAAAGCAAAATGAGCCACTCCTCAACGTCCAGAAAAGATCGCCATAGCTCTAAAAGACATCTCCACGAGTCTCCGGATGAGAACCGGGATGACAGCCATAAAAAGCACAAACAGATATCTGACTCTTTAGCAGCTACTATTAAACGTAATGTACCAGAAAGCATTTTCAATGGCATCGTTTCAGCTTTCAGGTGAAAACTGAAAAGACTTGAAATCAATCTATAGCTATTGATGAAGATGATTATTACGAAAAATCGACCGAGTTCCGACTCTGGTTACGAGAATCCAAGCATATTTATTTTGATGAACTTGAGGCAAAAGAGGCTCGACGCTACTTTAAGAAATTTGTTAAGAAATGGAACCAGCATGAATTGAAAGAGAAGTACTATCAAGGGTTCAATTCTTCAGCACAATTGGAAGCTTCAGAATCGACTCGATATAAATGGGCATTTGCAAATAAATTGAATAAGTTTGAACTAGATACAGTGAGGGATTCAGTAGATAGCATGACAAGTAAAGGAGCTGCTTCACCGTCGGGAACTTTACAATCACAACAAAAAGCAACTGGGAGTAGCAGCAGCAGCATTAAACGAAGAGCGGCCCCTTTGGGACCCGCTTTACCCGATACATTTGGTAGGCCCCCTTCGATAGATTCGCTCCGTCATCATTTAGTTTGACTAATACTTACCCACTTTCTCCAATCATGTGTATGTATGTTCTGATAGATAAGGAGGAACAATACGAAAGTGAACGATACAATCGCAAATATGAAGCGAGAAAAGAGAAAGAAAGACGTGAAGCCATATTAGACGAAGTAGCGCCTAGAGAAACAGGGCGTGAAGCAGCTCTCGCGAAAAAACGTGCTCTCAATGCCTATCATAAACGCGAACGTAGTCCTGATGTTGAACTTTCGGAGGCAGATTTGATGGGTGGAGATGATTTCCAGGCAAGACTAATGGCAGAAAGACGAGCAAAGGAAAGAAGAGAGGCGAGACAGGCAGAAAGGCGGGAACAGAGATTGGCGCCTATTAAGAGTAAAATGGAAGAATATAAGGCGAAAGAAGATGCTACAATGGCTATGTTTCGAAAAATGGCAGAGGAGCAGAAAAAGAGGGGTGCTTATTAAGTAATAGTAGTAATAATAGATAGTAGTAGTAAACATAACTCGCGTGTAGGATCAAGTAAAATTGCCTTTCAAGACCAAATTTCAAACTTCTTTTATTGCTGAAAAGTGTATATCTTCTTATGAGTATAACAGTTTGAAGAAACCTTTTTACCTGCGATTTCGATGCTCCTGTCTGAGTTGATCTACCATTTAAGAAATTATTAATTTTTTTGGTCGTCTCACCTACCTCAAGCTTTATTCTGTATTAAGTGGTTATTTTTCAAAAGAATGAATTTGAACAATCACTACAGCATTAACAACACAGTTGCACCTAGCAGCATCGGGCACGGCGCTCGCCCTCTCAGTTCTCGTTCGTTCTCTGCACCCTCAAGCACTAGCAATAATATTGATTACGAAGATCTGAAGCGTCGAATTGAATCGGGTGAGAAACTTCAACCTCGTATTTTGGGACTGGCTGTAATTCACCGCGCAAGAGTAGAACGAAACTTTTCCAGTGCACTGTATTTTTATGATCAACTGCAAAAAGTAATACGTGAACTCATCGATCGTCCCGGTTGGGTCTGTCATCCCGGTGACGTTAGCCTTTTTAAAAAGGCGGTAGGCTCTTTGGTACGTTACGCTCCTACTACTCAACAGGCTATTGAAGTGTTTTACGATTTCTTTGAAAACTGGGACGAGCCTTTTCGTACAATGTCAACTGAGCTTGTTCTCTTCACAAACTTGATACAAGTCGTCAGTAAAGGAGGTCATGGAACAGAAGCAGAGATGAAAGATGCATTAAGATTGATACAAATAGCCCTTAGATTGGGTGTACTGGCTATTCGACCCGAACACTATGATGAGACATTCGCTCCAGCGAGGACTCGAAGGTTTAGTCAACAAGCACCAGATAACTCTAGAGAAGTTTTCAAATCTGTTTGTTCAAAAGTGTTAAGATATTACAACATGGATTATACCTCTGATAATCTGGGATTAGTGAAGCGCGATGTAGTAAGCCAACGAAGCCCGCACTAAAGAAGTCATAAATCTTGCTGATTGGCTGCAGCAATGTATATACAGTTTACAGCAATCAGACAAAACATATACCCTACTTTTTTCTACTGACTGTTCCTGACCGTATCCTGCTTAGTATACCATTAAAATCATGTGCATCAAACCTTGAATTGTACAACATCGATCCTGTTCTTTACATCCAAAAAACTTCTCATAATCGATTGTGATCACCAGGCCTTATTCCTCTTGCATGAATAAAAATTTCTTATGGTACGATCGAAAGCTCTATCCCTCTTATTTAACATTCTTCCATCGCAAGTTCAAATACACGCTTCCTCTTAGTCGATATGGTTATTTTCTTGCGTGATTGGTTTATTCAGCACATTCTCATTGGCTGTATTCTCGTCCCAAAAATGGAGTAAATTGCCGTCTTTTCGTTCGCCACAAAAGAGGGACGATTATTGAGAACCAGCAGCCGAAACTCCGACCAATCAAAAAGTCACACACAGCCTCTTGTGTCGCGATGGTGGGAAAAGTTTTTTTTTTTTAAGCTTCGACTTTTATTATTTTGAGACTCTGGTTTCTCCTTTTTCCTTCCCTTACCCTTTTTTTTAAAACTGTATATACCAACAAGCCATGTCTGCCGAATTAAAGAGAGTTTTTGATCAATATAACCATAAGCAAAGGTAAAATTACAGCTATTGGTGTCATTGGTTTGAACAGGGGCTAGTTGAGCTGATTTAGTTTTATGTCTTTTCTTGATATATAGCAATACGCCTGCTCCCAAGATTTCTGATAGTATCTTGGAAAACATTGGCAGAACACCACTTGTCCGTGTCAATAAGATTGCCAAGGCTGAAGGATTAAAATGTGAACTTTGTAAGTAACTGAACCACAGCGTCTGTAGATATTAATCGATTTCGATGAGGAAGAGGGCAAGAAAGGGGATCCGAGACGTAGTTGAAGTCAGTTTTGCGTACGAATATTAAATTTTATATGTTCATCATTTTTGTAGTGGCCAAGTGTGAATACTTCAATGCTGGTGGCTCCGTCAAGGACCGTATTGCTGCTCGTATGATCGAAGAAGCTGAAAAGGCCGGTATTTTGAAGCCTGGTGTCAGCACCATCATCGAACCTACTTCTGGCAACACTGGTATTGGTCTTGCTCTTGCTGGTGCTGTCAAGGGCTATCGTGTCATTATCACTTTACCCGAAAAGATGTCTCAAGAAAAAGTCAATGTCCTCAAGGCATTAGGTGCAGAAGTCATCCGTACTCCTACTGAAGCCGCCTGGGACGCTCCTGAATCTCACATCGGTGTCGCCAGAAAATTACGTGATGAAATTTCTGACGCCGTCATTTTGGATCAATATACCAACCCCTACAACCCTGTCGCTCATTACGATGGTACTGCGGAGGAAATTTTAGAACAATGTGATGGCAAGATTGATATGCTTGTCGCTGGTGCTGGTACTGGTGGCACTATCACTGGTTTGGCTCAAAAATTGAAGGAAAAGTGCCCCAACATCAAGATTGTTGGTGTTGATCCTGTTGGTTCCATCTTGGCACAACCTGAATCTCTCAACTCTGATATCAAGCCTTACCAAGTGGAAGGCATCGGTTATGATTTCATTCCTGACGTTTTGAATCGTGAATTAGTCGATACTTGGATTAAATCAGAGGATAAGGCTTCTTTCCAAATGTCTCGTCGTTTGATTCGTGAAGAAGGTTTGTTGTGTGGTGGTTCTTCTGGTACCGCTATGTGGGCTGCTTGTCAAGCTGCCAAGGAGTTGAAGGAAGGTCAACGTTGTGTTGTTATTTTGCCTGATTCAGTGCGTAATTATATGACCAAGTTCTTGAACGATGATTGGATGAAGGAACGTGGTTTTCTTGACGAAAACTAAAGTCAGTGAAGAAGGAACGAGTTATAGCTATTCGTCACCATTATACACATCTACAGTACAATAATCAGCGATTATAGCATCCAACGACAATATCTACTCATCTACAGCTCAACATGATATTCACTACAAAATCACATTTTCACTATTACATACTCATCTGAACTAGACGCAATCATGTTAACCCTCCATTTATATTTAATGTATATACTTTCTTTCTAGAAGAATAAAAGGATATTTTTTTTATACACAAAAGATAACTTTTATGTGCACAGTGTATTTTATTGCAGAAAAAATATGAATAAATTTGCATGCGGTATATGTGATAAATGCCATGCCTGGAGCGGTGAATGAATAGATTGGATATTCACAACGAACCTAAGTCAAATGTGTATGTAGTTCGAAATTATATCAAATCATCCTAGATTAGAAGAAGGAACAGCAAAAATCATTAACTAAGTGGTATAATAAACCATTCATATTTCGAAAAATCGCTTACCAAGTCTTCTTCAAATTCGACAAGATCTTCATCTTCCTTTTTCTTTTGAACTTGCTCTTTTAAATCCGTTTCATTCCAAAATTCTTCTGCCATCTCTTGAGTGATATTAGCGATGTCAGTGTCTGTTGTATCTTTGTTTGTTAACAAGCCAAGATTGTTCTTCTTCATCATTTCCCATAACTCCCGATGTGGAGAAAACTTGTCGGGCAGATCACACCATTGTTTCAACTCTCGCACATGCGTATTATACAATACTGCCTCCTCTTCTGCCATTGCCGTCTCTTTCAAAGCTTTCAAACATTTGATGACTTTTCTGTAATTTTGATTACCAAAAGATATCTTTAACAGCTCATGAATGGCCTCAATCATCTGTTTCATAGCAGGAATCACCATATCCACATCAGAACTTCGGTTCAAGAGAGATTTGAAATCTTCCACGGGGTGATTCAAACCGACACGTTCTGCTTTGTTATCCATCATGCTCGTACTGCTGTCCCCACTCATACCTGATAGACCATTGTCTGTAGCTATACTACCGGAAGGCTGTCCGCTAAGATGACTTCCGGCTGTTATACCTGTAAGCGAAGATCCTCCAAATGCTCCTGCAGCTGCAGTTTTATCCAAAAGTTCATCAATGTTGCCTGACTCGGCAGCAAAATCTTGCTCAGCTTCTTCCGCATCTCTACTTCTCTTTTTGCCCTTCTTCTTCACTATTCAAATGAAGATGGTTCATTTCCCTGACAGGTTATCTACTATTTTCCGGCTTTGCGCAATACACCTTACCTTCTCTTACTTTAACCGTATTGGCTATATGTTGACTTATTTCAGAAGCCTTTTCAATAAACTTCTTGTGCAATTGAAAAGCAGGTTTGGCCGAATCTTTGATATCAGGGATAGGAGCTTCACGGTTAAGAGCTCGTGTTTTGATCGCTTTGTGCACTCTCCATATAAGACCATTGTAGACCGTTTCTGGCATCAAATAAGATTCGCTATTAAGAATAAAAAAAAAAAAAAAAAAAAAAAAAAAAAAAATGAAGGATAAAAGGAAGAGATTAAATCTCGATCCATGCCTTCTTCATTCTCAAATCCAAAGTTGCACCCTTACTCAATGCTATCTAATTCCATTGCATCTATGAGACTGTCCATTTGATCTTCGAGCGTTTGTTCAACATCTTTCATATTTAACCGCAAAAACACGTAGTCCCGAATATCTTCAGCAAACGTCGTCTATCATGTCGTCTTTTTTGTTATTCTGATGTAACTCATCGACTGAATAGTGAAAAGCGTTTTTCTTTTCCTTACCTCAAAGTAGTGAAGAATGAAAGTTTCAGGAACTTCATCTGTTCCCACAATAAATGCAGGGTCCAGAATACCAAGCATAGGCGCAGCGCCATCCGTATAAACATAGCGCACAAGAGCAATTACCTTCTCCTCAGACATAGCATACGCCAACGCTCTCAGCGCTAAATTGGCTGCGTCTGTACTGTAAGCTCCAGGCATAATGACACTTGCATGAGAGCATAAGAAGCTACGAGGGAACTTTTTTTTTTTTCGATAAACCTCACCATGTCAGCTTTACATCTATCTCAGTTCGACAAATGAATGGAATTTCCCCGCCCCCCTATACATTTCTTTTACCTCTTTTTTCGGGATGAATCGAAGAATAGACATTTGTTTTCTTGTCGTCATTTTCTGCTTTTCTAATTGAAGCTCTTCTTCAGATATTTTGACAGCAGTTTTACCGAATCGAAAGGCTTTATCGACTTGGTCTTTTGTTATTTCTATCTCTTCTGTATCCAATTCATTTCCGTCCTCGTCTAATTTAGTATCTTCAATCGTCAGCTTTGTTTCGTACGTCACTTTATGAGACGTCCCGTCTGTTGCACTATCCACATCCATCCTGGTATCATCATTCGTTGCGTATTTTTTAAAGCTAGGTAACGGTACTGGTTTTGTCCTGAGATAGGTGAAGATTGGGATGGCAAGAAAATGGTTTAAAGTGCTGTCCGTCATTTGAGAAGCGTCGTCCTCGTCGTCTGCTTGTGAATGTGGGCCGACAGGATCACCCAAGTACAGGAATCCTCTGTAAGAGGGAGTTGGACGCACTTCTTTCGCGTAATCTGCTTGACTGTCCTCATAAGCCTGAGCTAAACTCAAAACTTCACCCTCTGGTGTGCGTTTGGTGAGTGTATTCCAATTCTCATAGTTCGTCTTCATGACGTCCGTACAGTTATCTGCGTCGGCATTTTCATAAGGTTCGTAATCGCTGCCACTAAACATCCCTTCAAAAAATAAATAATCGTTCATTGGCCTTCTACTTCTTTTGATTTCATCTCACTTACACGACAATCAGAGATATATCATTGGCTTCCATCATCTCACCCACTGCATCCATATCATCCCAATCGATGGGCTGTTCCGCATTGGTGAATAAAACAATTCGCTTTTGATATTTCAGCTTTCGACAATGATCTACTATCATTTGAATAGCCACAATAACAGCATCCAACACTTTTTTTCGTGTTGAAAGAGAAAAAGAGGATCAGTTTGTGCTTTGTTTCTTTGAGTGTTCAACAGAAAAAAGGCCACAAAAGGGAACAGGCATTGGTAACATACCATCTGCTGGTGGGTCTGTTTCTTTTGATGTGGATACAGTTTGTAGTTTACGTAACAGCTTCAAATTCGGCTGACTTATTCCGCTGAGAGTAAAGATATGTTCATATTGATCCGGTGTGTCATCATTCAGTATATTGTTCGTCTCTAGAATGAGAAAGAAGAGATAGAATCTAAGGTTTCCCTTTCTCTTGGATAGCCCGTTTTGGAGCTACAACCTCAAAAAAACAGGTTTATATTCTCATACGGAAGTTTGTTCTTTACCTGGAGTACCGGCTAATAGCACAGATACCATGTCCATTTTTCTACCGACGATAACCTTTCAAGAAGGTTTAATAGGAGTGAAAGAGCTTCGATCTGTAAGTGGGCGAATGATAATTTTATGCAGTGGTTCTAGGTTCGCTTTTTTCCAAAGTTGACTACCTTATCTTCCATCGTCTCTATTATTATACTAAGTGCTGTAGAAAAGTCTTGTGACATTGAATGGTCTACGTTCAAAATGTAAATGGTAGCTTTCTTTTGCGCCATTTCGCGTTTTTTGCAGGAACAAAAATATATTCAAATTAAAAGGGAAGAACGCAGAAAGTGGAGACTTTTTAAATCATCAACCATCAGGCTCTGTTAAGCTGACATTGAAAAAAAAACACAGTTAAAAAACAAATACAGGAACGGACTGACCTCTCCGCTGTTAGCTAATATTTGGTGATAATGTATGGATGTCAATAGCGCGTGAAATCTTACACTGTGTTGACAAATGGGTCCCTAAATATGCTTAGGTCACAAACTTTTCATTTGTTACTTCTAAAGTCGTTCTTTTCACGCTTTTGTTTCCTTCACCACCCCACGCCCCCGCCCCCCCCCAACCTTCTTGTCCACATCTGTTAGGTGACCATTCACCACCACAGCATTGAACAGAACGACTCAATTTAAGCGTCGAAACTATTGAAATAGTTGGGTTTTTTGTCAAGCCTTATGAACAATTTGTGCCATTTTTAGAGTGGGTGAGTAAGACAATGGAAAGGAAAGCATGAATTCAAAGCTATCAACACATGAGGATAATAGTTAGGATGGATACAATGACAAATTGTTGAAACGGACCAAATCAAATGAACAAGTTGACGGGTATAGAGAGAAGGTCTCTGAGTGATTCATATGCTTTTATTCAGCAGTTTACAGCCCCAGATTTGCCCTTAAAGCCTACATAGATAACATAGATGTACACATGTCCACTCAACTTTCTCCTCCTTGTCATTCATTGAGATGATACACTTAAGGATGTGTTCATCTCCATTGTTGAACTGACGGTGATAAATATAGTACAAGGTTGTTTATTCGTTTTCATCTTTGGTTTTTTCTCTATTCTACCAAAGCTCTCTTCTCTTTTGTCTTTGCTCTGTTATTAATTTACGTCTATAGCCTCTCATAGTGCTATTCGCCGCATTCTTTTGTTCTTCTTGGTGTTGCTGTAAGATATCTTTAGGCAGAGGTGCTGCCATGCTCACGAATAATGGGGAACAACCAAACTTTTCGGCTAATTTGGATCGTGTCCAAGTGCTGGGATCCGATTGCCTTAGCTGACGCATTTCTGCAATCTCACTTTCTGTCAACTTTTTTGTTGTTGTCAATGTTGTGCTATTGCGATGGAGTAAAGGTGCATAGGAGGCTTGAATGGTGGGTTCAACGACAGGCAGGCGCTCAACAAAGACAGTGCCGTTGGGTAAAGCAGTTTCTTTTATGGGTACACTTGGTTTCATTTTCATATTGGGAGTTTTGCTCTTTGTTGCATAGGTGCGAATGGATCTGTAGAGTGGAGCGCTTGTTCGGTTCATGGTCGACGGCGATGATGTAGAGGGTGTTTGTGAAGATCTGCTGGAGAGAGGGTTTGACAGAAACCGCTGGAGAGAAAAATGGTAAAATTGTTTCCCCCGCGCCCCCCACATACACAGACAAGGGTTGAATGAAATGACAACCCCGCTCGAAAAAAAGTCTCGAAAAAGAGAGCCGATCCGGCGGCTTGCGTTTTTTGCTCAGCTTAAAAAAAGCAACTCTTGTGTGTGTGCTTCTCGCACACATCACTGTAAAATAGGACCGAAGCTTCCATAGGTATGAGGTATCTTTATTTCATGATATGATTAAAAAAAAAAGAAGTGTAGGTAGCTAAACTAGCCTTTCGTTTTTTTTTTCATTTTAAACAGTATTCCAAAGTCTATCACCAGAATCACCGATGCCAGGGACAATATATCTATATGCAGGTTTCAGTTACTGCTGCCCAGAGACAGTTTCTGTACACACAATTGGAATTAAAACTTTAAACCTTACCCTGTGTTATCTAGCGTTTCATCAATGGCAGCAATGTAAATGTGGATGTCTGGATGTTTCTCTTGAAGTTGAGCAAGACCGATTTCCGACTATATCATGGATGTATCAGAGCATGCACCCCGTCATGTAGAGCACATAGTTAGTTATCATTTTTTATCGCAAAACCTATGTCAAAATGGATACCTACTCCAACAGCAGCCACGAATTTGATTTGAGAGCCTGACAATCCCCATTCTTTCAGCAAGTTCACTGTAGCCACTGCCGTGTTACCAGTAGCAATGACCGGATCCAACACATAGCATATATCGATATTAGGTTGATCCGGTAGCTTATTATAGTATTCCACGGGTTGGAGGGAGACCTTTTCACGATACAGACCCAAATGATAAACAGGTGCATCTGGGAATATATTCAAAAAGCCTAATCGAGAAAAAAAAAAAAAAAAAAAAAAAAAAAGGTCCCACGGGGGTAAGTCCATCGGCCCATAACATAGAACTTCATCTACATGTGTCATAATAGATCTACATGGAATAACTTACCATCTACAAACCCAAGACCAGACCTTAATACAGGAACGAGACCTACTCTTGCTGTCACTTCTCTCAATGCATAATCACCATAAGCGGTTTGAGTCTAAAAATTCCCCCCCAAGTACATAACCCCATCAGACCTTCTTCATTATTGCGCTATAGACGGTGGGGGTGGGGTGGGTTGACTGAAATACTTACTGTAGCTCCTTCACTGACTGTCAAATCATAGGATGCTTCATAGCCCAAGAGAATGGATAAGTCGCGTGTCAACTCCCTCACCTCTTTGGGACTCCTTTTAGCGTTTCTCAGTTGAGATAACTTTGTTATCACTAGAGGATGTTGACTGAGATGAAGATGAGTCATGTATCGTACGATTTGCTATCTATGAAAAACAAAAGAAAATGAGAAAAGAAGATGAAAGGGGGGGAAAAGAAGAAAGATATAAAAATAACAGCGAGTAAGTAGTAACAGGTTCAAAATGAGATGAAAATGAACCAGTTGAAAAACTGGATATGTGCATGATCACCGATGTATAGCTATTACACGGGCATCACATGAGATGAATGTTTCCCATTGTTTTCGTTTTATTTATCATTATTTATTGTTATTTAAACATGCAAACCTAAACCATAAGTCACTGGTGTGTGAAATGTACCTGTGTATGCGCACATGTGTGTGTGTGTGTGTGTGTGTATGTGCGTGGGTGTGCGTGGGTGTTTGCTGTAAGATACAATGAGAGCTTGATAAGGAACGACGCGCCACTCGTTTTTTCTCCCCCCCCCCTTCTTCTTTCTTCTTTTCTCCTTTACACTTCTTTTCAAATTTCGTTGCCCCCCCCCCTTTTCAATGACTCTAGCTACTGAAGACGAAACGACTTTACAGCAAATGCTAGATAAAGTAGAATCCTTGAAAGCTGATCAAGTAAAACTAGCCGAGCAGGTAAGAATGAAGAAGCTGGTCAAGTCATTCCCTTCTCTTTTCTGTTTTAGTATTTGACCCCATTTTGCTCACTTCTTGACTCACAAAGCTTGATAAATTATCGCTCAATTCTCCTGTAATGAACCACCCTGGTGCCATGTCCCCGTCCACATCCATCACTGCCATTACAAAGGACGAAGCTGTGGTGGGTAAAGCAGCTAGTGCTGCTGCCGATGCTTCCACAAACGCATCCCTATTCTCGCCAACATCTACTTCTCATCTTTATCCTGATCGTGTTATATTGACGAGTAAGTGCTTTGATAAAAAGGACAGAAAACGTAATAGCATAGGGGTCTTTGTTGACTCTTCTTTTTTGCAAGCTTACCCTGGTCAGCATGGTATCAAGCCTATGACTTTAAATTGGGGTGCAGAGGATCCTAAGGTAAGAGGGCCTATTGTTGCTTCTCGTCATTCAGGCAGTATTAAGAAAAGGTAGGTCCTTTTTTTTTTGTTATATAAAAAATGGTTCCACCTTCACCCTGAACAATTGCATCTTTTTTTCAACATTAGAAATGCTATTGGTGCCTATGGTGGCTCTTACTGTATCTATCGTGCATTAGCCATTGCTATCGGCGACTTACCTTCTGATCACCGTCCCAACTTTGACATGACCGAGCCTACCTTCAAAGTAGGACCTCATCCTTCTTGGTATGATCCTGAAAAGATAGTTTCTATTGATCCCTTTGGTCATATTGCTCCTCAAATCTTTAGAGAAGAATATGAGAATGGCTTAGATGTGAGGTAAAAAAACCCAAGAAGCATGATGTGGGCATTTGGATGCCTCGAGAGAAAGAGAAAGGGAAAAAAAAAAGAAGAATGCTTACCCTCTCTATGCTTTCTCCCCCCACCCATTTAGACCTACTATTGCTATTACAAGAGCTCATATGACCATGGCAGAAATGGAAATGAGTGTCAAGGACGGTAGCTTGGAAGTGGATGGTAAAATTGTTGTCAACTCGCGAGGTGATTTGGCTGTATCCAAGGCTGCTGTGGAGCCTGTTTGGTACTTGCCAGGCGTAGCCAAACGATTTGGAATTGAAGAATCACTCCTTCGCCGTGCACTTTTGTAAAACTGGCAACTTGGACTTTTACTCTACTTTTTTTTCTGAAAACCATACCCCTAACTTGAAACTGTTTTTTAACGTATCTGTAGCGAAGATACAGGCGGAATGTATCCAGAGTTGATTACTCGACCTGATTTAAAGGTGTTTTTACCTCCTATCGGTGGCATCAGTATCTATATTTTTGGTAATCCTGAATATATTTCAGGTAAATGCTTGAAGAGTCAAAACGTGAAAAAGTTGTTGCTGTGTCTGGCTGATGGGGACGATTGTATTCACATCATGTTTCATTCTTATGACTAAAAGACACATCTAAAAAATTGACACTTCGAGTGCATGACGAATGTAACGGGTCAGATGTATTTGGTAAGGTTTTCAAATTTCACACGTTTTATGGGGGGCAAATAAAAGGCATCTTCCTCTGTGACACCTAACCAATGCCTTTCTTTTTTGATAGGCAGTGATATCTGTACCTGTCGTCCGTATCTTATTTATGGTATTGAAGAATGCGCCAAACAAGCACAACAAGGCGGTGTCGGTGTGATTGTTTACTGTAAGGAGACATGAACGATGATGAATGGGACAAGGTGGGGAGTATCCCTTATTATAAACAGCACACTCACATGTCTTTTTCGTAGTTAGAAAAGAGGGTAGAGCTCTAGGTGAGGTCACCAAGTATTTAGTTTATAATGCACGTAAGCTTTTCAACCATAAAACGATAGCAACACCACTGTGGCTGAATAAATCAAGGAGATAACAATTGCACCCTTGATGATGTATTAGGCAAAAGACAAGCAGGTGGTGATACTGCAAGCAACTACTTTTTACGTACTGAATGCATTGCTGGTGTGAAGGACATGAGATTCCAAGCATTAATGCCAGATGTGCTACATTGGTTGGGTATTCAAAAGATAGACCGTATGATGGTAAGGGCTTTCAGAGTCACTGTTGGTATAGTTAGATTTTTATTGATTGTATTGTACTAAGCGGGCTATCACCTTTGGCTATTCTAATTTATATCTAGTCCATGTCAAATATGGTAAAGTGACGATGCAGGATGACCCATTTGTGTGCCCTTCAGGCAGAAACGAGCAGTATTGAAAAAATTGACTCATGTCCTACTTGTTTTGTTTGCCCTTTTCGCATGCATAGAAACATGACGCTATTGTTGGTTCCGGTATTCCGATTATCGAACGTGTGCCCATTCCTGAAGATTTAATCCCCGCTGACTCTAGGTAAAAAAAGAAAAGACTAATTGCGTATTTTTTTCACAAAACAATAACGGTGTTTCATTTTATCCGCCTTTGTTGCCCTTTGCTTATAGAGTCGAAATCGACGCAAAGATTGCTTCTGGCTACTTTACTACGGGTCAAGTGCTTGATGAGGAAGGCCTTTCGAACGTCAAAGGCCGTGATTGGGAAGATATCGAACACTGAAAAAGAGGGAAAAATGGGGCTACTTTGGTTATTGTAATAAAACCATTGGATCACGCCTCCACTGGCTGATTCCGTTTTCTATCTTTCTGTTTTTGACACGACACAACTCATAAATTGTACACCAAACAATGCCGATTCGTTCCTTAACGGCGGAGTATTATTGCATAATTTTGTCATAATATTCATGCGGATTTTTTTTCCCTCGATTCACTAAAACAAAGGGCTATATAAATGGAAATAAAGAGTTTCCTATTTCATATTTTTTTTTTTTTTGTTACTTTAATATTCAACATAATTTCTTTTTTTTATTTCTTATTCAACATAAGCTTGAACTAAGCCCCCCCCAACGCTAACAAAATGACACACTTTAGCAATACAGACTTGAAAAACGAAAACAATAATACGACCGCCGTCGTTGAATACCCTTTGCAGGATGATGATTTGACACATCCAGGCTTATACCGATACAAAATAAACACCATGCCTCATTATCCTTATCATTCAAGACCAACTCGTACAACAAAGAAGTTAAAAGAAGATGAAGACTGTGATTGGGATTTGTATCCAACCATAATGCGTGAAATCGAAAATCATGGAACTCCTGAACAAGTAGAAAAGCTGCATCGAATCTTGCAACGTTCTTAAAAAAAGCTCTCTTTTTTTTTTTTACTCATTCTCAAATCTATATTTTTTGCTTCTGTGAATTCTTTGTATTATTTATCATTTTTTATATGTACATAAGTCAATCAAGTTCAGTTTTATTTACAAATATATCATGAATTTCAATAAAAAGATTCAAATCATCTTTCCCCTCCCCACCCCCATTTCAGGGCTATATAAAAATTATACATTTGAAAAACATGGTTAGAATAAATCATTTACAAAAGTGGAGGCATCTGTTTCGTCCTCTTTGCCTCCTTCTCTTTGAAGCCTAGCTTGCCTCTTTTTCTCCCAAACCTTTCTTAGTAAGGACCTTATTGTATCTACATTATCATTCCAGTTGGCTTCAGCTAATCCAGTAGCTTTGTCGATCTGTTCAGACGTATAGACAAAATTCCAGGTACTACAAAATTCGGCTTCTTGCGGATCAAAATCTGGATCATACCGAGGATTCACAATATACGGAAAATAAGCTAGCGTGATGGGCTGTTTTCGTCTGGTCACCACATATTCGTTTGTGTCCACCTCGTCGTCGTCATGTCTAGAGATCAGGTCTTGTTCTTTTGACGTTGCTTCGAATAGAGTACATGTGCCTAAAGCATATTTCTCCTTACTTTTGCCGTCATTGACTGATGCTTCCTTGGGCCATCCTGCGCCTGATGGCCAACCTTCAATCCCTCTTCTTTTGATATAACTTTCTGCCCGGTCAAAATGAGGAGCCGTCTGTATATCCGCACTTAAATCTACGGCCAAGATGACGTCGACGTTGCGTCCGTTGCGTAGCAAGGGATAGAAGGGTATATTGTTATCCATGCCAGCATCCATAAGATACAATTCTTTAGCGTTCACCAAGGCATCTGGCCGTTCAAGAACAATTGTCTCTCTCTCGTTTTCTATATTGTGTTTTCCTTCTTTTGGCCGTGATGATGGTGTTGTTGTTGTTGTTGTAGTTGAGCGTACGGTGTTTGACATTTTATAGAATGGGTTAGGAAACGAGGAGGGTGAGATAGGATGATACGCAGACATCGTTGCTTCGTAACGAGTCATCGCTTCATCGATCTTGTTCAAAGAGCCTGAAGGTAAGAAACTGCGTATTTCTTGGTAAAAATGAACGAGACTAGCAGCAAAAGCCGATCCGAATGTGCTATCATGTATATACTTTTTGTTGGTAAAAAAAATCCCATGGGTTCTATCCCCCCCTCCCCCCCACTGCATTGCTCTTCCTTACCCCATGAGGATATCCAAGGTTTGTTCAGGTATTCTATCCACATTCTTGCCTTTTTCAAACTCTCTACCAAAACCCCATATAGGAACCCAAGCTTATCGATGTCGTATTTCGTTTGATATTAGCCTCAAAAAAAGAGACTACATATATATATATATATATATTTTTTTTTTCTTTCTTAGATGAGCTCACCTTCAATTTCTTCACAACCCATCTCGAAAGGAGTGAATTCAAACCATTGATATGTATCATGATGATTTTCCGTCTTTGCTTTTTCCAAAGCCTCGAGCTCTTTCACTTGTTCATTTTTCTTTTTACCCATCTGCTTTTTCAGTTCTTGGGTTCTATCCTCCGCCTTCTTTCCGTTGGAAATAATATCGTGTCGTACTACACAATAGATGGGCATCGGCTCTGAACCATCTTTCAAGTAGTCTGCCTGCTGCGATAATTGTAATACTTTAGGAGAATCTACGTCCTTTTCTCCCCTTGCGTCTTGCCTCGTTGCAGCTGCTGTAGGCTGTGTTGACAAAGACCTTTTCGTCAACAATCGGCCGCCCATGAGAACGCCAAATAGGTCCACAAAACTAATGTCTCCTTTTTGTTGACTATAGCGTTGTATAACACCTTGTAACAGCATCTTACTTTTCTCGGGCGAGGAGGTTAAAAGCTGAATAAAATTGGATATATTGGCCCAGTGTGTATTGAGTTGCTCTTTAAAGTGAGCTTTCATACGGGCAGGATCCGCCTGTGTCAATGGATGGTAATACAACGACATGGACC
Source organism: Mycotypha africana (assembly GCF_025528875.1). Taxonomy (NCBI): domain Eukaryota; kingdom Fungi; phylum Mucoromycota; class Mucoromycetes; order Mucorales; family Mycotyphaceae; genus Mycotypha; species Mycotypha africana. Next base: position 24,462 of record NW_026515739.1, on the reverse strand, counting down.
AACAGGATCCTGAAATGCCCGAGAAATACATGACAGTGTCCAAAAAGCCAGATGCTTTCATGGCCTGCAAGTAACCTGTGAGCCCTACCATGGCACGATACCCACCTCCACTGGTAGCGAGTCCAATGACGGGTATATCTCTTACGTCGATCTGGGCGGCATCTTGATGAATAAATTTTGCAAAAGCTTGTTTTTGAAATTGTTTTCGTTTGTCAATGAAGGCTTTCTCTTCTGCTGATAAATCATTTCCTTCTCTTTTTGTATATGTAGACTGGAAGCAATTAGTTCTCTCTCTCTCTCTCTGTTTCCCTAGCCAATTACATAATCATTCATGAAAGTGTTCTTTTCTACCTCACGATCGCATCTCTGGTTATTTCTGGGTATAGTTTTGAATCTTGCATTTCATTCTTTACTTCATCTACAATCCTTCGAAATTCCTCCATACTTAAATAGTCCCAGAGATGGGCATACCCCTCTCGTAACTTGCTGAATTGTGTTATAAACTGTGGGTAAAGTTCTGCCAATTTGGCGTTGATAACATCGACTGAAGGCAGCTCTGGCCATTCCAGTTTTTCAGTCAACCGACCTCTTTTGTTTTGCTGTTGCTGTTGCTGCTGTGCTGATGGTGGTGCTGGGGTTGGCTGCTGATTCTCTTTTTTGTTATGGTCTGTGACCAGCGATGCAATGAATCGATTGAATTTGCGAGCTTCTTCTTCCAAGGATCGCCTTTCTTTCGCTGCAATGTCATCGTGGCTTTCAACTATTGCTTGTTCATCCCTCTTTTCTGACGATGTTTTATCGTTTTTTTTGGATAAAAAAGGAAGCGTCCAAAATGGACTTTTGGACGTTGAATAGTGTCGGCTGTTGGCTTGCATGGAGGACCCATTTCCTAATGATGAAGGTACAACAACTCGTTGCTTGACACAATGCCTACCCATGGTTGTTCTCGAGATATTTCTCAAAGGAAAGAAAAAGCATTTTATTTCAGTTGGTTGCCTTAACAGTCTTGCATACGATAGCATTCTGTTAGTCAAAGGCAAATGAGTAAAATAGAGAGAAAAGGAATGGAAAAGAAAGGGGAGATGGAACCTTTTTTTTTTCCCCTTAAAAATAGGACGCAAGGGGAGATCGAAAGAAGAACCTACCATATATGGTAATCATGAGTTCTATCACAATTCTCTTTCCATTCTATCTGCAACTGATGGGCAAAGGTTGCACAAATGACATATGAACGGTGTTCTCGTCTTTGAACAGCAATCATGCTTCCTATCGCTTGAAAGTCTCTTGGGTGGTGGTTTTTTTTTTTTTTTTACATACATTTTTATTTGTTTAAATTGAAACTATCTACTTCATGCAATCCCTGATCCTAAACTACCTGACTTTTAAAATTCAAAATGTCAAGTGTGGTGATCAAAACTACTCAACATAAAGAAACAAACTTCTTAATAGAAAGTAGAAGGACGCTTGGCAACGAAGAGAGCACGGTGCTTCTTGTCGGCCTTGGCAATACGGTGAGGTAAGGGGAAAGAAAGCTTGGGAACCAAGAGTTGCTTGATGTATTGGCGACGAACATCGGCATCCTTGATTTCAGCAACACGGATGATTTGAACAGATCTGAAACGGGCACGATGACGAGCAGCCATATCTTGATCTATAATGTTATGTAAAACCCCACACACACACAAAATGAAGAATGGGTTAGCTCAACATTCATAGTCATCTCCTCAATCCAAACTATCCAATCCTATTTCTATACATACAGCAAGTTTCAACAGCTTCAACACGAGACATGGCACGGTATTCCTTGTACATGTTGTGGGTACCGGAACGAGAATCGTAACGGATCCAGATACCAAAGTTCTTGATTTGTTCAGGGCGCTTTTCGGTGATCTAGAAGAAGGAAATGTGAATCAATTGTACCATTAGCATTGTGTTGTTTTACTCGCAGGTAATAATGTATCTAATGGATATTTACAATGTTGACGGAAACGATTTCACCAGCAGCCTTCTTGACCTTACGGAGCTTCTTCAAGAAGTACCAGAAACGAGACTTGGCAACAACAACATTAGGAGCAAAGATGCGCATGCGGAAAAGCTTAGGAGTAGGCTCTTGAGCGGAAGGGAGCTTGCGTCCAACCACCTGATATTCTGTGAACTATTCAAAATGGTGCAGAAAACATCAAATCAAAACGATTAGAATTGGCTGTACAATGTTGGAATGTCTGTCACTTCAACAAGATTCGTAATGTAGGACAGAGAAAAAAAGACAAAATGGGCGGGGTGATGTAGGTAACAAATTGCAATGGACTGTTACAAAATGCTATAATGCTGACATGGCGAATTTCCAAAATGTAACTCTCATGCTGGAAATGACGTTGTATTTCCCAAATTCAAATAGCCTCTACAATATCCCTTCAAATAGCCGGTGGGTGTATTGATGGATGCATATCCTATTGCAATGGATGGATGGAAGGGTGTAGTAGGTCATTCATGCAATTCTAAATCTGTTGTATCACATATATCGTTCCTTTCATCCATTCTGTCTTTTATCGAAATCCTGTCTATTGTTTGGAAGTTATCCGAGTTTATGAATAGGGTACTTACTCTAGCCATGTTGCCTTAGTTAGAAAAGAAAGGAGGATTGCCCCGTTTACACCCTTTCTCTTTCCCTTTGGGTTGCTTTTTGCACTTCTTGTCTGGCCCGCTCCATCCTTACTTCGATTTTCTAAGGTTCGTGCGGAGTTTCATTTTTAGACAACACCACCCACCCACCCCACTTCTTTCCAGTGTACCCATAGCACTCATTTTTTTATTCACTGAATGAATTAGAAAGCCCATACAGCTATCCATTCTTAGTATAAAGAGTATATTTTATATTCATAAAATAGCCTTATCCTTGTTTGTTGGGGAAAAAAAAAACCACAAGAAGTGGAGTATAACAACAATAAAAATATGGACAAAAAGGTTTTATCGACCTTCAGATAGACACACTTGTCATACAAAGTTCACTTTTTATTTGGTTCATTATAATTTATGTTCTTGTTTATATGTATGAAAAAAGGGACTTAATGCCTGTTTTTGTGAAGAATTCTTTGTCCAGTGCTTGCTTGATAAGCATACTTGACCTTTTGCGAGTTGCTATTATTTTCCTCTTCCTGTTCATCCACATCTTCATTGAAGAGAACGTCATCAAAAATATCTTCTCTCAAACCAGTATCATGATCGATAATCCAATGGAACTTTTCGTCGCCCAATTTGACATATTGAAAGTCGGCACAATCGTCCTTATACTCGTTACCGATACCCAAATATTTGCCACCAATAGTAGATATAGTATAATCATTATTTATCTTGTAAATGTTGTTATCATAACCTGTGCAACTTTGAGATTCTGGTCTTTCTTGTCCACCAAGACAATAACCTTGATAATCGCCATCGGTAATGTACAAGTGACAGAAGCCGTCATCATCACAGTCAGTTAATTTGAAGTGAACACCATAACCTGTACTTTGAACTTTGAGATATTTATCGTAGGTTTGTTTGCATTCGCCGCCAAAGAAGGGTACTTTGTCGTAGTTGAAGCCTAATAATCGAAGAGACGTTGGAGTACGGATGCGGAAACGATCTGAAGAGGCGCAAGCAGCATCCGTAGGACTGATTCGATAGACTGCAGTAAGCGAAAGAAGTAGTAGTGTAGAAGCAGGGCTCGAGAATAGCATGATTGAATACGATAAGAGTAGGTTTTAACCGCGCAAGAAAAGAAGAAGATACATGCTGCTCGTTTATGAAGAAATTGAAATATCATGCTGGTTTCTATGACGAGGGTTTGACAATTTCTGGCAATCAGAAAGCCCATCCAAAAAAGAAGGTTTATGAACGTCATTGGATGATAAAAAAATTTCGTGTTTAAGGTTGGGTAGAGAAAGTGAGAAAAAAGAAAATCAAAGGAAAAAACAAAATTAAGGCCGAGCATAATACTCCTAAAGTAAAGGGTGTAGGTGCATTTTGCCTAGATTTCTGTTCTTAGTGACCAAAGTGTCCAAGATACTCTTGATAATAACTTTTTGCAACTCAATGATGCGCGAGACATGGCAGGTCAAACTCAGTCATATTGCTTTACTTATTGTAAGTAAGCTCGTCCACCGATCATTTTTCTAGCTGAATGAGTATTTTTTATTTTGATCTTTGGCTCCAAGTTCGTACAAAGATGTTGGTTACTAAAGTTATTTACATTTTTTTTTTTTTTTGGTACTAAATTAAAATGTGGTTGCACGCACTTGCTGCACTCTATTTTGAGCCACAAAGCCTTTTTCAGTGGAAAACGCATTCATTTTTGGATCATATTTGACTGCATAATACCAATTATCTGGCCTGGCCTCTATCACACCTAGCCATGTTCCTTTGTTAAATTGTAACTCTTCGGGTTTACCACTATGCCAATCAGTAAGCGTCACTCCTGTGGAATAATGTAATATTAAGTAAATGAAATTGCAATGGACAGTACTTAAGATATATATACTTACCCCAAAATAAGATGGAGGGTTGTTGCTGCTGTTGGTAATTGCCTGACGCTGACTGTTGATGAGGCTGTATAGGCATCGCCGATGGAGGCGTTTGTTGGCCATAACGATTGTTGACATAACCTAAAGCGGAGTGAGTGTACGCAGATACAGCAGCAGCAGCAGCAGTAGTAGTAGTAGTAGTAGTAGTAGTAGTAGCGGCGGTAACAGGAGGTGCCATATTGACTACTGCTTGTGGATAATAGGCAGAACCATGGGAAACATAAGGAGGCTGATGCTGAGAAGGCTGAAAAGATTGTGTTCGTTGAGTATACTGCTGTACATAAGGTACAGAATAAGGATGCTGCTGCTGCTGCTGTGCTGGCGGTAGGATATTAGTATATACAGCATTTTGCTGGACGTTATTTGTAGTGCTTGGTAAATGTTGTTGCACACTGGTATTATTTGTCTGTCTAGTATCTGTATAAGTAGATCGATGACCATTTGCTGCTATATTATCTTGGGTTGCGACAACCTCCATTGGAGGCTGCTGATCAGTGATTCCTGTACTTGGCTCAGGATTTAGACTGTCTTCCATCAGAGATGGCGGCTGAATTTCATTCATATCCTTGGGCTTTATCGTGTTAGTCTTTGCTGGTGCTGCTTCATTATTTGCTACTTTTTTGGTTTTATCGTCATCTTTCTTTTTCTCCAAGACTCCCAACTCTTCAAGCAAGCTTTGATAAGAAAAATTGCATACTGCGTCAATATCAGCAGAAAGTGGTCTCCTTCGAGTGGTTGTGGAAGACCTTCTAGCTCTACCATCAGTACTTCTTTTTATTTTGCTTGCTCTAACGGTACCTGTAATACCATCCATATCACTTTCCTGGCCAAGATGGCCTAGATCGAACATATTGTTACCAATTGCAAAAACGACCTTGGCTCGAGGATCAATAGATATATTTCCTTCCTCTTCTTCGGATTTTCTATCAGACTTTGTGTCGGTGTCGTCATCTTCATCAGATGTGTCATTGGAAGATAGGGATGATATCTCGGGCACAACGAGCACAGGGAATGCAGTTGAGGAGTCAGGCACAGTGCCATGTAGAGACGATTTTGTGGATTTTTGGAAAGCCTCGGCCGCTGTCGGAGACGTTGTCTCTGACGAACTTGTTGTCGATGAATCGACCGCTTCGTTTGCGCAATTTTTAGAAATGGCATCGATGGTGCCTTCCTCTATCAACGGTGGCAGTTTCTCTCTATGCATTTTAGTTAAAGAAGATGCTGTGGATGCTGCAGAAGAAGTGGCTGTGGCAATGGGTGGTAATGGCTTATTTGCCTTTCTTATCAATGACGTTCTCCTCTCTGCAGCCGTTTTTTTCCTGTTTTCTTGGGAGCTTTGCTCTGGTGGCATGTCATATTTGGCTGTATTGGAAGAAGTCTCTACTTCTCTCGTCTTTAGGCCATCGTTCATTAGGCGCTCTTGCTCTGGTATTGTATGTGCAGTATTCGTTATATTCCTTTTAACAGTACTGAGCTTTTCTCCAGCTGAGACTGTGTCCTCCCTCAAAACAGCTGTATTTGTGTACATTATTAATTCTGCTGGAACCTCAAAATGGGCAGTGGTATATCGTTGAAATGTCTTTTGAGGATCATCAAAATAATCAACGAATATCTCAGCTTCGGGTATGTGGGGTCCGGTGGCTGCTGTTTGAATGAATGTCTGAATATCTTTGGCAGGATGATATTGCTCGAGTGCATTCCATAATCGTTCGTGTGACTATAAACATTGAGGACAAAACAGTTTTGGGAGTAACATTAGCAGTTGCCTAATATGGGTTTTTTAGAGAGTTTTTGGGTCTGTTTACCTGTTGTTCTTGGTTCGTTGCAAACGAAAGAAGCTCAAGGTATTTTGTAAAACTGTGTTGAATGTATTCCAGCCTTTTTCTTTCCAGCGCTTGATAGGTCTATGGAAATTGGGAGATCAAATTTAAGATGCTTGTGCCTAAAAAAGAAGCGATAAGAGGTTAAGCTTACATCGCATGCTAACTTCCACATTCTGTTCCATGCTACTGTAGCATCAGCTACTCTATCGCAAGCATTTCTGTATTCCTGTTCTATAACACGGAAGAAAATAATACATTATTGATTAAGCACTCCTTTCCAGCACAGTTACCCTATGCTTTATTATTTCCAATGTTACCTTGTATTTTGGCTTCTTGTTGTAGCCTCTCAATTTTCTGTCTGACCCTCTCTGCTTCACGACCAGACAATGAATGTAACTGCGTTTGCATTCCTACTACTTTTGCACAATCTGCTTCATATTTCTCTTTCACCTTTGTTAGATAAGATCTGCTATTCTGCTTCAATTTGAAGGCTTTCTCAACGCTGGTTTGAGTGAGCTTTCGTTTATCTTTGTGCTCGAGAATAAAAGCGTCCAGGTCTACTTCCAAGCTTGATTTGATTTTCTGGGCTAGATGAATGTGTGTCTCAGCCATACGTTCCGTTTCTTTGTTAGCAGAAGAGAGCAGATCATGCAAAGTGCTGTAACAGTAATTCCATTCAGCAAATCAGTCATACTGGTTGGATATAACAGTGAACCATGCAACCTTACCCAAGCTCGGCTGAACCAATCCCTGATTTGGCATGTTTTAATAATTTACGTCCAAATTCTTCGTGTAGAGATGCTCTAAGCAAACATCAAGGTGAATGGAGTCTAGGTTAAGCGGGGGAAAGGAAAGAAATCTGGCAAGGTATCTGCATACCTTAAACTGTAGAATGATTTCACTTCTTCGAATGTTTTCTTCGTACTATTGAGCTTTTCAGTGAGTGCATAGTACCCTTCGTCCGCCAATCCCTGAATGTAAAAATTTAGTGAGCATACATCTTGTTGCGTTCATCAATGTTTCTGATCTACCCAAAAATTGTTTGAAAAGCTTTGTTCTGCAGGAGTAATTGTAACTGCCATGAGCCTCGTAAGTTAAACTAATGGTTTAAACAAAGAATCAAAAAAGAAAGAAAGAAAATGACAGCGAAATATCCTGTTGAAAGAGAAAATGAGCCGTTCAATGTTCATTTTCCTATGTTTTCATGCCAAAATATTGCCTTTTTTGTACTTCTGTGTCTCGATTTTTTTGGTGTCTGAAAAATTGGGACGCGCATAAGGTGTCGTCCAAAAAACTGGAAGCGCGGCGGTCTCTTGCGGGTTTTTCTTTTATATTTTTTATTGTACTAGAGTTTAAGGGACCGTTTACGATGGAGAAACCTCCAGTTAAAAGAAAAAGATTGACCTCGCCTTCAGGCGATGAAGAAGCTGAACTGCTCAAGCAGCAGCAGAGCACACAAACGCAATTCCAAAAGGATGAAAAGATCGAAAAAGCTGACTTACTATTGCAGGAACAACAGGAACAATTACCTCCAAAATCAGTTTCATCGACGGTTAATGACAAAGCTGATCGTCGAGTTTCTTTTGCACCCTTAAAAGAAAGCTCTAACCAACCGCAGCCTATGGCAGAGAATGATGAACTGAAAAAGAAACAGCCGCGATTAGTGATGAAAAAAATGGTTTTGAATAACTTTAAATCCTATGCTGGTCGACAAGTAATCGGTCCATTTCATAAAGTAAAGATTCAAGCCAATGTATTACACGTTATCAACAAACATCTAACTTTTTCATCCCATTTTTTATTTAGTCATTCAGTGCTAGTAAACTATCGATATAGAAGTTTTTTTTTTTTTTGACACATCTTTCCATCTATTTAATACTAAACGTCTTTCTTCTCACTCTTTCTTAAGTTGTCGGACCCAATGGTTCAGGAAAATCTAATGTAATTGACGCTTTGTTATTCGTTTTTGGTTATCGTGCCAATAAAATGAGACAAGGCAAACTGTCAGAATTGATCCACAATTCAGCTAAACATCCTGACTGCACTCAATGTTCTGTGGAAATTCATTTTCAAGAAATTATCGATGGCAATACAACCAATGATTACACTATCGTACCGAATTCTCAACTTGTTGTGTCTCGTCAAGCCAGTAAAAACAATACGAGTCGATATTATATCAACGGCAGGGGTAGCAACTTTACCGAAGTGACCACTCTTTTAAAGGATCGCGGTATCGATCTGGATCATAAGCGATTTCTGATATTGCAAGGTGAAGTGGAATCTATTGCCCTTATGAAACCCAAGGCACGTGACGGTAACGATGACGGTTTATTGGAGTACTTGGAAGACATTATTGGTACCTCCAAATATAAAGACCCTATTGAAGAAGCCAGTGGCCGCTTAGAAGTCCTGAACGAAGAGCGTGCAGAAAAGTTGAGCCGTGTCAAATACGTCAGTCGAGAAATGGATGGCATGGAAGACAAGAAAGCCGAGGCAGAGAATTATTTGGAAAATGAAAATGAACTGACTCGTAAAAAGAATGAGTTGTATCAAATATACCAGTATGAAGCGAAGGGTAATATACAAGTAGCAACTCAGGTGATCGAAGAGTTGCATACAAAATTGACTGAGGAAGCTCAGAAATACGAAAGCATTGAGAAGGAAAAAGCAGAAATTGGTAATAAATACCAAGACTTTGTGAATGATTATAATCGCGTAGAGGCGGATACAAGCAGTTTATTAAAACGACAATCCAAATTGGAGAAAGAAGAAGTAGAAATTCGTGAAAGTAAAGCGCATTTGGAAAGCAAACTGGAGAAGGGTCGCGCTACGTTGGCTTCAGATCGTGCAGCTCGTACAGCAGCCCAAGAAGCCATAAAAAAAAATGCGGAAGAATTGAAACAGAGAAAGGTCGAGCTCACTGATTTGGAAAATCAATTGAAAGGAGAGGAGGAGAAACTTGAGACAATCAGTCAAGAATTAAAGGGCAAAACCGACGGTTATATGGCACAGATCGAAGAGCATCAACGAAAACTTGTTCCTTGGAACGAAAAGATTAACGAAAAACGCAAAACCATAGATGTAAAGAAATCAGAAAGCGAAATTTTGGCAGATAAGATTGTTGCTGGCGAAAAGGCCTTGAAAGAAGCGGAAGAAGAAATAGCTAGACTTCAACGATCAGTGAAGGACAAAAAGAAAGAAATCAAAGATTTACCTGATAAGAACAGAGAGCTCACAGTAGAGATCAAGGAATTAGAACGATATTTGGTCACTTTGAACAAAAAGGAATCCGACCTTCGTAATAATTTGAGCCATGCACGTCAAAAAGCCGATGAAGCAAGAACTTCTATGCAGCATTTCCAAAGTCGTGGAAAAGTTCTGGATAGCATTTTACGTTTACGTGACACTGGCCGTATTGAAGGCATTTATGATCGACTAGGTAGTTTAGGTGTGATTGATGATGCTTATGATGTCGCCATCTCCACAGCCTGTCCTGCTCTTGACAATATTGTTGTTGAAACAGTTGAAGCAGCTCAAGCCTGTATTGAATATCTTAGGAAAAACAACCTTGGACGTGCTGTGTTTACGGTGTTAACGCAACTGGGAAGACAACGATTTGATACGATTAGTACACCGGAAAACGTTCCTCGCTTGTTCGATTTAATTCAGCCCAAAGATGAAAAATTTAAGCCTGCCTTCTATAGCGTCTTAAGGGATACCCTGGTAGCGGAGGATATGCGGCAAGCCAACCGAATTGCTTACGGTAAGAAGCGTTGGAGAGTTGTCACCATGGATGGCAAATTAATTGAGAGGTCTGGTGCTATGACGGGTGGCGGGAACAAACAGCTGAAAGGTGCCATGAGCTCTGTGTTTAAAGATGATGGTGTTAGTGCTGACGTTGTCGCAGAATTGGAACGTGAGAGAGACAAGTTAGAAAGAGAGTACCGTAGCGTAGCTGATGAGAAAAGAGCGTCTGAAAGAGCTCTTGCTCGAAAACGAGACCAATTGCCGAAGATGGACGTCATTCTGGAGAAACTTCAAATGGATTTAAAGAGTATGGAAAGTCAAATGGAGGATGAAGAAGGAAGATTGGAGGAGCTAAGGTAAAGTTAAGATGCTATGATACAACGGTGGAAATACGACACAGTATTAAGCATTATTGTGATTAACTAGAGCTCAAACAGAACCAAGCCCAGCAGATGTTGCAGAGCAAACACAGATTAAAGCCGAAATAGAAGAGCTTGAAAAAGAACTAACAAGTCTGAAGAAACAAACAGCTGAAATTGAAGCAACTATTGCTAGCTTGCACGAAGACATCATGAACGTCGGCGGTGCTGATCTACGTCAACAAAAAGCATGTGTTAATGATGTCCGTAAGAAAATTGATACTCTCAATAGTCGTATCACCAAAAATATGGTAGCAAAGTCCAAAGCTGAAAAAGATGTTTCAAAATATGAAGCAGCTATCGCCAAATTTGAAAGAGAGAGCGCGAAGTCTGAAGAAAAGCTCAAACAGTTGGAGGATACTTTAAATCAATATGCAACCGATTTAAAAAATACGGTCGCAGAGGTTGAAAAGGCGAAGGAGGTATTAGAAAAGTCAAGGGCCATTTTTATCCTTTAGGTACTTTAAATAATAACAATTTTTGTATAGGTTATGGAAGAGAAAAAAGCCAGTATGGAAGAAATGAAGAAAGAGCTAGATGCTAAAGCAGAAGAAATCAATAAGCTCCGCCAATCTGAAGTAGACACCAGGAACAAATTAGAGGAGTATAAACGTACATTAATCGACAACCAAAAGAAAGCGAGCCATTGGGAAGAGCAGCGAAATAAATTGGAACTACAACGTATTGACGAAGAACCAGATGAAGCGCTTGTATTACCGGAATTCACAGATGTAGAATTGAAAGAGCTGAGTGGATCAAAGCAAGTCATTAAGATGGATATTGCAGAAATTGAAAGTAAGACTGTCAAATGGGTTGGAACCGTTGACAGACTCGAATTGCCAACTAAAAAATTTGCTTAAATTCACCATAGCTTTTGTTCAAAATGCTAAGCCTAATTTATCAGTTCTTGAAGAATATCGACGCCGTCGGCATGAATATAATGAACGAAAGGCAGAACTGGATGCCGTTACAGCTAGTCGTGATACTGTCAAGACAGAAGTGGAAAGTCTTCGTAAGAAACGTTTAGACGAGTTTATGAGCGGCTTCAACATTATTTCGCAGAAATTAAAGGAAATGTATCAGGTAAACATCTCATCACTAAATTTCGAATATTGTGTTTATCATTTTAGACACTTATTTTTTATCCGTTTACAATAATTAGATGATCACAATGGGCGGTAATGCTGAACTGGAACTAGTCGATAGTTTGGATCCCTTCTCAGAAGGTATTGTGTTCAGCGTGATGCCCCCCAAAAAAAGTTGGAAAAACATCTCAAACTTGTCAGGCGGTGAAAAGGTGAAAACGAAACTTTTGTATGGACCACTTAACAAAAGGCAACAATATTAATTCATTCAGAATCCTGTTCAAATTTTCTTTTAGACACTAAGTTCTTTGGCCCTTGTGTTCGCTCTTCATCACTTTAAACCTACGCCTTTATATGTCATGGATGAAATCGATGCTGCTCTAGATTTCCGAAATGTTTCTATTGTCGCCAATTATATTGCTGAACGCACCAAGAACGCACAATTTGTTATCATTAGTCTTCGTAATAATATGTTTGAACTTGCTGATCGATTGGTGGGCATTTACAAGACAAGCAATTGTACAAAGAGTATTGCAATTAATCCTAACATGATAGCAACGTTGACTGCAGTGCCAACAAACGCCAGTCCATCTAAAACATGATAGCTCACTTTTATAATATTGTAGATACCCCTTCCTAATAATATGAGAAATAAATCTCATTTACCATAGATTATACATTGCTGTAAAATACGTGTAAATGTTATGTATTGTTGGCCATTAGATAATAACCAATAATTGTAGCTCTGCGAATGGGAGCCCTAAATGGTAAGCAAAAGATTGCATTTTTCGCTGTATCTTATAATGATGCTGATAACAGCTCTATATATAAAATTCTTCTAAATTCGAAGAATACTACTATTAGAGAAACAGCGATAGTTGTGATGCTGCTGAGGCCCTGTAAACAAATAGAAGCTACAATCAAAAGATTGGTAATACAAACCAGAGGGGAACCGTATATAACAACTTACTCATCCGCCCCACCCCCATTTTCTTTTAAGAAAGGAAGGAAGAAGGATAAAATGCTTGCAAAAGTATTATAAGCTTTGTCAAGTCATAATAGAGAGATGAGAAATACTTTGACGAGAAACTGTCCATCACAAAAAGATGTAACTTTTTTATAAAACGTTATGTTTGTTATTGGAAAATAAAGCGAGGTAAGAGGGGATTGGTATAAAAAAAGTTGTGAAAGAACAATAAATAGAAGGGTTTAAGGCAGGAATTACCACAAATTTGTACGGGAAGCAATAGAAGATAGAGTATTAACATTATCGACGCCGATAATCCATCCTAATCTTTCTGTAAATAACTGGATCACCTCACCAAACCGGCCTTGCGTTTCTTGATCATGTTGAACAATGCTATAACAATAATATCATATTAGCATTCCAGACGTTATATGTATGATGAGTAAACTCAACTTACTCTTTTGCCCACTCAGTCACAACTTGCTGACCGAAAATTTTGCCTTGACTAACTTTGGACGCTGCTATATTGATGGCTTTCTTCCAGTATCCTATTAGCTCTGTAAAGAGGTCTTGTTTGATTTGATTGTGCGCATCAGTGTCCCAAACAGGTAGCCGATTCGCTACATCAGTCGCGTAATGCAGGTAAGAAAATATAGTAATTGAGTGATGATGTTCTCCTAATTGATCAGGCACTGTTATTGAAGCATTCGAATGATGGTTGCCACTACTACTGCTACTACTATTAGTATTTCTATCAGCATGAACGACACGGCCACTGCTGTTGCTACTGTTGCTGTTATTGTTATCTGAAATGGGGGATGTAAAATGATCTGCATATTCGAGAAGAGTATTAACAATGTCCAAAATGGCTGTTTTAACTCTGTTGAATGTATAATCGTCTCGAGCTGTCGATTTATTGTACGGAAAGCTGTCCATTAACTTCTTTTCTAGATTTCCAATGATTAGAGATATAGATTGGGTTGTCGGTGGAGGTATATGAGCGTCTATTTCACTTTTTAGATGTGGATTGGAATCGACAAGATCGTTAATCAGATCAATTAATTTATCTTTATCCAAAGTTGCTATATACGTTACGAATTAGGGAGAAGAGCCACAATCAATAAAACTTTACGAAGTGAATTTTTTTGATTTAACTTACCAAGGAGTTTACTTATGGGAAAATCCTTTTTAATTGACATTCTATTACGCTTAGACGCATGATATGACCCATAATAATCGTCTCTGTAGCTATGAACAGTTGTGGAATGTTGTTGATGTTGCTGCTGCGGTGGCGATCTATAACTGCAATCAGCATTGTCACTATTTGTCATTTCCTCATCCTCATAAGAAGCACGTCTTTTTCTTCCTGTTACAGCAAATAGAATGATCAGACTCTTCACTACAGTTGAAGTTTGAAAACTCATATACTTTACCTTTGTTAAGACCATCGTTTGACGACGGCGGGACATACAAAGTAGGTTGTTTTGATGATTTGGCAAGGAAATGAGCTGAACGGTATAAATGTTGTTGTTGTCTAAATAAACTGTTTTGGGTAGGTGATGACGACATTTGGGCTTGTCTTCTAAAACTGGTGCAAAAGAAGCGTTTATAAAAAAGAATAGAAGTATTTGGGCTAAAAGGACAGAAAAACTATATATTACGGATAAAAAGACAACTGAGCCTTCAATGACGAATCAAACAAGAAACGAATCTTTCTTTTGCCGCTTTAAAACCATTTCTGGAATTTTATGCGTCGTTTCTAATTATTAGTTGAAGTGCCGCCTTTTTTTTCCTTCCGTCTAGAAGAGGACGTCAGTTTAGGGAGAGAGGTACATGTCGAGAGATAATTTGTTATGACATGCATGTGTTGCTGTATTACAACTATCTCCCTTTGAGTATTTAATTCAACATTATTTTGCTTGATCTACTGAAGGCGGCAGATACAGAAATAATCTTCGTTCAGGTACACTTACCATATAATAAACAGTACTATCGTTACACATGCACTTTATTGAATTTGAATAATTCATTAAGGTCCGTTAACAATAACTTCTGCACACTATCTTTTTATTTAGCATGCCTTCTTTTTTCAACTTGAGCTCAACTAGTCAGAAACAACTTTTCTTCTTTTCAACTCTTTTTTCTTTCTTTACACTGCGTCATCATTTACCCTGTCCATTCACTATAAACTCTTCCTACCTGACACTTGAAAAATGAATGTCACCAGCACACATACAACACCATTTCTACCCTCTCGCTCGCCTTACCGAATGCGAGACTCACAGCTATCAACCAGATCAAAAACTCAAGATTCTGGCTTCAAGAGAGGTAAAATCTCGAAAGATAGACAATAGACTACATCGTAATTAATGTATATCAATAATATGCTTACCAGCGAATAGATGGAGTCAATTTTCGAAAGAATTAGACAATATGTGGACTTACAAACCGATAGATTTTAGAGATAGTAGCAGTAGTAGCAGCTACAACTCATTACATTTGGAGATATCCAGATCAAACAGTGTGGCGTCTTATAATAAATTAAGATCAGCGTCATCCACGCTTTTGTCATCATTTTCAACCCAACTTTTAATATCACAGGCCATATTGGATTCAAATGACTTTTCTATTCTACCATTTCAGAAACTGGAAAACCTGAAACATGTATGTTCAATTTAATCTATAAGTGCAAGGCTTCCTTTTTGACGTTTTGATTTACCTTGTAATAGGAGCTAGTTAGTAATCAGGAGCATATTTCACATATCAAACGAAATTTAGAATTAGAAAATCGTATCCACAAAATAGCAAAATCCCTTGACAGATTCAATTATACAAATACAGGTCGAACGTCTGCTGCATTACAGCAATTTCAGCATCGTTTGAAGTCTCGAGAGACTGAAGATTCAAGCAAAGTGGAATACTTGACAGGTCGGCTTGAAGAACTGAATCAAAGACAAATAGACATACAAGTTTTGATATTGAAGCATACAGCAGCTGTCCTTAATAAAGGCTTACATTTATCTACTAATCAAATTCCCAACTCACCAACTACCGTCTATCATACGAATCATCAGCAAAGAGAACTAACACTAGACATGATTCTGACAAAAATCGATCATTTATGCAGGTCATATCGCATTACCATTGTCCCAACAGCGAGCACTGCTCAGAAGTTGCATCAATTAAGTCAGTATCTAATGACTCCTTCCCAATTGCCTTCTGACAACCATAAGAAACAAAGTGATATAGCAATTTTGAATAAAGAAAAGAATCAACTCATATCGAGATTGATCAAATTAGAACATATGGCTGATAGACTATTGTCACGAATTTCGCATTACCCTGAACGTGAACGGGCCCTTCAGGTAGAATTACTGCAGTATAAATCAGAAGCGACTGAAATACAACTGATGAGGGTTCATCAAGAAAAGCGTAGAGAGGTTGAAGCCTTGACTATTGCCCTAAATCAACGGAAGCAACAACAAAGTAATCGAAAACTGGCTTGCTTTCATCAACAGTTCAAAAGTCAAGCCGATGACTACCAACAGCATATTAACGAACAAGCCTTTTTAATTCGCACAAAGACTGAGCAATCAAAACAATTAAAAGAGAAATGCTATCAATTAACAATTCAAAGCAACAGATTAGATCGGTTAGTAAGAGATAAAGCAAGAGAATTGGATGAACGAGATAACAAAATAACAAGTCTCAGCGATGAATTGCGATATTTCAAGCAGCAACAACAACCGCAACAACAACCTTTCGCAAACACTTCTCCTACTGCAGCAAGTAAATTGCTCTCAACGAAGGAAGCGTACCATCAATTTCAGCAAAAAGAACAGCACTGGCAAATACACACAGATATGCTACAACATCGATCTGATGATTTATTAAATCAATTTGACATACTTACAAATCAAGCAATGGAATTTGATGCAACACGGATGAAATATGATAAGCATATTGACCATTTAAGGCGACATATTCGTGATTTAGAAATACAGCTGATAGATGAGCAAGTGGATACGCTTGGACATCAAGAGAAGGGGTATCAGCCTGTCAATAATACAGTGGCTCTACGTAAGGAGTTCCGATCGTTGGTAGCGTATCTAAAGGAGAGTCATCAGAAAAAGATGCAGAAAGAGGCAAATGAGATTGACAAATTGAGAAAGCAGTTATACGACTTGAGAAACGAACAGCATTCATCGGTCAGCAACTCAGCAATGGAGAAAAAACAATGCTCTACATCCACACAAACGTAGAACATCTCGTCGTCTTGATCTATCTTTATATTTACTTTTTAATATGTATTCTTATTTAATGTATTCCGGATAATGTAAAGAGAACTTTATGTTGCATTCAATCTGAAATATTTCGAATAATAGTCAGGTGATTGTTAACCAAACAGTTGCGGCGAGATTAAACGGTTTTAAACAATCAAAATACATATATGAGTCTTTACTTTCGTCAGAAGAGGCGTGCTCCGTTGCAGATAAACCCTAACTCTTTCTGAAGGATCAGATAATAGCCATTTATGACTTATATTTACTGCCCACAGTAATCAAAGCCCAGAACACTCGATGCTTCATTGTTGAATTAAAAAAGGAACAATCAAGGCATTCAATACCTAACACTCTCATCAGCGCCAATGAGAAGGATTCAGTCCCGCGCCTTCCCTCAATCACATCCACCACACCACTACAATACCACAGCCTCACTGAAAACAATTGAATTCAAACAGGATGTGGTAAAGAGCAGGCCATTGGTGGTAACAGATTTGGACCGGAATGAACGAGTGGATGAGGCAGTGTGGGAAATGGCTCTTAAAATAAGGGTATGGGATTGGGATCAACGGACGAAGGGCGGAGACGACGGTACATATCAATATATGAGATAGCGTGAAGAAGATAACGAACGTAAAGGGGTGTCAGAGGCAGTGTATATGATACCTAGATGGTAGCCAACACAGTTGTCAGCGGACGCATCGATTTCTTTCCAATGAAGACATGGGAAGACACAGAATAGCTTTAATCATGGGAGTGGACCGGCATCAAGAAATACGCTTGGAGTTTTATGGGTTGGTTTGTCGTACAGGTACACTGATATTACGGAAATTGATGATACATTGATTTTTGAAGTCATTGGTTGAAGAGATGTATAATGGCCAGATTGGGGAACTGGTGAGCATACTATATTAGGAATAATCTCAATTTATGCAGTTGTAAAAGTTAGTAATAGAGTCCAAAGTGTACATGTCGCTCATAGTGTTTGTGAGGAGGCTGTTAAGAAAAGAGAACTTGGCAGAGAAAGGACTCAATAGTCAAAACTAGAAGTGAAGAATGACACATCACTGTTCGCGCTCTTTGTAAGAGACTCTTTATATTATAAATAGCGTTGAGAGTATTCATACAACGCCTATACATAAATTTTTTGACATTCAATAAATGTTCCAAGCGAGGCTATAAGTGTGTGTGTTTAGCACTTTATTCTCCCTGAGTTGGGCCTCGGTGCGTATTTCTGATCAATTGTTCACGCGTAAACTGAAGAGGCATGAGATTTGCCAAGAAGAAACAAAATATTAGAAGTGACTCAATGATCTTTTTTTTTAATTATCGTAAGGGCTAAATACGAACACATAGTGAGTCTGCTTTTGCGATGCTTCAACTTATTCCAGCATCGTTAACGAGTCTCGCTGCTACATAAATCGAATCAATGCCGATAAAAATCTAATGCGTATCAAATTTCGACACAATTCACTGTAGAAATCATTCCGAAAAGCTCTGCCATAATTAAAGGTAGGCTCACCAAAATTGCCGGAAAATCCAGTATACTTTTTCTCTGCAGGCTGATAGACTAATCTGCAACATGGGAAAAGGCATTTTACATCGATAAAACAAACTTGTGATGTATTCCATATAGCCTGATAATGTATATTTGTATGTAGAAGGATTTTTTAATTTTTTTTACGTGACTCTTGAGGTTTCATACGTAAGAAAATGTACGATAAAAGAACAAAAGGAAAAAAAAAAAAGAAATAGAGTATCGCCAAGAATAGATATATTTTGATAGCATTTGTCTAGCTTTGGCAATTTACTATAAACCTTATCGTTCCTACAAGCATTTGTTGTTAGATGGATTTGTTTATAATGGACGAGTATGTAACTACAACTGCTAATAAGGAGAAGTCTTCTAACCTGCAATTCATAACAGAGGTCATTTGCTATGCTAACGTTGTATATATTCTCTATGGCGATATGTCTGATAATTGGGGGCTCTCCTCACACTTCTGCTTATCGAATTTCCCGCTTTGATGGAGTTCAAACAAATGGAGCTTTTCAGACAAAATAATAAAAAAAATTGGGACAACTAAGCCCCTTTCTTCCAAACAGAATTTTGCTTGCACATATCCGAATTCTGTTGAAGAGCGATTTTCATTCTAAAGAGTTTATTCAACAATATGCTATAAATTTTTAGCAGCCCTTTATACCACACTGCCATAGTACCTATAAATTTGGTAAATGAGTATGCTATGGCAGTGGATGAATGCCTCAGTGAGACTTATGTAAAGGCTTTTGTAGTAGATCTCAAGATCAGAACGTTTTGAATCAGATTTGCAGTATGATATAATTGGTAAACACTAGCATGGGTTTAGCTGCGATGATTTTTCGTCAGCATGCTATTCAGGCACGCTGTTTTCCTTTATTAATAGAATAAACCTCAACTAGTAGTTGACTGTTGAGTTCTTAGTGAGGTGAATGACTTCATCATGACAGCTTCAACAAGTATGTCAATGGACTATAATACATTGCGGTCATCTACTTTTATGAATTACTATATTTTGTATATATTTTGTATGTGGAAAGTAAGGAGAGAAAGAAAGGAAAGTGAAGTCTTTCGGGAAGAATCAATTTGTTCATCCACGCTTACAATTAGTTCCTTGTCGTGATGGGGTTCGATAAATTACAACGATCAGTAGAGTATAAGTAACTGTACTAGAAGGTGGATTAAATGATCGGCAGAACTACTCAAAGGGATATTTCAAGCTCTATAAAGTTTGTCCAAAAGTATTTTATAAAATGTCTAATGATGAACGTGCTTCCGTAAATCCGAAAACAATTTTTAATTTTTGAAAAGGAGATAAAAATGTAAAACGCTGAAAGAAAAAATATTCTTTTTTTGAAAATCAGTTCTACAGAAAAATACTGTTATAACAGTGAAAGACACCACATTGAGCTATGATTTATGAGAATGGAAGAGAAGATATAAATAACATACTCCATCAAGCCTCTTACTTGCGTCTCCCGGTTTCTTTTTCTTTTCCCTTCAATTTCCAGTTTCACTTCCTTCTAATTTCAGGGGTCAGTGAAAACAAACTTATCCAACACTTCATTAACATTTACAATTCTATAACCTCAGGATAGAATAAATGGTCAAGTTATCTTTGATCACAACAATTGCTGCTGCTATTGCACTAGTCTCTGCCGCTCCGGTTGCTGATAACACTACCACCACCGCTGCCGCCCCTGTCACCAATACCAGTAATACAACTTCCACCGCTACACCTACAACACGCACCAACCAATCAGCATCATCTACCTCTGGTATTCTTCCCCAGTCTTCACCTGCTTGGCTTCCTGTCTTCAACACCAACAACGTCACTGAAAAGACTCCCATTCCTACTGGTCCCCTCAAAAAAACCTCCACGTTGAAGATTGAAGACTATCCTGAAGGATGGAGCCAGCCTGATGTCAAGCATCCTGAGGTTCAAAAGGTCATTAATGCTATCGATTGGTCCTTTGTTCCCAACTTTAAGCCTCGTCATGAGGGTATGAAATACGATGACAACAAGGATGAAGCTTGTTGGTGGACTAATACTCAATGCGTTACTCCAAAAGTCAAATATTTACCCGAGGATGTCAAGTATTGTGATAAAGTTGGTCAATTTGGTTTGGTAAGTTCTTCTTTCGTGATAAAAAAGAGGTACAAATACGCGAGTGTTCAATATAACTGATTTTATATCAACTTATATCCAGACTTATGATGATGGACCATTGCCTCCTCAATTTGACGATGATCCTTGGGCTGAGCCCCGTCTTTACGATTTCCTTGCTGAGCAAAACCAAAAGGCTACGTTATTCTGTAAGTATACACGTACTTGTTAAAAACGCCCAGAAAAAGATTTCGTTTATCTGCTGTACTTGGGGGTCGCATTTCAATTGCTCATTGTATCTAACAAACATAACTTAATTTAAAGATGTTGGTACAAACGTTGTTGAAGCACCTGATGCTGCCGCCCGTGCGCTTGAGGATGGTCACACCATCTGTGCTCACACTTGGTCTCACCTTCAAATGACCACGTTAACCAACGATGAAATTGTCGCACAACTTTATTGGAATTTACGTGCCATCAAGGAGGCTACAGGCCACACTACTCGTTGTTGGAGACCACCCTATGGTGATATCGATGATCGTGTTCGTGCCATTGCTCATCAGATGGGTTTGGCTACAATTATCTGGGATAGTGATTCTTTTGATTGGGGTTTACCTTCTGTTGCCAATGATTTCGCCGGCACTTACACTCAAGCTACCGTAGACGGTTTCTTTAAGGATTGGATCAAGGAGCGTAAGGAAAACAAAGATGAACATGGCCGTATTGTGCTTGAACATGAAACCAGTAATGTGACTATCTTGCTTACTGAAAAGTGGTTGCCTCAATTGAAAAAATCTTTTGATGTTAAGCCTGTTCATGAATGCTCATCTAAGCTTCCTAGCCCTTACTGGGAAACCTCCAATTAGATGCTTACTTATACCATAAAGGCGAAACTGCAGTATATACATATCGGTCACTCTCGTCTGACTCTATACTATTCTCTACTGCCATATACTAATTATCTCTTTTATATCCACTCTTAATACAATTCGACTCTCCATCTGCATTGTAAATAAATCCATCTCATTTTATTATGGTTTTTTTTTTTCCTGCTCAAAGGCGATATGCTACGGTATCTGCTGGTTTCATAGTAATACCATTTGTTGTCTTCTGCCTTACTCAACAATAAAGTAAAAAGTGGGTTGATATTTTCAATTTACAGATTTGCATATGAATAAGTAATCATTCGGAAAGAGTTCAACTGCTTGACAGTTTATCAATTATTATCATGAGTCACATAGCCGCACTATAATTTGTCAATACCTGTCAGAATGGCATTCCAATGGTCGTGCATATTCTTTACTGGCAATTATTTAATTTGATATGACCGTCATCAACAGATTGCGTCTACAATTACATATTATGCCATCCTGGTATTAATTGGATATTATCTATGCCTACAACAATAGTGCACAATTTGATGCGCTTGGTGAAGTTAGTTGTTGATAACAGGTACGAACTAATATTAAAAATGTAGAATGGCAAGTAAAATTGGCTCGAATTATAATCAGTTTACTTTTTGTGGCCTTTCTACCTAAAATTAAACCGAGTTCTATATAGAAACATGAAAGAAGTGATTTGCTAACTAGCGCAGCTAAGGAAATGAAGTGTGTACAAATGATAAAGAGTGCTTGTCAAATAACTACAAAAAACATTTTTGTATTTCATTGGGCACAGTGTCATTAAGATAACGAGTGAAGGCTAACTTTGATAATCTCAAGTTTTATTCTTTGCGCAGTTATCAAAAAGCTTCTACGCTGTGAATGATTGTATAATTGTTATTCTAATATTCACTGATTTAACTTTTGTGCGCTCGAAAAATGGGCGATAGTAAGTATTCAAAAATCTAATTGCTGAGTCTATTAGCTCGTAAGAGATTTACGCATCAATATAATATGGATAAGAACAAATGAATACCGTTTGTGCTTCGATGAAGCACTCTTTGAGCAGTATATGTTGAACTTATTAACCATGCCTGATTTTTGCGCGCTTACATAATTAATGTGTCGAATTGTGACCGTTTAAATGAAAGTGAGTGTCCGTTTATTGCACTTCGCAAAGAAATAAGCTACTCTTTTTGTACTTATTTATAAACAGTAAAAGATGGATTTGCTGAACAGTTATGCATCAAGCGATGAAGAAGATAATCTTAAGTCTACTGTATCGTCAGCAACGAAAGCTATTGCCAAAGTGAATGCTGCACCAGACACTAGCTACGATGTAAAAACCTCACATATAGATCCACTTTTGATTTCCTTCTGATTCAATGATTAAAATTGCACGTATATCGTTACTTCCTTTTAGGAACATTTATCAGGTGCGTTGTATACAGCACCCACAGCCACAGCACTTACTGTTAACGTACCGTATGATGATATGTCGCGCCCTATTTTGGGTCCAAACAACCCTTATCACCAACCTCAAATGGCCATCCAAAACGTCGTGAACGGCCATGTCGAACAGCAAGCTATTTCGGAAATGGATTTTAGAACTCAATTCCGTACGTTTGAGACTTACGGTTACGCGCGTGATCCTTCCGTTCATACAACAGAAACTAATTTGGCGGGGCAAACAGGGGAAGGCGTCATGGGGACAGGATATGTTGGTGATATCAATGCAGCAGCAGCGTTAGGAGGCATTACTGTATTAGACAGAGCAGGAAAAGATTTGAGGAGAAATAAAGATATGAAGAAGAAGCGTGAATCGAAGGGACGATTAGATCAAATAGAGGGTCCCGATGCATATAAAGGTCCATGGGCTGGATATGAAGATGATCAAGTAGGAAAATCGACAGGCATACCTCAACAACAGAACGACGGAGAAGCAGCTGAAGGAGGAGAAGATGAAAAGAATAAAGAAGAGACAGCAGTGGCTCAACAAGCCGGCAAACAGTTTTCAGTTCAAAACATTGCGAAGCAATCCACTACAGATTACACTATTTTCCACGGCTCATCAGAAAGAGACTATTTGGGTCGTACGTATATGGCTGTGCCTCAAGATGTCGACATCAATTTGTTTGGAGAACCTGGTTCACAAGAATGCTTTATACCCAAAAAATTGATTCATACATGGGAAGGACATCAGAAAGGTGTTGCCAGCATCAAATTCTTCCCCAAATCAGCGCATCTTTTATTAAGTGGCGGTATGGATAATGAAATAAAGGTAAGAAAAGAAAAGTTCTCCTTAGCTGTTACATCAATTTCTTTTGAATGTATGGAACTGAGCTATTTCATCCAATGTCAAGATTTGGGATGTTTATCACGATAGAAGTTTGTTACGTTCATACTTGGGACACACGAAAGCAGTGAGAGACATTGCATTCAACAATGACGGTACAAAGTTTCTTAGTGCAAGTTATGACAGAAATGTTAAATTATGGGACACAGAAACAGGACAATGCATCCGAACCTTTTCTACTGGTCGCTTACCATATTGTGCCACTTTCAATCCTGACGAAGATAAACAGAATATCTTCTTAGCAGGGTATTCAGACAAAAAGATTGTACAGTTCGATATAAATACTGGAGAAATCACACAAGAATATGACCAGCATTTAGGCGCTGTAAACACGATTACATTTGTGGATGACAATCGACGTTTTGTTACGACATCAGATGATAAGACGATGCGTGCTTGGGAATATGATATTCCTGTTGTGATTAAATATATTGCTGAACCAGATATGTATGCCATACCAGCAGTGACGCTGTCACCGAATAGTGAGTGTTGAAAGATGATTTGCTTTATAATTTTTTATACTATGGATATTGACTTGATATGCAACTTTGTCTTTGACCTGTAGAAAAATGGCTTGCTTGTCAGTCTTTGGATAATCAAATCTTAATATATGGTGCTCGTGATAAATTCAGACTGAATAGAAAGAAACGATTTGCTGGTCATCTTATTGCTGGTTATGCTTGTAAACCTGG